>NW_026712207.1:660265-1108744 GCF_030504385.1 Musca domestica | reverse complement strand
TTTTTTAAATATTTGTCAACGTCTCCCCGGCCAAGATCCGTGAAGTTTAATTACGATTTTTCAACGATTTTTTCAAAATATTTTATTCTTCAATTTTTTTCCTACGTCTGGTTCAAATAATTTAAAAAAAATGTTCTGGGCTTAGAAATATTTTTTTTAATTTTTTTTTTTTAATTATTTGAACCAGATCAAGGTCTCGACCAAGAATCGTGGCTTTTGAAATAAAAACAAATTTCACCGAAAAAAATTAAATATTTTTTTAGCGATTTTCAGATCAGCAATAGTGGATTTTAAAAAATGTTCAACCAAAAAGAACCCGGACCAAGATTTGTGGATTTTTAAGACTAATTTCCACCGCTTCATGACCAGAACTCGTTGATTTTTAAAAATATTTTTCGACAGCCTCCAGACTAAGAACTTTTTTAACGACTTCCTGTTGAAGAATTGTGGAATTTAAAAAAAAATAATAATTTTCTAGCAGCCTCCAGACTAAAAGCTGTGGAATTTTAAAACTTTACTTTAACTGCTTTCTGACCAAGAATAGTGGAATTTTTAAAATATTTTGGAACAGTCTCCAGAAAAATCGCTGAATTTTAAATGTATGCAAAGATACAATACAAAGACCAGACCAAGAAAGGGAATTTTTAAAATATTTTTCAAATAGACAATTTCAAGAACAAGAAACGTGATTTTTTTACTACGTCTTCCCGTCCAAGATCCGCAAAATTGATTTAGCATTTTTTAAGGCCTATGCGGAAAAATATTTTGTTTTTTATTTTTATTTTAAAAATATTTCTATACCAAGAAAATTTTGTTTTTTAAATATTAAATATTTTTTTAATAAAATATTTTAACCAGACCAGGGTCTGACCAAAAATCGTGGATTTTTAAAACAAAACAAATTTCCTCCGATTTTTTTCTTTAGTATTTTTTGCATTTTTTATGTCAGGAATCGTGGTTTTTAAGAAATATTCAATTAAAGAAAAAAAACCTGGCCAAGACTTGAGGATTTTTTCCAGACTAGAACTTATGGATTTTTAAAAATATTTTTTCCCAGACCAAGCTTTGTGAAATTTTTAAAACTTTTTTACGGCCAAAAATTCACACAAGTAGTTCCTTCTGAGTACTTTACCCCTTGGAAGAGTATTGTCAACATATATAGATCCAGGATATCGTTTAGCCCACACATAACGGTACTTCCCGATGATGATTTTAGGAACATTATCCACTGGAATTGTTTCTCGTTTTGTATTTAGAGTTCGTAAAGGGTACTACAGCCTCTGATGAAAATTGTCTATGCAGGTCCAGGTCTTTTTAGAGTCGTATAGCACCCCCCCCCCCCCTAAATATGTATCGGTACTGCGTTATTTTGGCGAATTTATTTCTAATATTTACCAGAATTGTTTCAAATTTGGTATTTGAAGTTCCTAATGGATACTACAGCCTATGACAACATATCGCAAATGCCCACGTCTTCGTATAGCCCCGATATAACGATACCTCCATATATTCGGTATTTTGATGATTTTAGCTACATTATCCACTGGATTTTCGTATTTGAATATTGTACTGACCTACAGTTGCTTATGCAGGTCCGCGTCTTCGTATAGACCCCAGTTTAATGGCTATATTCAGTATTTTTAAGATTTTAACAGAATTGGGTTTTCTTTTTTTTTGGTTTTTGAAAATTTCCAAATTCGTTCCAACTGTTCGACCTCATTCAAACTTCGACCCCACCGATCTTACTGCTTTTTTTGCTTGTTTTAAAATAGTTTTTACAAGTCCTCAGTCCTCGTGATTTTTTCTTTCAGATTTTTGTTTTGAAATTTTTTTAGAAAGTCCTTCGTAAGGTCTACCCGAAAATTGTAATTTTTTTAAAAATATATTTTAAAATTATTGCTAATCTTCAAGTTTAAATGTACTTTTTGAAAGAAAAATCTTGAATTCTTTACAAATTTTTTTTCAAGAATTTAATAAAAAAAAAAATCGTTGACTTTTCAAGAATATATGTTGAGCACTTCCAGTCAAAAATCTGATGCTTGGAAAGAATTTCCTAACCATCAGAAAAATTTTAGACTTTTTGTTAGAGGTAACATGACAAGAATCATATCGAATATGGGAAAAGATTTAGCTTGGAAACTCTAACGAGGCCAACATTACACCAGGGGTGGAAGAAACCGACGACACACTCATATTTCTAAAATCAAAAAGGTTTCATCTCTTCAATTTCAGATATATGAATATCTTGTCCCAGGTTCGAATCCAGGTGGAGATTTCGTGAAACAGTACAAAGAAAATTCTTCCTCGGTATATCGAGAACCTGAAAAAAATCTTCTGTCCAGATGAGACCTTTTGGAAAGCCCTTTGCCTTTCTCAAAATCCTTTGACATAATTTTTATTTATTTATTTTTATTTATTATTATTATTATTATTATTAATTTTTTTTTTTTTTTTTTTTTGAGATGCATTGTTACTTGCCAATGCTATATATAAATACATATATTTAAATTGTGCGCAAAATTTCCAAAGTTTTATCCTAAAAAAGCTGAAAAGCCTCTGCATTGTTGCAAAAAGGCTTCTCTACCCATTTTGCAGTGGCACTTTATTAGCCTTAAAAATAGGCCGTCTCATTTTTCTTTCTTTACCCAAACATAAATAAGTTCCAAGACAGAAAGAAAAAAAACAAACGGTTAGTCATTATTGTTTGGTAAAGACTTCGGAAAATTCGAAAATATTTTCTCAAATCAATATCAAAGAGAAATTTCATCGTAACAACAGAGCTTGGCAAATAATCTTCGGTCTCTTCCTTATATCGAAAAAAAATCACCAAATTTAAGACACGTGGAACTTGAAGGGCCATGAAAGGTGTGAACTTCCAGAGAAAACAAGCGGGTAAACATAGATGAAAAAACTCGTCAACAAATAACGAAACAATGTCAGGTAAACGTCAGGCGGTGTGGTGAGTTGACAACAACACAAATGAAACAAAAAGAAAGATGGAAATAGGAAGTAAATGCAAAATTAAATTTCCTGGAAATCCGAGGAGTATATATTAAAAGAAAATCTCACAAAGAAGAATGAAGGTTAAATATGTGAAAGTGATGACTGTAAAATGACATTTCGAGGGGGGAGAATTTAAAACGAAACTCTTAATTGAGGTATTGAAGAAAGAAATACCGCAACAAGCCTAATATGTTTGTTTATTGTTTTGGTAGATTGCTTTTTTTGGGAGGGTGGGCGTATAAGTGTTTTCAACACTCATACGCCACCAAAAACACCTAATTGAGTATTAGAAATTTCAGAATAGAATGTATATTATATATGACATAATTGATATTTCCGGATAATTCCGATATTTCAAAGAAAACGAGCTAAAACTGTGTTGTACATTAAGGCGTATACTTGTTGTCATAAATCATACGCCACCAGGGATACTTATTCAAGTCATTAGTAATTACCTGTATTGGGGGCTTTTAAACTAATTAGAAATTTCCAAAATCGCACAAGAAATGACAATACACTCTGTTTAGAAATTATCCTCCACATTTGCCTGATTGTCCTGTGAACTAGGGGACAAAAATGTATCTGCAAGCTTATCCTATTTTTCCTGAACACTACATGCTGATAATTTTATGCTTGTACGGAGTATGTGCAAAAAAATACCTCAAAAGGCATCAAACCTTTTGTCCTGTTAAAACAAAGACAAGCAATGCCTCCTGCCTTTTCAGCGGTTGTGTTGTGCAAATATACAGATGTGGACTTTGTTAATTCAACATAGAACTCTCAACCTTGGTTTCCGACTGAAAAAATCCATTGCATTGCTAACCGAACTACCAAAATATGTTATATACCCAAGGCAAAAAAGTAAATCAGGGAAGTAATTGTGAAATTAAATTTCCTGGGAACTTAAATGGTTCATATTTCAAAATGTTAAAATAGAATGAAGGCCAAGTGTGGCATCAGGAGAATTTGATAGCCTTTAAATGGAGGTTTGAAATGATTTAAAGAAAAGAAGTAAAAATAAAATAAAAATAAGTTAAATATTGCTCCTTCATTGTTTGCCAAAGTACGTTTAGGCGTATAAGTGTTGACGTAAATCATACGCCACCAAACCACAAATCACAAAAAAATGATTTTATGGTTTTGTTGTCGGCTTAAAAATCATTAAAAAAAATTGAAAAATATTAAAGGTAACTACTTTATAAACCCTTTTGGAAATTACTTCGGTTTGTCGGAAAAAGAGAGGATCAATATCTACCAAATAGGAACAAAGCAATGATTTCAAAATAAAATTTCTTCGGAAATACGAAGCTATATTTTGAAATCTTAGAACAGAAGGAAGGCTAAATGTGATATCAGGAAAATTTGACGGCCTTCAAATGGGGTTTCAGTTAAAAAATGAAAATAAATTAAAAACTGCTCCTTCATTACGTTTAGGCGTATAAGTGTTGACATACATCATTCGCCAACTACCTATCTGGGATATCAAAAATAATTCACGTTGAGAATAAAGAATATTTTAAGAATAAAGAATATTTTTTTCAAGGACCAAAAAACCTGGATTTTTTAAAGATTACTTTTTTCAAGGACCCTCGAATCAATAAACGTGGATTTTTTTAAAGAATTTTTTCTTCAAGGACCAAAGGACAGACAAACGTTGATTTTTAAAGAATAGTTTTTCAAGGACCAAAGGATAAATAAACGTGGATTTTTTAAAAAATATTTTTTCAAGGAACCTCTAATCAATTAACGTGGATTTTTTAAAGAATATTTTTTCAAGGACCCTCTAATCAATAAACGTGGATTTTTTAAAGAATATTTTTTTCAAGGACCAAATAAACGTGGATTTTTTAAAGAATATTTTTTTCAAGGACCAAATAAACGTGGATTTTTTAAAGAATATTTTTTTTTTTCAAGGATCAAATAAACGTGGATTTTTTAAAAACATTTTTGAAGGACCAAAGAAACGTGGATTTTTTAAAAAATATTTTTTTAAAGGACCAAAGAAACGTGGATTTTTTAAAAAATATTTTTAAAGGACCAAAGAAACGTGGATTTTTTAAAAATATTTTTTTAAAGGACCAAAGAAACGTGGATTTTTTAAAAAATATTTTTAAAGGACCAAAGAAACGTGGATTTTTTAAAGAATATTTTTGAAGGACCAAATAAACGTGGATTTTTTAAACAATATTTTTTTTTTCAAGGATCAAATAAACGTGGATTTTTTAAAAACATTTTTGAAGGACCAAAGAAACGTGGATTTTTTAAAAAATATTTTTTTAAAGGACCAAAGAAACGTGGATTTTTTAAAAAATATTTTTAAAGGACCAAAGAAACGTGGATTTTTTAAAAATATTTTTGAAGGACCAAATAAACGTGGATTTTTTAAAGAATATTTTTAAAGGACCAAATAAACGTGGATTTTTTAAAAAATATTTTTAAAGGACCAAATAAACGTGGATTTTTTAAAAATATTTTTGAAGGACCAAATAAACGTGGATTTTTTAAAAATATTTTTGAAGGACCAAATAAACGTGGATTTTTTAAAGAATATTTTTTTCAAGGACCAAATAAGCGTGGATTTTTTAAAGAATATTTTTTTCAAGGGCCAAATAAACGTGGATTTTTTAAAGAATATTTTTTTTAAGGACCAAATAAACGTGGATTTTTTAAAGAATATTTTTTTCAAGGACCAAATAAACGTGGATTTTTTAAAGAATATTTTTTTCAAGGACCAAATAAACGTGGATTTTTTAAAGAATATTTTTTTCAAGGACCAAATAAACGTGGATTTTTTAAAGAATATTTTTTTTCAAGGACCCTCCAATCAATAAACCTGGATTTTTTAAAGAATATTTTTTCAAGGACCCTCCAATCAATAAACCTGGATTTTTTAAATAATATTTTTTCAAGGACCAAAGGACAAATAAACGTGGATTTTTTAAAGAATATTTTTTCAAGGACCAAAGGTCAAATAAATGCGGATTTTTTAAATAATATTTTTTCAAGGACCAAAGGACAAACAAACGTGAATTTTTTAAATAATATTGTTTTAAGGACCAAAGGACAAATAAACGTGGATTTTTTAAAGATTACTTTTTTTAAGGACCAAAGGACAAATAAACGTGGATTTTTTAAAGATTACTTTTTTTAAGGACCAAAGGACAAATAAACGTGGATTTTTTAAAGATTACTTTTTTCAAGGACCAAAGGACAAATAAACTTGGATTTTTTAAATAATATTTTTTCAAGGACTAAAAGGCCAATAAACGTGGATTTTTTAAATAATATTTTTTCAAGGACTAAAAGGCCAATAAACGTGGATTTTTTAAATAATATTTTTTCAAGGACTAAAAGGCCAATAAACGTGGATTTTTTAAATAATATTTTTTCAAGGACTAAAAGGCCAATAAACGTGGATTTTTTAAATAATATTTTTTCAAGGACTAAAAGGCCAATAAACGTGGATTTTTTAAATAATATTTTTTCAAGGACTAAAAGGCCAATAAACGTGGATTTTTTAAATAATATTTTTTCAAGGACTAAAAGGCCAATAAACGTGGATTTTTTAAATAATATTTTTTCAAGGACTAAAAGGCCAATAAACGTGGATTTTTTAAATAATATTTTTTCAAGGACTAAAAGGCCAATAAACGTGGATTTTTTAAATAATATTTTTTCAAGGACTAAAAGGCCAATAAACGTGGATTTTTTAAATAATATTTTTTCAAGGACTAAAAGGCCAATAAACGTGGATTTTTTAAATAATATTTTTTCAAGGACTAAAAGGCCAATAAACGTGGATTTTTTAAATAATATTTTTTCAAGGACTAAAAGGCCAATAAACGTGGATTTTTTAAATAATATTTTTTCAAGGACTAAAAGGCCAATAAACCTGGATTTTTTAAATAATATTTTTTCAAGGACCCTACAATCAATAAACGTGGATTTTTAATTAATATTTTATCAAGGACCAAAGGACAAATAAACGTGGATTTTTTAAAGATTACTTTTTTCAAAGGCCAAAGGACAAATAAACGTCGATTTTTTAAAGATTACTTTTTTCAAGGGCCAAAGGACAAATAAACGTCGATTTTTTAAAGATTACTTTTTTCAAGGGCCAAAGGACAAATAAACGTCGATTTTTTAAAGATTACTTTTTTCAAGGGCCAAAGGACAAATAAACGTCGATTTTTTAAAGATTAGTTTTTTCAAGGACCAAAGGACAAATAAATGTGAATTTTTAAAAATTTTTTGAAGGACCCTCCAATCAATAAACTTGGAATTTTTTTAAAGATTTTTTTTTTTGAAGGACTCTCCAATTAATAAACGTGTAATTAAAAAAAAAAAAAAATTGAAGGACCCTCCAATCAATAAAAGTGGAATTTTTTTAATTTTTTTTTTTTTTTTTTTTTTTTTTTTTTGAAGTACCCTCCACTCAATAAACGTGGATATGTAACAAAAAAATTTTTTTGAAATACCCTCCAATTAATAAACGTATTTAAAAAAACGGAATTTAAAACAAAAATTATTTTTTTTTTGTTTTTTTTTAAGGACCCTCCAATCACTAAACGTTGAATTTTTAAAGAATTTTTTTTGTGAAGGAACCTCCTATCAACAAACGTGGAATTTTTTCAAAGATTTTTTTTTTTTTTTTTTTTTTTTGAAGGACCCTCAATAAACGTGGATTTTTTAAAAAATATTTTTTTAAAGGACCAAAGAAACGTGGATTTTTTAAAAATATTTTTGAAGGACCAAAGAAACGTGGATTTTTTAAAAAATATTTTTTTAAAGGACCAAATAAACGTGGATTTTTTAAAAATATTTTTGAAGGACCAAATAAACGTGGATTTTTTAAAAATATTTTTGAAGGACCAAATAAACGTGGATTTTTTAAAAATATTTTTGATGGACCAAATAACCTTGGGTTTTTTAAACAATATTCTTTCAAGGACCATTTGACCAATGAAGAAAAAATCGCAAAAAATATATATGTATTTTTTATGGTTTTTATATGTTAAATATGGTTTTGATATGTTAGAATATAATTCGGCTTAAATATGACAAGAGGAGAATTTAATGACCTTGAAATGGAATTCGCGGAAATTTCAAAAAAGAAAACCAATTCGAGACTGTGTTTAAATTTGAGGGCAACAAAGTGATGTGAGGCGTATAATTGTTGACATACATCATACCTAACCACTGATTTTAGGTTTTTACAACGAATTTACTTTATACCCTTGTTGTCTGCTTAAAAAAGAAATAAATAATTTTACAACAATTTATTTTACATGTTTGTTGTTGAAATCACTTTCATTTCTATTTATTTCGTGGGAATTCCGAAAAAAAATAAAATCAGCTGCTTTATTGTTCAACAATGTGTTTTTTGTGGCGTATAAGTGTTGACATAAATCATACGCCACCAAACCACCGATTTTGGGTAATCAATAATAATTTACTTTGGGGCTTTGTTTTCCCTCTTAAAATATAAAAATAAAAATGTTTCTTAAAGCTCACAACAAATGACTTAACATACCTGTTTACAAATTCTCCTGTTTATTTTTCTGGCGGCTCTCTGAAAAGGGAAGACAGAAAGATATATTAAAATTTGTCATATTCTTTTTTAAACAATTTGTGGATATATTATTACATGAGTGTGGAAATATTATATTTGTTCCAAAAGCCTTAAACATCGAGGCATGTAAGCCCAACGACAAAGAAAACATATGCTCGAAGACATTTTCTCTACGAGTGTTTATGTTTGTCTTGTGCCGACAGACAGAATACAGGTTAAATGTGACATCAGAAAAAACATTTATGACTTTAAAAATAAATTCCCCGAAATTTTACAAAGAAAACCAGTTTAAAATGAAGGCTTCCTTATTGTTTGGCAAATTGCTCTTCGACGTATAATTGCTGACATACATCATACGCCACCGCAACCACCTATTTTGGGTTATAACAATGAAATTTACTTTGTGGCCTTGTTGGCTGCTTAAAAAAAAAAAACAGCAGAAAATGTTACAGTAAATTGCTTTACATGCCTGTTTTGGAAATCACTTCATTTTGCCTGTCAAAAGTAACACCTATCTCAAGGCTTGTGAGAAAATTGCAGCAATTTAATTTCGCAAAATTAAATTTCCCAAAGCAAATAATGAAGAGTAAATGGACCATTAGGAAAATATTTCGAATTGAAAATGGGATTTCCCGAAAATAACAATAGAAAAACCGAAAAAGTCTGTTAAATTAACATGATTCGTTATTATCTGACAAAGTGAGTTTAGGCGTATAATTGTTGTCATACATCATACGCCACGGGAGCCACCTATTTGTGAAATTACTAATAACTTTCTCTGGGGCATAAAAAACGATAAAATAATTTTGAAAATCTGACAAAAAAAATGATTGAAGCACATGTTAACAAATTTTCCTCTCTATTTGCATGCTTGGCTCTCGTAAAGAGTAGGTCAGACATTTTTAAGAAAACATGTCAAAGTTATCCCTAACCTTATCTGCTCATGTAGAGTACATACAAAGGCATTCCAGAAGTATCAACATATGTTGGTTTTTTATATCATCATCAGAATTCCAAAAAACCGACAACTTAAAGATTGCCTGACAAAGTGAGTTTAGGCGTATACGTGTTGGCATACATCATACGTCACGAAACCACAAAATAAGGTACAATTTTACAAATTTTTTGTTTTAAATGTCTATTTTCAAACTTCCTTATTTGTTTTGTTTGGCTTGGGTGTCCTTTAAAACAGGAGGCGAAGGAATTTCGATGAAAATATGTCATATTTGCCATCAGAAAAACATCTTTACATACAAATGTAGTTCAAAAAATAAAAAAAAAATTGTCATATGAGGCATAAATGTAAAGCAAAACATGTGAAAAGCAGCTGGGCACAACTTTGAATTACCTCCACAATTTGGCACGATTTGGCAATTTTCAAAAAAATAAAATCCGTACGAAGACGTGGACCTGCGCAAATAATATTCTGCCATAGACTGTATTATCTGTTAGGAACTCCAAATACGAAATATGAAGCAATTCCGGTGAATAAAGTCACTAAAATAATAAGAATACCCAATATGGGGAGGTATAGCTATATGGAGGCTATACAATAAGTGGACCTATATACCTCATTTTCAATACGAAAAGTCCTGCAAACCAAACATACATCTGAGTAAAATTCTTTTCAACCTAATTCCATTCAAATGACAAAACTATACTATATGCCCTCCATTACTATGAAAAAACAGTCCTGAGCAAAGAAAATTATTTTTTTTATGAAATAATTCCAAATTAAATTTCCTGAGAAAAACAAGGCTACGAGTATATTTGGATTCAATTTTGCTGGGAATAATATAAATGCTAAATTTGATAACAAGAGGGTTCGGAAAAATTCCAAAAAATAAAAGGAATTAATTGAAAAACGCTTCCTTCATTGTTTGACAAGGTGGCTTTAGGCGTATGATTGTTGACATAAATCATACGTCACCAAGTCAGCGGTAGTTTTATATGCTTGAAATCTCCCACCAGTCGACAACGTCGGTCGACCGAATTTTGTCCATTGTAAGGAGGTGTTCGCCGATCTCCTTTTTTATACCCTCCACAATACGTTGTATGGAGGGTATATTAGGTTCGTCGTTCTGCCAACAAATGCAGATATATTCTTGATTAGCGTAAAATTCTAAGACGATTTAGCCTATGACAAAAAATTAATTATTCAGCACCACTTCTTCGTATAGTATATAAAGGTTTTTATTTGAGCGGTATTTTTCGACGGAAGTCGAATGGTGGAGGGTATAAAAAGTTCGGCTCGGCCGCACTTAGCTGCTTTTTATATGGTTAATTATGGTCAGGGTATAATGCCTTGGTGCATTTGTTTGTAACAGGCAAAAGGAAACGAAATAGACCCATAGTTGATTTTGATGATCTGCATAGAATCACATTCTGAGTCGATTTATGCATGTCCGTCCGTCTGTCCATGTATTTTTGTAAACAAAGTACAGTTCGCATTTATTACCCGATCCAGATGAAATTTTGCACAAATCATTTGCTTGGCCCAAGGACGAACCCTATTGAAATTGGAGATAATCGGTCAAAATTTAGATATAGCTCCCATATATATCTTTGTCCGATTTGCCTTTTATTGTGCACCAAACGTGTAATATCAACCCGAATAGTATGGAATTTTGCACATACAACCAAATTAGGCCTGAAAATATGTATGTCAAATCGGTTCAGATATAGCTATAGCTCCCATATATATTGTTCATCCGATTTGTTATTTTTGTTCTCCGCAGCCGTAATACGTACTCTGTAACAAGAATTTTTGGGGAAATATATCAAATACAGCTCAGAAATACCTTTGCTAAATTTTATCGAGATCGGTTCATATTTGGATATTGCTCCCATATATAATTTCGTCCGATTTACTTTTTATTGTGCACCAAACGTCTAATATTTTCCCAAATGGGATGAAATTTGACACTTACGACCTAATTGAGTTTAGAAGCTAGTATGTCAAATTTGGTGAAGATCGGATATAGCTATAGCTCTCATATATATTGTTCATCCGATTTGTAGTATTTGTTACCCACAGCCGTAATATGCTCTCCGTAACAACGATATTCAGGGAAATATATCAAATACAGCTCAGAAATATCTTTGCCAAATTTTATCGAGATCGGTTCCGATTTGGATATAACTCCCATACATATTTTGATTCGATTTCAAATTAATTGTGCACCAAATGGGCAATACAAGTCCGAATTCATAAGATACAAATTCTTCGGCATATTTAGTCCTTTGAACTTTAAATTATAATTTTAATCATAGCGGGTGTGATTGAATTCTCCCATAAAAAGTTTTAATTGTTATGCGGAGCTCTACTAAATTAGCAAAGTGGTGTAGGGTATCATAAAGTCGGCCCTGCCCGACTTTAAGACTTTCTTTACTGTTTTTTTTTTAATTTCTTTCGAATGGTGGAGGGTATAAAAAGTTCGATTTTTAACTTGTTATATTTAAACAATTTTTAAACATTTTTTATTTATCCGCCCACAGGCAGACACCCCTTTACAATGGACAAATTTCGGTCGACAGACGCTATCCACTGCTGGGAGGTTTCACCATAAATAATTCAACAAATAATTCAAATCATTTTTAATAAAATCACAAAATTTATATCATCCCATCATCCTAAGTTCGAGGTTAATCAAATGCTGTGTTGAATGATTTTAATTCGTTCGTTAAAAGAACAAGGAAATAATTTCAATATTAAATTTCCAAGGAAATACGGCTACCCGATATTTGAAATCTCAGAATGAAATCATGGTTATCATCATGACATCAGAGGAATTTTATGACTGAAAAGACAGTTTTCTGAGAATTCAGAACGAAATAAAATGTTGGAATATGAAGCTTTCTTTTTTTTTGGTAAATTATATTTAGGCGTATAATTGTTGACATACGCCACCCAAACCCCAGACAGATCCAGACGAAATAGCTGAAGCTAGACTCATGGAATTCGACAAAATAGGTCAAAAAATATCCTTAAAAAAACCCACATTTAATGGCCTGAAGGTCCTTGAAAAAGTATTCTTTAAAAAATCCACGTTTATTGGTCTGAAGGTGTTTGGTAAAATATTCTTTAAAAAATCCACGATTATTGGTCTGAAGGTCCTTGAAAAAGTATTCTTTAAAAAATCCACGTTTAAAGGCCTTATGACCCTTGAAAAATATTCTTTAAAAAATCCACGTTTAATGGTCTGAACGTCCTTGAAAAATATTCTTTAAAAAAATCACGTTTATTGTTCAGAAGGTCCTTGAAAAAGTGTTTTTTAAAAAATCCACGTTTATTGCTCAGAAGGTCCTTGAAAAAGTGTTCTTTAAAAAATCCACGTTTAATGGTCTGAAGGTCTTTGAAAAAATATTCTTTAAAAAATCCACGATTATTGGTATGGAGGTCCTTGAAAAGGTATTCTTTAAAAAAATCCACGTTTATTGGTCTGAAGGTCCTTGAAAAAGTATTCTTTAAAAAATCCACGTTTATTGGTCTGAAGGTGTTTGGTAAAATATTCTTTAAAAAATCCACGATTATTGGTCTGAAGGTCCTTGAAAAAGTATTCTTTAAAAAATCCACGTTTAAAGGCCTTATGACCCTTGAAAAATATTATTTAAAAAATCCACGTTTAATGGTCTGAACGTCCTTGAAAAATATTCTTTAAAAAATCCACGTTTAATGGTCTGAACGTCCTTGAAAAATATTCTTTAAAAAATCCACATTTATTGGTCTGAAAGTCCTTGGGTAAAATATTCTTTAAAAAATCCACGATTATTGGTCTGAAGGTCCTTGAAAAATATTCTTTAAAAAATCCACGTTTAATGGTCTGAACGTCCTTGAAAAATATTCTTTAAAAAAATCACGTTTATTGTTCAGAAGGTCCTTGAAAAAGTGTTTTTTAAAAAATCCACGTTTATTGCTCAGAAGGTCCTTGAAAAAGTGTTCTTTAAAAAATCCACGTTTAATGGTCTGAAGGTCTTTGAAAAAATATTCTTTAAAAAATCCACGATTATTGGTATGGAGGTCCTTGAAAAGGTATTCTTTAAAAAAATCCACGTTTATTGGTCTGAAGGTCCTTGAAAAAGTATTCTTTAAAAAATCCACGTTTAATGGTCTGAAGGTCCTTGGGTTAAATATTCTTTAAAAAATCCACAAAAAAAAAACATTCTTTAAAAATGTTGAAAAATCGTAAAGGGTACATCAATGTAATTAGACGACTGGTTAGCGCCAGAATGAGGATCGCCTCTTGAAGGGATGGAGATTTCTAAAGCTCTATACTCACATATAAAAATGTCTAAAATGTGGTTAAGGTAAGGTATGATTGTTACAATTTTGTGCATTTAAGGGGCATTCAAGTACCGGAAGATACAAATTTGTACAACATTATTACTAAGCCATAAATAACAACTCTAACTTACGAATTTCGCATGAGGTACATCTTCCGTTAGAGGGTGATAAATATAGAGAGATTTTTTAAAAATTTTCTTCATGGATGGGAAAACTACTTAAAAGTACGATATCATTGATCGATCGATTAAATTTAGGTCTTCCCAATATGGGTCACTCGTGAGAAGAATTAGTCAGATTTTTGCAAGTTTCTACCATAAGTGTACCTATGGTACTAAAAGGTAAAAAATCTAAGATCATTGTTATTGATCGATTGAAAAGAACTTGAGGTGTTGAAGCTTTGTGCTAGGGCCACCTTTAGTGCTGATTATTTAAATAAAAATTGGAATTATTGTAAAATAGTAACATATAAGTAGTAAAGAAAGTGTGTAGAGCACCATATAATACCTTAACTAGGTGCCTCATCAAAATAACGGTTTTAGACCTTGTCGATGTAGGGATGTCGCTCTGTATGTCTGTCTGACTGAAGTATGGTTATCCGCAAATCCTACTATTTGCTTCATACTACCTTTGGCGGTGATGAGCATATGTGATGTTTTGTAAACAAGTTCCCGTTACTCCACTGCGATCACGTGGTGGAGCCGGGTATAAAAGGGCAGTCAATTGCAGAATCGTGACAGAGAGAGCAAGACCTTCAACGTGACAACACCAAACCGGTAAGTGCTTAGCTAGAAATTTATCATGGTCACCCTTCTCTAGAGTGCTTATACAGGTCTCTAATCCTTGAATCGCGGTGGTATTCTTAGCATATCCTTGAACATCCTGTAGATCTTGAGTACTTATTAAGGTCTCTCGCAACTGTGTCCTTGAATATCCTGTAGTGCTTGAGTACTTATTAAGGTCTCTCCCAACCGTATCCCGGAATTTCCTGTAGTGCCTGAGTACTTATTAAGGTCTCTCGCAACCGTATCCTGGAATATCCTGTAGTGCTTGAGTACTTATTAAGTTCTCTCGCAACCGTACCCAGGAATATCCTGTAGTGCTTGAGTACTTATTAAGGTCTCTTGCAATCGTATCCTAGATCCTTGCAGTGCTTGAGTACTTATCAAGGTTTCTTGCAACCGCATCCTAGATCCTTGTAGCATAAGATCTCTTGCAGCCGTATCCTTGAATATCCTGTAGCCTGCTTGAGTACTTATCCAGGTCTCTCGCACTAAATCCATCCCGAATCCTGAAAACCCTGATCCTTTTCCTGTTCCTTGAGTACTTATCCAGGTCTGGTGTGGAAGAACCACCAATCCCTGACCGAAGACGAGTAGTATAGTTATTAATATTTTAAGTTCCGCCATAAATAAAAACGTAAACCACTGTTTTTCTCTTTCTGTCACAATAAATAAAATATCAGTACGAACAAAGGTGAGAAATCCTGTCGTTACAATACGTTGTGATATTACTTATACGCACTATGCCGTGGCTTTGGAAAGTATTTCAGACACTATTCAGATTTTAAAGATCATATCACTAATTTTCGATATCGAAAATTAAATTCCACACTGTTTAAAATTTATACTTAAACCCTTTGAAAAAGGAAGAGAACAAAAATGGCACCAGTTCTGAAAAAAAAAACCAAGTCAATAAAATTCGTGTTTATTTACTTTTCTTTGTGAGTGTTTGTTAGTGTGTGAAAAGGGATACGAAGGACCAACACAAGGTGGCATATTTTAAATTTTTCAGACAAAAAAATATTTAAACAATCTTCAGAGCGGCACGTCATATTGAGTTGAAAATGTTCGCAATGAAAAGGGTAGCTAATCGCTGACACATGGAAATTTAATTTTCTACTTGATTTGACACATATTTGTGCCAAAATATTGACAATTTAATATGTAGCTTGAAATGGCTGTTAAAAAGCATTTTAAGCTGGAAAATTCAAATTTAAAAATCGAGTTCAAAAAAAAAAACAAGTTAAAATATATCAGTCGATTTTACCGTTAGATGTATATCCTCGATTATTTAGATGTATATCCTCGATTATTTAAATATATTTTGACTTCTGTTATGATTATTCAAATTCTTGGCCCTCTGTGGAGTAGGTTCCGAAGGAATGGGCTAATATTGTCTAAATAAATATGATATAAATATTGTGACGTGCCAGATTTGGACTACTCAGGGTGAGATAAAAAAACTGCAACAAAGTCAAACGCCATAATTTAATTTTTTTTTTTTTTTTTCAATTTTATTGAATGAAGCAAAAAATGTCGGAAATAGCATCAGATTTTAGAAAAAGTTTGGATTTGTTCGAATTGGTTAGCTTCCGCACGAATTATGTCCCTCAAACGGCCAATGAAACCGTCACACGCTCTGTGGTATTTTGGCCCATTCCCGGCGAAGCGCTTGCTTGAGGTGATCGACACTTTGGTATTTTTTAGTGCCAACCTTGCTTTCTAAAATACTCCGGAGATTTTGGTGGCCATTATGCGCTGGAAATGAAGCGAGGAACCTCATTTGTTAACCATTCTTTGGGTGGCATGGTAGCGTGCTGAGTGCGATGGTGCTGAGTCCTGTTCGAATGTCCAAGGTCTGCGGCCAAAATGTTTGCGTGCCCTCAAGGCTTTAATATACCCTCCATAATATTTTCGCGATAATATTCGGCATTTATTCTGATGTCACGGTCGTTTAATACGAGCGGAGAGCTACCATCGGCTGTTATGGCGGCTCACACCATCACCATGGCCGGCGCTTGAGTTTTTGGTGGCCAACCGAAGGTGCCCATTTTTAGCTGACCTCTTTGGCTACTTAACACGATCATTTTGTTTGTTTACAAACAGCTGCGCAACGAATGTTTTCTCATCGGAAACGCAGAAAACCAAATTCAGCAGTTCACCACTTTCGGCCAAGCGCAGCAACTCTTTAGTTCTTTTGAGTCTATTTTATTTTTGTTGCGGTGCAAGTTCTTGCACTTTTTGGAATTTTAATGGTTTTACCCCGAGCTCATTTTTCATTCATTCAATATTTGCCGAATGGAATATTGCGTTAAGTTGAGCTCACAAGCCATTTTTCGGCCACTGCGACGCATGTTTCGTTCAAGTCGCTTCTTTACTTTTCGAACCATTTCTGCTGATGTTGCTGTTTTCTTCCGTTCACTTCCTTGACGTCGGCCTACGCTACCAGTATCACATAATGGGTAACGAGCGATGGTACGAGACACAAAAGATTTATTCACTTTTAAATGCTGGAGTGCTCTAATGATAGCCACTTGGTTGGTGGTTCTCCAGCCAAATACGAACACTATCCCGCTTGAATTCCACCACGAATAACTTTTTTTCTGGAAATTTCCCACCAAAATGTTTTTGTACGCTTGTCAAAAATAAAATGAGCTGTCACTGGAATAATTTTACCAGCTATCGGACGAGTGGCTTAGAAGCGACAGCAGTCTGAAGTTGGTTGCAGTTTTTTTTCTCTCTAGGCATATAGTTAAAGGTATAAAAATTGAAAATTCAAAACATGAATTAAGGGAATTTTCAAATTTCCCAACTTTTTGGCATTTTCCTATTTTACCTCCGTTTTTTCGGATTTTATTTTCCATTTTTTATTTCCAGTGTAATAATTTCCATATCACTTTTGTTCATATTTTCAGGCGGCCGAAGCCGGTAACTTGGATGACTTCAAAAGTCTATATCAGGCCGATAATACACGTCTCCTGCTGCAGGATGGCAAAGGACGAACAGCCGCCCATCAGGCAGCCTCAAGGAATCGAGTGAATATTTTACGCTACATAAGGGATCAAAATGGAGGTGAGTACCAAAAATCAACAACTACGACTTCCCCAAACTATTAAAAGTTAAAAAAAATTGGAATTAATTTTGAATTTAAAATTTAAACAAATGTCCAAAGAAAATGAATGCCAGCCAAGAAGAATTTTATTTTTTATTGAAATCTTAAATAATTTAAAAATTTTATTCGAATCAAGGCCGATGTAAGCTCAGCCAGTTAGGCCATATGTCTAATATTTGCTTTGTTTCAGAACCTGCAAGGATCTACCAGTTTTGCAATTTCTTTCCGATGTTGGAAAAGGGAAAATCGGTTATCTTAGTAAAAACTTTTACATTCTTGCAATTCTGGAACAGTCCAATTGCCAAATGTCAAAATACATAGTTTTGATTTGAAATTCAAAGAAAATCAACCAAATTACAATGGTGGGAAAAATGCTAAGATTATAGTCAAAATTTTAGTATTCTTCTTATCCGACCGTATGTAGGTCTTGAATGAAATATAAAAAAATTTCAAAATTTAAGCACAAAAAAAAATAAATAAATAAACAAGTTCGGCCGGGACGAACTTTAAATACCCTCCACCATTTGAAACAAATTTTGGAAATTTCCAAAAAAAAAACAGTAAAGAAAGTTTTAAAGTCGGGCGGGGCCGACTTTATGATACCCTATACCACTTTACTAATTTAGTAGACCTCCACATAACAATTAAAAGTTTTTATGGGAGAATTCAATCATACACGCTATAATTATAATTGTAATTTAAAGTTTAAAGGACTAAATATGCCGAAGGATTTGTATATTTTAAATTCGGACTTGGGTTGCCCATTTGATGCACAAATAATTTAAAATTGGATAAAAATATATATGGGAGCCACATCCAAATCTGAACCGATCTCGATAAAATTTGGCAAATATATTTCTGAGCTGTATTTTATATATTTCCTTGAATATCGTTGTTACGGAGTGCATATTACGGTTGTGGGTAACAAATATAACAAATCGGATGAACAGTATATATGGGAGCTATAGCTATATCTGAACCGATCTTCACCAAATTTGACATACTAGCTTCTAAACTCAATTCGGTCGTAAGTGACAAATTTCATTCCATTTGGGCAAATATTAGACGTTTGGTGCACCAGAAAAGGTAAATCGGACGAAGTTATATATGGGAGCTATATCCAAATCTGAACCGATCTCGATAAAATTTAGCAAATGTATTTCTGAGGAGTATTTGATATATTTTCTTAAATATTGTTGTTGCATAGTGCATATTACGGCGGCGGTGGACAAAAATAACAAATCGGATGAACAATATATATGGGAGCTATAGCTATATCTGAACCGATTTCGATCAAATTTGGCATACTTATTTTGAGGCCTAATTTGGGTGTATATGCAAAATTCCATACAATTCGGGCTGATATTACACGTTTGGTGCACAATAAAAGGCAAATCGGACGAAGATATATATGGGAGCTACATCTAAATTTGGACCGATTATCTAAAATTTCAATAGGGTTCGTCCTAGGGCCAAACAAATGATCTGCGCAAAATTTCATCTGGATTGGGCAATAAATGCGACCTGTACTTTGTTTACAAAAATACATGGACAGACGGACGGACAGACGGACGGACGGACATGCATAAATCGACTCAGAATGTGATTCTATGCAGATCATCAAAATGAACTATGGATCTATCTCGTTTCCTTTTGCCTGTTACAAACAAATGCACAAAGACATAATACCCTGACCACCTTGCGGTGTAGGGTATAAAAATCCCTTAAAAATTCTGTTAAAAACTTAAAAATACCGAATATTGCCGTTATATCGGGGTCCATACGAAGACGTGGACCTGCATAGGCAACTTTCGTCATAGGCCATTAGAATATTCAAATACGAAACTTGAAAAATAATCCGGTGAATAATGTAGCTAAAATCATCAAAATACCGAATATAGGGAGCTACCGTTGTATCGGGGCTATACGAAGACCTGGACCAGCTTAAAAAATTTTCTGACACCGACTGTAGTATCTAACTTCAAATACGAAATTTCAAACAATTTCGGTGAATATTGTATCTAAAATCGTCAAAATATCGAATATAGGGAGGTACATGGGATATATGGGGCCTATACAAAGACCTGGACCTGCGTAGACAATTTTCTGTCATAGACTGTAGTTTCCATTACGAACATCAAATACGAAATCTGAAACAATTCCGGTTAATAATGTCGCTAAAATCATCAAAATACCGAATATAGGGAGGTACTACCTTATATGGGGCCTATATGAAGACCTGGACCTGGATAGACAATTTTCTGTCATGGGCTGTATTATCCATTTCGAATCTCAAATACAAAATTTGAAACGATTCCGGTTAATAATGTCGCTAAAATCATCAAAATACCGAATATTGGGAGGTACCGTTATATGGAGGATATACGAAGACGTGGACCTGCATAGAAAATTTTTTGTCATAGACTCTAGTTCCCATTACGAACTCTAAATACAAAATTTGAAACAATTCCGGTTAATAATGTCGCTAAAATCATCAAAATACCGAATATCGGGAGGTACCGTAATATCGGGGCTATACGAAGACCTGGACCTGCATAGACAATTTTCTGTCTTAGGCTGTAGTATCCATTTCGAACTTCAAATACCAACTTTTAAACAATTCCTTTGAATAATGTCGCTAAAATCATAAAAATACCAAATATCGGGAGGTACCATTATATGGAGGCTATACGAAGACGTGGACCTGCACAGATAATTTTCTGTCATAGACTGTAGTTTTCACTACGAACTTCAAATACGAAGTTAGAAAAAAGTCCGGTGAATAATGTCCCTAAAATCATCAAAAAATATCGAATATCGGGGGGTACCGATGTATGTGGACTATACGATATCGTGGATCTACATGGCCCATTTTCTGTCTTATGCTGTAGTATCCATTACGAACTTCAAATACGAAATTTGAAACAATTCCGGTAAATAATGTCCCAAAAATCATCAAAAAAAATACCGAATATTGGGTTATATGTGGGCTATACGATATCGCGGACCCATATAAACATTTCTCTCCCAGGGTGTACAATGCTTAGAAAGAACTACAGGTATGGATTTTGGACGATTCCATTGGAAAATGTGGCTAAAATCATCAAAATATCAAATATTGGGGGGGTACCGTTGTATGTAGGCTATACGATATCGTGGACCAAGGGTAAGGGCAATACTCTTCAAGGGGGTAAAGTACTCAGATGGAAGTCCTTTTGTGGATTTCCAATTTCATTGAAAAATTTGGCTACAATCATCAAAATACCGAATATGGGGGGGTATCGTAATATGGGGGCCATACGATATCGTGGACCGATATAGCCCATCTTCGAACTTAACCTGCCTGCAGACAAAAGACTGTGAAAAATTTTAGCTTCCTATCTTTATTCGTTTCGACTCGAGCGTAATTACAAAAGACAGACCTACGGAGCGGATTACAAAAAACGGACGGACGGACAGGAGTAAATCGTCTTAGAATTGTACGGTGATCAAGAATATATATAATTTTTTTGGGTCTAAAATTATTATTTCGAACTTAATATACCCTACATATACCCTATGTATGGTGGAGGGTATAAAAACCCAAATAGAATTTGGTATTTTTCTTTGGCATTTTTTTTCTTTCGACATTCATTGACAGACCATAAATTAACTAAAAAATTAATGGAAATTTTCTTTTCTTTTATTTCTTCCTCCCTCTATTTTCCAATTCTATGTCCCATCATCTCAGCAGATTTCAATATTAAAGACAATGCCGGCAATACACCCATACACATGGCTGTGGAATGTGATTCACGTGATGCCTTGGAATTTTTATTGTCAATGTAAGTATAAAGACCTCCCAATGAGAGAGAGAGAGAGAGAGAGAGAGGGAGAAACACAAAGTGTGTGCTTTTAAATTTGAACGCCACAATAGACTCATTAGCCAATACACCACCGACAACAACAAAAACAACAGCAACACCAACCACAACTGGAGGACATATCGGTATCATCATCGCCGTCGTCTTTAATGTCCTGACATCAGTGCCTGCCATTGTAGAATGTTGCTATCTGCTGGAAACCATGCGTTCCAAGTCAACAAGCACAAAATGGTCATATTTCACGTTGGCAGCTCTCCGATGATTGCCTGGTGTTTGGTGAGGTGGTGAGAGGTTCTTTCGCGATATAGGATTGCGGTTTAAGGGTTTTGTGAGAAGAGATTGTGTTGGGAATTTAATTTAGGAATAAAAGACTTTGAAAAAAAAAAAAACAATTTTTTGAAAATGAATTTCAAAATTTAAATTTAAAAAATCAGGGATCAATTCTACGGGATATTGTCTATATGGCAATAGAATATATGACAATTGGTCAGTGTCAACCACTAGTCAAAGGAAAATTTGTCATTTGGATAGTTTGCTACTTTCCAAAGAACAATTAATTGCAATAGGTTAATTGCAGTAGGGTGACCGTTGATTTATTATACCCTACACCACAAGGTGGTCGGGGTATTATGTCTTTGTGCATTTGTTTGTAACATGGAGAAGGAAGCGAGATAGACCCATAGTTATTCTTGAGGATCTCCATAGAATCACTTTCTGAGTTGATTTATGCATGTCAGTCCGTCTGTCCGTCCGTCCGTCTGTCCATGTATTCTTGTGAACAAAATGCAGGTCGCATTTATTATTCGATTGACATGAAATTTTCAAAACAACATTTGTTTGGCCCAAGGACGAACCCTATTGAAATTGGAGATAATCGGTCAACCTTTAGATATAGCTGCCATATATATCTTCGTCCGATTTACCTTTTCTGGTGCACCAAACGTGTATTATCAGCCCGAATAGTATGGAATTTTGCACATACAACCAAATTAGGCCTGGAAATAATTATGCAAAATTTGATCGAAATCGGATCAGATATAGCTATAGCTTCCATATATATTGTTCATCCGATTTGTTATTTTTGTCCTCCGCAGCCGTAATATGCACCCTATAACAACAATATTTGGGGAAATATATCAAATACAGCTCAGAAATATCTTGGCCAAATTTTATCAAAATCGGTTCAGATTTGGATATAGCTCCCACATATAACTTCTTCCGATTTACCTTTTCTGGTGCACCGAATGTCTAATATTTGCCCAAATGAGATGAAATTTGGCACTTACGACCGAATTGAGTCTAGAAGCTAGTATGTCAAATTTGATGAAGATCGGTTCAGATTTGGATATAGCTGCCATATATAACTTCTTCGGATTTACCTTTTCTGGTGCACCGAACGTGTAATATCAGCTCGAATAGTATGGAATTTTGCACATACAACCAAATTAGGCCTGAAAATAAGTAGGCCAAATTTGATCGAAATCGGTTCAGATATAGCTATAGCTCTCATATATATTCTTCATCCGATTTGTTATTTTTGTCCTCCGCAGCCGAAAATATACACTCCGTAACAAGGATATTCAGGGAAATATATGAAATACAGCTCAGATATATCTTTGCCAAATTTTATCGAGATCGGTTCAGATTTGGATATAGCTCCCATATATAACTTCGTCCGATTTACATTTTTTTATGCACCAAATGTCTAATATTTGCCCAAATGGGATCAAATTTGGCACTTACGACCGAATTAAGTCTAGAAGCTAGTATGTCAAATTTGGTGAAGATCGGTTCAGATATAGCTATAGCTCCCATATATATATTGTTCATCCGATTTGTTATTTTTGTCCTCCGCAGCCGTAATATGCACCCTATAACAACAGTATTTGGGGAAATATATCAAATACAGCTCAGAAATATCTTGGCCAAATTTTATCAAAATCGGTTCAGATTTAGATATAGCTCCCACATATAACTTCGTCCGATTTACCTTTTCTGGTGCACCAAACGTCTAATATTTGCCCAAATGGGATGAAATTTGGCACTTAAGACCGAATTGAGTCTAGAAGCTAGTATGTAAAATTTGCTGAAGATCGGTTCAGATATAGCTATAGCTCCCATATAATCTGTTCTTCCGATTTGTTATATTTGTTACCCATAGCCGAAAATATGCACTCCGTAACAACGATATTCAGAGAAATATATGAAATACAGCTCAGAAATATCTTTGCCAAATTTTATCAAGATCGGTTCAGATTTGGATATAGCTCCCATACATAACTTCGTCCGATTTACCTTTTCTGGTGCACCAAACGCCTAAAATTTTCCCAAATGGGATGAAATTTGGCACTTAAGACCGAATTGAATCTAGAAGCTAGTATGCCAAATTTGGTGAAAATCGGTTCAGATATAGCTATAGCTCCCATATATATTGTTCATCCGATTTGTTATTTTTGTTACCCACAGCCGAAAATATGCACTCCGTAACAACGATATTCAGGGAAATATATCAAATACAGCTCAGAAATATATTTGCCAAATTTTATCAAGATCTGTTCAGATTTGGATATAGCTCCCATATATAACTTCGTCCGATTTGCCTTTTATTGTGTACCAAACGTGTATTATCAGCCCGAATAGTACGGAATTTTGCACCTACAACCAAATTAGGCCTGGAAATAATTATGCAAACTTTGATCGAAATCGGTTCAGATATAGCGCCCATGGCTCCCATATATATTCTTCATCCGATTTGTTATTTTTTCTCCGCTGCCGTAATATGCACTCTGTAATAACAATATTTGGGAAAATATATCAAATACAGCTCAGAAATACATTTGTTAAATTTTATCGAGATCGGTTCAGATTTGGATATAGCTCCCATATATAACTTCGTCCGATTTACTTTTTATTGTGCACCAATCGTCTAATATTTGCCCAAATGGGATGAAATTTGGCTATTACGACCGAATTGAGTCTAGAAGCTAGTATGTCAAATTTGGTGAAGATCAGTTCAGATATAGCTATAGCTCCCATATATATGCACTCCGTAACAACGTATTCAGGGAAATATATTAAATACAGCTCAGAAATATCTTTGCCAAATCTTATCGAGATCGGTTCGGATTTGGATATAGCTCCCATATATAACTTCGTCCTATTTACCTTTTCTGGTGCACCAAAAATCTAATATTTGTCCAAATGGGATGGAATTTGGCACTTACGACCGAATTGAGTCTAGAAGCTAGTATGTCAAATTTGGTGAAGATCGGTTTAGATATAGCTATAGCTCCCATATATATCCGATCATCCGATTTGTTATTTTTGTCCTCCGCAGCCGTAATATGCACTCTGTAACAACAATATTTGGGGAAATATATCAAATACAGCTCAGAAATATCTTTGCCAAATTTTATCAAGATCGGTTCAGATTTGGATATAGCTGCCATATATAACTTCTTCGGATTTACCTTTTCTGGTGCACCGAACGTCTAATATTTGTCTAAATAAAATGAAATTTGGCACTTACGACCGAATTGAGTCTAGAAGCAAGTATGTCAAATTTGGTGAAGATCGGTTCAGATATAGCTATAGCTCCCATATAATCTGTTCTTCCGATTTGTTATTTTTGTCCTCCGCAGCCGTAATATGCACTCTGTAACAACAATATTTGGGGAAATATAGCAAATACAGCTCAGAAATACCTGTGCTAAATTTTATCAAGATCGGTTCAGATTTGGATATAGCTCCCATATATAACTTCGTCCGATTTACCTTTTCTGGTGCACCAAACGTCTAATATTTGCCCAAATGGGATGAAATTTGGCACTTACGACCGAATTGAGTCTAGAAGCAAGTATGTAAAATTTGATGAAGATCGGTTCAGATATAGCTATAGCTCCTATATATACTGTTCATCCCATTTGTTATATTTGTTAGCCACACCCGAAAGTATGCACTCCGTAACAACGATATTCAGGGAAATGTATTAAATACAGCTCAGAAATACCTTTGCTAAATTTTATCGAGATCGGTTCGGATTTGCATATATCTCCCATATATAACTTCGTCCGATTTACCTTTTATTGTGCACCAAATGCCTAATATTTGTCCAAATAGGATAAAATTTGGCACTTACGACCGAATTGAGTCTAGAAGCTAGTATGTAAAATTTGATCGAAATCGGTTCAGTTTGTTCCCCACAGCCGTAATATGCACTCCGTAACAACAATATTCAGGGAAATATATGAAATACAGCTCAGAAATATCTTTGCCAAATTTTATCGAGATCGGTTCATATTTTGATTAGCTCCCATGTAGATCTTTTTCCGATTTCATTTCTGATTTTTTTTTTTTTTTTTTTTTTGGATGAAAATTTTCAATCTTTCATGGCTCGATTTCATATTTATTTTACTATTGCAGGGGCAAGACATTATTCTACCAAAAAAAAATACCTCTTCTAAATCAATATTAGAATTTTCGTTATGTAAGCAATAGAAATTGGCACCAAGTCTTCATGCAAAGGAAAATTCCGCGTTTAATTACTTCTTTGGAAAATATTTTCTAATAGTTTATTAATTTCTTAGGCAATCAATCCTTTGTCCTATGGGCACCCCTCAAATTGCTCCTGAAAAAAAATATGCACACCTTTAATTAATTGCACAACAAAGAACCCTCACACCCTGGGAGGGCATAGAAGAATGGCCACAATAATTGGCCGTTTGACGTTTTGTTGCACAACTGTCTTAATTAACTTGTCAAAATAATTTCTGTTTTTTTTTTTTTTTTGAAATTGCATTTCCTTTTCACGTTTTTCTATTTCTTCCTGGAATCAATTAAACCGGGTGCATTAATTAATTCTCTATTCTCTTCCCTGTTCTCTTTTGTTTTCTTTCATCAATTTTTATGGCATCTTGTGTAACACCAGACCCGTGGACACCAGCATCCTGAATGACAAGAAACAGGCGCCCGTTCACCTGGCCACCGAGCTGAATCGCGTGGAAGCGTTACGCGTCATGGGCAAATATCGCAACGTCATCGACATCCAACAGGGCGGGGAACATGGACGCACCGCCCTGCACTTGGCCGCCATCTATGACCATGAGGAGTGTGCCAGAATTTTGGTATGGAAATGCAGGGTACATTATCTGGTTTTCTAATTTGCTTGTGAATGTCGTCAAAAGAAAAAACAATTAATTTATTGTTTATTATTTTTATTTAATTATTATTTTATGTTCATTGGCTCAATGAACGTTAATCAATCATCTTGCGTTCTATTCTGTTCTGTTATTAACCTTTTCTACCCTTTTACGACTCACCCTCCTGTCTCGTTGAACTTGATATTTACACAATTCTTATCACCCATCAACCCCCACCACCCTCATTCACTCTACTCTCAGTCTATCATGAAACGTTTTCTGTTCAATTTCCCCCCCTCTGGCCTCCTGAATGTAAGGCATTGAAAGGAAGAATTTTATGGTTGTTGTTGTATATTAAACTTGTATATGTGTATGTGTTTGTGTGTATGTATTTGTAATAGAGCTGTAAGAGTTAAATTACTTCAAAAAAAATTCTAATTATTTTATTATTATTTTTTTAATAATAATTTCTTATATTTAAAAATTATCATAAATATTATTAAATAATGTTAATGTATTTGTGTCTGTGTATGTGTTAGATTTTTTATTTAATTCTCATAATTTTTTATTTCTGGATGTAAATTGTCTCTTTAATGCCATAAAAAATAGGAAAATAGTTTAAAGTAGTGCTCTTGGGCGTATACATGTTTTCGTTACTCATACGCACTATGATACATATTTTTAAATCTTCAAATTTGGTATGTTTATTGACCGAAAAAACCCCGGTGATATTTCAAATATTTTGGATTATAAGGCTATGGAATTTATTAATTCCATAGTTAAATTCAAAATAGAAATTGAAAAAAAATAAATTTTGCGCAAGATAAATTGGGGTTATATCTCGGGAACCACAAAGAATTTTGATTTACCATTCAAAACGTACTTGAAGCTCAAGATGCGGGAAGCAAAATTGTAAAACAACGAAAATGGAAAAAATTACAACTAATACGTGAAAAATTATAAAATACGAAAACGCAATATTAAGATGGAACTTTATTTTGCGCAAGATGAATTGGGGTTATACCTCGGGAACCATAAGGAATTCTGATTTGCCATTCGAGACTGACTTGAAGCCCTAGCTATGACGAGCAAAAGTGTAAAACAAAGCAAACCTTGGAAACCACAACTACTTCGTCAAAATTGATAAAATACGCAAACGCAATATTATGTTGGAACGTCATTTTCTATAATAAAAAAAAATAATTTTGCACAAGATAAATTGGGGATATATCTCGGGAACCATAAGGAGTTTTAATTAACCATTCGAGACTGACTTGAAGCTCTAGGTGTGCGGAGCAAAAACGTTAAACAAAGTAAACGAGAAAAATGGCAACTAGTTCGACAAAATTTATAAAATACGAAGACGCAATATTATGCAAACAAATTGATTTTGCTCAAGAAAAATTGGGGTTATATCTCGGGAACCATCAGGAATTTTGATTTAAGATTCGAGACTGACTTGAAGCTCTACGTGTGCGGAGCAAAAACGTTAAACAAAGTAAACGGGAAAAATGGCAAGTAGTGCGACAAAATTCATGAAATACCAAAACGCAATATTTAGATGGAACTTTAAAAAACTTGATTTTGCGCAAGATAAATTGGGGTTATATCTCGGGAACCATAAGGAATTTTGATTTACCACTCGAGACTGACTTGAAGATCTAGGTGTGGGGAGCAAAAACGTTAAACAAAGTAAATCGGAAAAATGCAACTGGTACGAAAAAAATTATAAAATACGGAGACGCAATATTATGCAAACAAATTGATTTTGTGCAATATAAATTGGGGTTATATCTCGGGAACCATAAGGAATTTTGACTTAACATTCAAGAGTGACTTGAAGCTCTGGGATTGCGGAGCAAAAACGTTAAACAAAGTAAATCGGAAAAATAGCAACTAGTACGAAAAAATTTATAAAGGGCAGAGACGCAATGTTATGCAAAAGAAAATGATTTTGCGCAAAAAAAAAATTGGGGTTATATCTCGAGAACCATCAGGAATTTTTATTTAAGATTCGAGACGGACTTGAAGCTCTACGTGTGGGGAGCAAAAACGTTAAACAAAGTAAATCGGAAAAATGGAACTAGTGTGACAAAATTTATAAAATACAGAGACGCAATATTATGCAAAAGAACTTTATTTTGAGCAAGAAGATTTGGGGTTATATCTCGGGAACCAATAAAGAATCTTGATATACTATTCGAGACGGACTTGGAGCTCAAGATGTGGGGAGCAAAATTGTAAAACAACGAAAATGGAAAAAATTACAACTAATACTCGAAAATTTATAAAATACGAAAACGCAATTTATGTTGAAACTTTATTTTCTATGACAAAAAAATGTGATTTTGTGCAAGATAAATTGGGGTTATCTCTCGGTAACCATAAGGAATTTTGATTTAACATTCGGGGCTGACTTAAAGCTCTAGCTATGGGGAGCAAAAGTGTTCAACAAAGCAAAGCTAAAAAATCACAACTACTTTGTCAAAATTGACAAAATACGAAAACGCAATATTAAGTTGGATTTTTATTTTGTATGTGTTATATCTCGAGAACCATAAGGAATTTTGATTTACCATTCGAGACATACTTGAAGCTCCAGGTATGCAGAGCAAGAACGGGAAACAAAGTAAACGAATAGATATGCAACTAGTACGACAAAATTTATAAAATACGTAGACGCAATATTATGCAAACAAATTGACTTCGCTCAAGATCATTTGAGGTTATATCTCGAGAACCATCAGGAATTTTAATCAAACATTCGAGACTGACTTAAAGCTCTAGGTCTGCGGAGCAATACTGTAAAACAAGGTAAACGAATAGAACTGCAACTAGTACGCCAACATTTATAAAATACGCAGACGCAATATTATGCAAAAGAAAATTATTTTGAGCAAGGTAATTTGGGGTTATATCTCGGGAACCATTAAAAATTTTGATTTACCATTCAAGACTTACTTGAAGCTTTAGGTGTGGGGAGCAAAAACGTTAAACAAAGTAAACGGGAAAAATTGCAACTAGTTCGACAAAATTTATAAAATATAGAGATGCAATGTTATGCAAAAGAAAATGATTTTGTGCAAGGTGAATTGAGATTATATCTCGGGAACCATACGGAATTTTGATTTACCATTCGAGGCGTACTTACAGCTATAGGTGAAGGGAACAAAAGTTCAGATCAAAGTAATCGAAAATCATTACAACTAAAACGTCAAAATTGATAAAATGCAAAAACGCAATATTCGGTTGAAAATTTTTTGTATTTAAAAATTTTTGAATATATCTCCGAAATTATAAGCAATTTTAAATTCCTGTCTTCGGCATATTTGAAGCCATAGCCCTGAAGAATAAAAAAAAAATTTTAGGTAACCTAAAATTATTTAACGTAGCGCCTAAAACTTGTAATGGAATATGAAAAGTTATTATTTGCCCATTAAATTTTTGTGCACGACACACTGAAGTTATATCTCAGGAACCATAAGGAATTTTGATTTATTGTTCGAGACATACTTGCGGCTATAGGTGTGGGGAACAAAGGTGCAGAACAAAGTATTTGAAAATAATTTCTACTAATACGTCAAAATTGATAAAATACGAAAACGTAATATTTGGTTGACATTTTATTTTGTATTTAAAAATGTTTGAATGTATCTCCGAAACTATAAGGATTTTTCAATTCCTGTCTTCGCCATCCTGGAATCTATGGGCTTGAAGAATATTTGCGTGAAACTGGGGAACTTAACCAAATTTCATCTAGTACCTCAAAATTGATGAAATAATAAAAACTAAGTATTTGCCTGTCTAAACACTTAATTTTGTGCATGATATTTGGGGGTTATATCTCAGGAACCAGAATGAATTTTGATTTATAGTTCAGGACATACTTATAGCTGCAGGTGTGGGGAAGAAAAGTGCAGAACAAGGTAATCGGAAAAAAATTACAACTAGCATGCCAAAATTGATAAAATCCGGAAACGTAATTATAGGTTAAAAAATTATTTTAAACATAAAAAATATCGAAGATATCTCGAAAACCGTAGGGAATTTTAAATTACTTTCTTCGGAAAAATTGTCGACATGTTAATGAAGAATATAAGTGCAAAGCAAGTGAAATTGATAATGTTTCATCTTGCAACACAAAATTTGAAGATATATGAAAATTCATTATTTTTGTACTAACTTGATTTTGCGCATGACACATTGAGGTTATATCTCCGAAACCGGAAGGAATTTGAATTTGCAATCCGAGGCATACTTATAGATTTAGGTGTGAGGAAGAAAAGTGCAGAACAAAGTAATCGGAAAAAATTACATCTAGTATGCCGAAATTGATAAAATCCGGAAATGCAATTATAGGATAAAAATTTATTTTAATCATAAAAATTGTTGAAGATATCTCGAAAACCGTAGGGAACTTTAAATAACTTTCTTCGGCAAAATTGTCGACAAGTTAATGGAGAATATAAGTGCAAAGCAAGTGAATTTGAAAAAGTTTCATCTTGCACATTAAAATTGATGATATATGAAAATTCATTATTTTTGTACTAACTTACTTGCGCATGACACATTTAGGTTATATCTCCGAAACCGGAAGGAATTTGAATTTACAATCCGAGGCATACTTACAGCTATGGGTGTGAGGAACAAAATTGTGAAACAAAGCTAGAGAGAATACCCGCATCTTATACGTCAAAATTGATAAAATACCGAAACGCAATGTTAGGTTAAAACTTCATGTAATACTTAAAGAATGTCGAAAATATCTCAGAGACCTTTTGGAATTTTTAATTACTTTCTTTGGCAAAATTGTCGACATAATCTTGGAGAATAAAAGTGTAGGGCAGAGCAATTTAAATAAACGTGGTTTAGTTGAGCAAAATTCATAAAATATGCCAATAATAAAGAAATATTCATTTTTGACTAAATTTTGACTTTTTTATAAAAATATTGTAACCATTTGAAATTTTGTTTAAAAACTTATAGCCACGAACTTCTGGAGTAAATATATTCATCAATATCTATAAGAAATAAAATTTATTTTTTCGTATTTAATGCATTTCTTGTATAAAATATATTTTTTGCTCCAATTTATGTTATATGCATTTCTTGATGTTGCACATTATTACAAAAATTAAATTTATTAATTTTTAAATCCCCTTTTTCACAAACATCTGTATGTAAAATAACAATATTTTTCCAACTTTTTTCCTTCTATGTGTTTTTTTTATCATGTATCCTTATGCTCGTAAAAATTCACTTTAGAAAAAATAAATTCCCCTCAAAAAAAAAAAAACTACTAAATATTGAGTATAATTTTGTTGTATTTATTTTTGTATTTTTTTTCTTTTTTTTTTTTGTGACACCGTTCTATGGCCACTTGATTTTTTTAGATAACTGAATTTGATGCATGTCCACGTAAAGCCTGCAATAATGGTTACTATCCCATACACGAGGCGGCCAAAAATGCCAGCTCGAAAACTATGGAGGTCTTTTTACAGGCAAGTATCACAAAATATAACAAAAAGAGTAAAAAAAATATAAAAAAAACTGGAAAACATGAAACAACAATCTGGCAAAACAGCAACTACAATAACAAAAAAAAAACAAAATTTCGGCAAAAAATATGAAAAAAGTTAACCCAACCAAATGTAGAACAAAAATGTAGTTTAAATCTCAAAGGTCAAATATTCAACAGATACGGTGTTTGATTTTTTTTTGGTTTACATGATAACATTTTCAAAACAAAAACAATACTTCTGAAAATTGCGAATGGCTTATTTTGCAAGAAAATTTTTACACACACACACACAATACGAAAAAAAAAAATATTCCGGCATAGCATAAATGTTTTTCAGGTGGAATATATTTTCCATTTATCCATAACCCAATATGGGACCTAGTGTCATAGGGTCGCTCAAAGAACATCATTGACCTAAGCCAATTTTTTTACTCAAATTAATAGTGTATACTACGATTTACTGTGCAGCAAAATATTTGGGGCGAACAATTCCTTTTAGGAGTGATAGCCCTCGATAAATTTCACTGAGTGACAAAATTCAAATTTTTCAATAATTACGATGAAAATCCAACAGATTATAAAAGTAGAGTTAAAAAAGAAGACACGTGTATCGGCGTTTTGAAAGTTTACTTCGCAAAGTAACCGAAATAGAGGGGACCAGATTCCTCCTCTTCCACATTTGTATACCCTCAGCCATATGGCTACAGAGGATATATATCATTTGATACGGTCAAACCGTGCCTAGTGGGAAAAAACGTTTTTAGACCCTAGGTCTCTTTGGACCAAATCCGCTTCAGAACATTTGGAGTCGATCTACCGATGTCCGTCCGTCTGTCATTCTGGCTGGCTGGTGCGCACGATAACCCTCGAAGGGAGTATCCGATTTGACCCAAACTTGGTACATCGTATTTTTTTTGTCCAACTAAGATCGAGTCGGAGATGGCAATATCGGTCCACTCCTCCTGGTACCTCCCACACAAAATGTCAAAATTTTCAAAGAAAATAATTTATTGCACAGAAAGAGAAAGGATAATCCGATTTTGCTCGAACTTTGCGAATCCTAATATTTGCATCAGTGCTAGGTCAGCTGCGAAAATTGACAATATCGGTTCACTCTTTCGGGTACCTCCCCCACAAAGGTCCAAAATTTTGAATAATTACAACTTCTCATAAAATGCGATGTAAGAGCCCGATTATCTTCAAGTTTCACACATACCAATATTTATATTAACCCAAGGTCTGGTGTTCCAATGGACAATATCGGTCCACTCCCTCTGGTACCTCCCCTACAAAAGGTCGAAATTTTCAAAATATATGTTTTTTGCACAAAAAGAGAAAGGATGATCCGCTTTTGCTCAAACTTTGCATATTCCAATATTTGCGTCAGTGCTATGTCAGGTGCGAAAATGGACAATATCGGTTCCTTCCATCAAGTACCTCCCCCACAAAGGGTAAAAACTTTGAATAACTACAACTGTTATAAAATGTGATGTAAATTTCACACACCCTAATATTTCTATCAACCCAGGGTCTGGTGTTAAGATGGAGTATATCGGTCCACTCCTTTGGGTACCTCCCCCGTATAGGGTCAAAATTTTAAATATCCATAACGCTCATAAATCGCGAAACTAAATCCGATTCCATTCAGACTTAACACATCTTAATATTTCTATCAACACAAGATCCGTTATAAAGATAGTATAGATCGGACCATTTCTTGTGATACCTCCCCAAAAAAGGGTCAAAATTTTGAATAACCAAAACGATAATAAAATCCGAAAATAGCATCTGGAGCTCCTCAAATTACATACATCACAATATTTTTATTAACTCAAGGTCTGGTGTGAAGGTGGAATATATCGATCAACTCCTTCTGGTAGCTCCCCCACAAAGGGTCAACATTTTGAATATCCATGATGCTCATAAATCATAAAATTGTCATCTGATTCCTTCTAAACATTTCGTATCTCAATATTTCTATCAACACAAGATCTGTTATAGAGATGGTAGAGATCGAACCATGTCTTCTGGTACCTCCCCCACAAAGGGTCAAAGTTTTGAATAACCAAAACGATTATAAAATCCGAAATAAGCATCCGGTTCCCTTCATATTTCACACATCCCATTATTTCTACTAACTCAGGATCTGCTGTGAAGATGGAATATATCGGTTTACTCCTTCTGGTACCTCTCCTACAAAGGGTCAAAATTTTGAATACCCAAAAAGTTCATAAAATTTCCCACACACGAACATTTTTGCTAACAGAAGATCTGTTGTGAAGATGATATACATCTGCCAACCCCATCTGGTATCTCATTCACAAAGGGTCACAATTTCCAATACTTATATTTGGCTTAACTTGCGAAACAAGTCGGTGATTCTTTACAACTTGATATATCTAAATCTAATCTTAAATCTGATATGAATATGTAATTTATAATTTCGCATAAAATTGGATATAAATGTTCTACTTCCTTCAAATTTTGCACATACCAATATTGGAATGGATTATTTCGGTCCGCTCACACATATTTCCACATTTTCCAAAAATTTGCACATAACTCATATAAAGTATTGGAAGTAGTCGATATAGTCCAAATCTTTCACGTAGTAATATTTATATCGACGTAAGACTACAGACAGATACGAATTGGCCAATATTGGCCAACTGCATCGGAACCTCCCCCATAAAGAGTCGAGAGTTTGAATAAGCATAAGTCAAGGCTGTGGGTATACATCTGTCGGCAAACCTGACTGATGCTATTTGATCCTACAATTATGAAAATATTTACAGCAGATGGGAAAAAGAGCTAAATTTTTCCAAAATAAACAAGATTTTTATTAACAGAAATTAATGATATTTTTAATGGTCCATATTGAATATACAAATTTCTTTTGCTCAGAGACTTACAATGAATTTGGATTAGAATAATTCTTACTTTGACACTCTTCCCAAGGAATGAAGTATGAAGGGAGATTTTAAGTGGGATTGGTTACACGTTAAATTAAAAATATGAAAAGCAAACACATAATTTCCACTTGTAGTATCTAAATTACAAATGTAATTTTCATAAAAACTATTATACCTAGATATACGGTTTATTTCGAGATTTATAGTGAAATTTTGTGTTGAATATTTCTCCTTTTGACGGCTACCCCCAAAAACGAAGTTTTATGCTACTTTCAGATGCCAATTTGAAATAAGTCAAAAGAAAATTGCTCAAAACACGTTATTTTCACTTGTGGTACATAATTTTCGAATGCAATTTTCTTGAAAACTATTATACCTAAATATGTAGTTTATTTTGAAATTTTTAGTAAAATTTTGTGTAGAATATTCCTTACTTTGACACCTTCCGTCTAAAACGAAATTTTATGTTACTTTCAGAGGTTAACTCGAAAAAGGTTAGGATAAAATTGCTAATAAAGTAAAACACAATATTTGCACTTTTGGTACATAAATTAGGAATGTAATTTTCATAAAAACTATTATACCTAGATATATAGTTTATACTGAGATTTATGGTGAAATTTTATGTAGAATATTTCTTCTTTTGACAACTTCCCCCAAAAACGAAGTTTTATGTTACTTTCAGACGTTAACTCAAAAAAAGGTTAGGAGAAAATTGCTAAAAAAGTAAAACACATTATTTTCACTTTTGGTACAAAATTTGAATGTAATTTTCATAAAAACTATTATACATAGATATATGATTTATTCTGAGATTCATAGTGAAATTTTGTGTAGAATATTTCCTCTTTTGAAAGCTTCCGCCTAAAACGAAATTTTATGCTAATTTCAGGCGTCAACTAGAAAAAAGGTCAGAGGAAAATTGCTCAAAACACATTATTTTCACTTTAAGAACATAAATTTGGAATGTAATTTTCATATAAACCATTGTACCTACATATATATTTTATTCTGAAATTTATAGTGAAATTTTGTGTAGAATATTTCCTCTTTTGACAGCTTCAGCCTAAAATGAAATTTTATGCTACTTTCTGGCGTCAACAGGAAAAATTGCCAAGGAAAAATTTATCAAAAAAATTTAGGGAAAATTTTCGGATTTTTTGCCACATTGATGCGCATATTTTCTTAATATAAAATGGAAATACAAATTTCTCTTCTTTGGTGACTTATGGCAAAATTTGATGAAGAATATTTTTGTCTTTGGCGTCATCCATCCAAAATGATGCTTTGTTGGAGATTTTGGCACACACTCACACATAGCATGGCTTCAAGTCAAAAATGTAGGTAAGATTTAGACTTTTGACGTCTTCTAGGACCTATAGTAGAATTTTATGACAAATAATTTTGTAGAATATTTTGACATGCTACGATCGTGTTTAAATAGAGTTCTTAACCATATTTCCAAAAAAGGATCAAAAAGGCCCCTTGTAGACTCGACCCTTATTCGACCATAATATTCTTATCTAAAATGCCGAAAAATTCCAAATATGTGGAAGGAGGGGGGAACTTGCCCTCGCTGTTTAGCTTCTTTCTGCTGGATTTTCTCCGAAGACCAAGGAAAAGGTGATAAAAAAATTAAGAAAAATATCTTTGACGTCATCCATCTAAAATGATGCTATGTTGGAGATTTTTGCACAAATTCATACAAAGTATGATTTTAACCCTAAAATATCTCTTTAATATATAAGAATTTCTGGCGTTTTGGTCAGATTTAGACTTTTGATATCTTCTAGGACCTATAGTAAAATTTTATGACAAATAAAATTGTAGAATATTTTGCTTTGCTATGATCCCGTTTAAAGGGAGTTTTTAGCCCTATTTCCAAAAAGTGACCAAAAAGACCCCTTTGTTGACTCGCTTGAGGGTTAAAATATTCCACCAAAAAATTCTAAGTATTTTTATCTGTAATATTGCCGATTACACTATATACCTAAAATGCAAGGATTCCGAGGAATCTCAATCCGAAAATATCCAAATATGTGGAAGGTGGGGAAACTTGCCCTTGCTATTTAGGTTATTTGCGATTTTACGGTACGGAATATAATAAAATTTGGATTTTGAAGTTCGTAATGACAAAAACCCCACCTTATCATATTATGGCACCTCCCGATATTTGAGTGATTTTAGCCACATTTTTTTTCAAAAATTTATTTCCATATGGTATTTACAAATCGCATTAGGTGGCAACTCCTGTGGCAAAAATATATCTATCCACCCTCTTCATTGCATTTTTATACCCTACACCATATAGTGGTAAGGATATTATGTCTTTGTGCATTTGTTTGTAACAGGCAAAAGGAAACGAGATAGACCCATAGTTCCTTTTGATGATTTGCATAGAATCACATTCTGAGTCGATTTATGCATGTCCGTCCGTCCGTCCGTCTGGCCATGTATTCTTGTGAACAAAATGCAGGTCGCATTTATTGTTCGATTGAGATGAAATTTTCCAAACAACATTTGTTTGGCCCAAGGACGAACCCTATTGAAATTGGAGATAATCGGTAAATATGAAGATATGGCTCCCATATATAGCTTCGTCCGATTTGCCTTTTATTGTGCACCAAACGTGTAATATCAGCCCGAATAGTATGGAATTTTGCACATACTACCAAATTAGGTCTGAAAATAGGTATGCCAAATTTGATCGAAATCGGTTCAGAAATAGCTATAGCTCCCATATATATTGTTGATCCGATTTGTTATTTTAGTCCTCCGCAGCCGTAATAAGCACTCTGTAACAACGATATTCAGGGAAATATATGAAATACAGCTCAGAAATATCTTTGCCAAATTTTATCGAGATCGGTTCAGATTTGGATATAGCTCCCATATATAACTTCGTCCGATTTACCTTTTCTGGTGCACCAAACGTCTAGTATTTGCCCAAATGGGATGGAATTTGGCACTTACGACCGAATTGAGTCTAGAAGTCAGTATGTCAAATTTGGTGAAGATCGGTTCAGATATAGCTATAGCTCCAATATATATTGTTCATCCGATTTGTTATATTTGTTACCAAAAGCCGTAATATGCATTCCGTAACAACGATATTCAGGGAAATATCTGAAATGCAGCTCAGAAATTCCTTTGCTAAATTATATCGAGATCGGTTCAGATTTGGATATAGCTCCCATATATAACTTCGTCCGATTTACCTTTGATTGTGCCCCAAACGTCTAATATTTGCCCAAATGGGATGAAATTTGGCAATTACGACCGAATTAAGTCTGGAAGCTAGTATGCCAAATTTGGTGAAGATCAGTTCAGATATAACTATAGCTCCCATATAATTTTGTGAGAATTTTAATATTTTTCAGAACAAAATTTTTTATTTAAAATCAATACATCGACAATTTTGATAAAGCTATGAATATCCATCCCCAGCTATGAATATCCATCCCCTGAATATCCATCCCCTGTTTCTTAACATCAGTCAATTCAATATTTCGCTCCGTATCCCTTCCTTTCTGTTCCCATTTAAATTACACTGAGCCTCTACACATCCAATTTTTGCTAGCCAATCGGACTTTTAATAAAACTCAATTTTACTATTCATTTATCTCTCTGCAAAGGACTTTTCGAACAAAAAAAAATACCAATTTTAAGTTCTTCACTAGTTCCATGCGCAAGTAGGCACCTAATATTGCCAGCAAACATCTATCATGTTGTAAAGGATTTCACCGACATATTTTCTTCTCAGAATCGCTGGATTATTTTGTTGCCATTGTATTCATGTAAGGAAAACGTGTAAAAAACACATTCACACACACACAGACACACACACCCAAATATTTATGTAAATCATCCATGACATGTTGGTGATAACAAAGGTTATCGGCATTCTTTTCCAACAAAAAAAAAAATAAAAGAAGGATAACAAATTGTTGCAGTCTTTTGTTCATTGTGTGTGTTCCAGGAATTATCACATTAGTATTGATTTTCGTTTCGGGTAAAGGAATCTAGGATAATTTAATGTTAATATCTACTCATGTGTTTGTAGGGAATTATTTAACAAAATCTAGGAAAAAATAATGACGTGCTAAGATGTTGTTATCTAATGTTTCGTAGAAGAAGAAAGGGACCTGTTTATGTCATTAATTTTTTTGGGACAAAATAAGAGACTTGTCTATTACAAAAATTGGAAAAAATGAAAAAAGACGACCCTTTGATATTGCCTATAATCTCAAAACCAATGTCTAGTTTTGAGGTTATTGCCAATAAAAAAGGGTCGTCTTTTGGGAAAAGCTAAATTAATGGATGTAGAACCATTAATTACACTGTGTGACAAATTTCAATTTTTTTTAATAATTACGGCGAAAATCCAGCAGATTATGAAAGTAGAGCTAAAAATAAGAAGACACATATATCGGCATTTTGAAAGTATACATGACAAAATAACCTAAATAGAGAGGGCAAGGTCCCCCCTTTTCCACATTTTTAGAAATTTCCAGATTAAGTTTCCTCGTAATCCGCGCATTTAAGGTATATAGTGTCTTTGGCAATATTGCAGATCAAAATACAAAGAATATTTAGCTTGAAAACTTTAACCCTCGAGCGAGTCAACAAAGGGGTCTTTTTGGTCCTTTTTTTTAAAATATGTTTAAAAACTACTTCTAAACGGGATCTTAGCATGTGAAAATACTCTACAAAATTATTTGTCATAAAATTCTACTATAGGTCCTAGAAGACGTCAAAAGTCTAAATCTTACCCAAACGCCTGGAATCCATATATATAAATATCATATATATCATATTTGAGGGTTAAAACAGTACTTTATATGAGTTTATGCAAAAATCTCCTATAAAGCATCATTTTAGAAGGATGACGTAAGAGACAAAAATATTCTCCATCGAATTTTACTATAAGTCACCAAAGAAAAGAAATCTCTATTTTCATTGTATGCCCCAATAGAATTGCATAAATGTTAAAAAAATGAAAAAAATAAGAAACGAAAATATTCCCTTTTTTATCAATTTTTCACCGGACTTTTTCGATTTCGAAAGTGACATAAAATATCGTTTTTGATGGAAGTTATACGAAGAAGAAATGTTCTACACAAAATTTCACTATAAATCTCAGAACAAACCATATACCTATGTAGAATAGTTTTTATGAAAAATACATTCAAGTTTCAAAAAAAAAAAAAAAACCAAAAAATATTCCTTAATTTTTTTGATAAATTTTTCCACGGGCTTTTTACGATTTAACGCCTGAAAGTGACATAAAATATTGTTTTAGACGTAAGCTATGCAAAGAAGAAATATTTTATACCATATTTCACCACCAATTTCAGAACAAAGTACTTATCTATGTGCAATGGTTTTTAAGAAAATTACATTTGAAATTTATATAAGTGGAAATTATGCATTTGCGTTTTTTGGACAGTTAAATTGATACGTTTCCAATGTAAGCTAAAATAGTCATTAATTCTTAATTTTTTGGGTAAAGTGTCAAAGGACGACATATTCTTCATCAAATTTCACTACAAGTCACCAACGAAACGAAATCTCAATTTCCACTACATATCAAAAAAATATTTGCATCAATGTTCCCTAAAAAACGGTTAATTCTTCTATAAATATTTGAGCATTTTCTCCTCGGACTTTTTTTGAATTAACGTAGTATAAAATTTAATTTTCGGTGGAAGCTGTCATAGGTAGAAATATTCCACATCAAATTTCACCACAAGTCGAAATTATTATTTTTATTGGTTATCAAAAAAATATTTGCCTCAATAAACCCTAAAAAGAGCCGAAAATTATTCCCTACTTTTTTTTTGATAATTTTTTTCACGAACATTTTTCGATTTATCGCCTGAAAGTAACATAAAATATCGTTATAGGTTGAAGATTTTCAAAGAAGAAATTTTCTACACAAAATTTCACTATAAATCTCAGAAAAAACCATATACCTATGTAGAATAGTTTTTATGAAAAAATACATTCATGTTTCGAAAAAAAAAAACCGAAAATATTTCTTAAATTTTTTTGATAAATTTTTCCACGGACTTTTTTCGATTTACCGCCTGGAAGTAACATAAAATTTCGTTTTGGGCAGAAGCTGCCAAAAGAAGAAATATTCTACATCATATTTCACCGCAAATCTCAGAACAAAGTACATATCTAGGTGCAATATTTTTTATGAAAATTACATTCGAAATTTATATATCATCTCACGGACTGTTTTTTGACTGTTATTTAAGTGTGTTTCAATTCCAAGCCAAAATCTCCATTAATTCTTAATTTTTTGTGGAAAAAGTCAAATGACAAAATATTCTAGATCAATTTCCATTATGAGTCTCTGAACAAAAGAAATGTGTAAACTTAATATGTATCATTAAAAAAATATCATCAACTTTGCTGTATAAAATATCTGTTTCATTCGCAAAGCCATACTTTATGTGAGTGTATACAAAAATCTACTACAAAGCCTCATTTTAAAAGAACGACGTCCAAGACAAAAATATTCTTCACCAAGTTTCACTATAGGTCACCAAAGAAAAGAAATCTTTACTTCTATTGGACATCAACAAATATTTGCCTCAATATCCCCTCAAAAATACTTTCGGTTCTTTCTAATTTTTTGATAAATTATAATAAAATTTGCAGCGAATTAGACAAAATTCTAAATTTTGCAAAAATAATCAAGATTTTTTTATTTATATTTAAAAAATAATTGTTTTTTCGTGGTACATATTGAATATAGAAATTTCTTTTGTACAGAGACTCACAATGAAATTCAATCTAGAATAACTCTTTCTTTGGCACTTTCCCCAAAAAATGAGATATAAAGGCAGATTTTGGCTAGGATAGTAAACGGGTTAAATTAACAGTAAAACAAAGCAAATTCATACTGTTTTGTGGTACATATATTTCGAATGCAATTTTCTTGAAAATTATTACACCTTGATGTATAGTATATTCTGAGGTTGATAGTGGAATTTTGTTTTGAATATTTCTTCTTTTGACAATTTACGTCCAAACCTAAATTTTATATTACTTTTAGGAATCAACTCGAAAAAGTCCGAGGAAAAATTGATCGCAATAACTAGGAAATGTATTTGAGCCAACATTGATGATAGTTATTTATAGAATATATTATGTATACAAATTTCTTTTGTTCAGAGACTCATAATGAAATTTGATTTAAAACAATTCCTACTTTGACACTCTTCCCAAAAAAATTAAGTATAAAGGGAGATTTTGACTCGGATTGGATGCAGCTTTAATTAACAGTAAAACATCAAATATATAATTTTCACTTTTAGTACATAAATTTTGAATATAATTTTCGTAAAAACTAGTGTACCAAGATATATGTTTTTTTCTGAGATTGATAGTGAAATTTTGTGCTGAATATTTCTTCTTCTAGCGCTTTTTGTCCGAAATGAAATTTTATGTTACTTCAACTCGAAAAAAGCCCAAGGAAAAATTACTCTGAAAAAATTATGAAATTTTTTGGGGGTTTGTGGGAGCATTATTTTTTGTATATAAAATGGGAAGACAGATTTCTGTCCTATGGTAACTCATAGTAAAATTTGACGTCATCCCTCTAAAATAATTCTTTGTAGGAGATTTTCATAAAATCACTTTATGTACGGCTTTAACTCTAAAATGTGTTTTTCATTTTTAGGAAGAAATGAGCCAGGGTTTTTATTAACAAACATTCGTGGTATTTTTTCATGGTAGATATTAAATATAGAAATTTCTTTTGTTCAGAGGCTCAAAATAAAATTTGATCTAGAATGAGTCTTTCTTTGACACTTTCCCCAAAAAATGGGATACAAAGGCTGATTTTGACTTGAATGGTAAACGAGTTAAATTAACAATAAAACCGACCTACTGCACACTTTTCACTTGTGGTCCACATATTTCGAATGTAATTTTCATAAAAACTATGATATCTTGATATGTGATTTATTCTGAGATTTATAGTGAAATCTTGTGTAGAATATTTCTTCTTTTGACACATTTCGCCCAAAAAGCAATTTCATTTTACTTTCAGGAGTTAAAGCGCAAAAAATCCAAGAAAAAAATTCTCAAAAAATTGTGAAATATTTTTGGGGGTTTTTGGGAGCATTATTTTTATATATACAATGGGAAGAGAGATTTCTGTCCAATGGTGACTTATAGTGAAATTTGATGAAGAATATATTTGTCTTTGATGTCAACCTTCTAAAATAATGCCTCGTGGAAGATTTTCATAAAATCGCTTTATGTGCGACTTTAAGTTTAAAATGTGTTTTTAATTTTTATGAGAAAATTAACTAGATTTTTTTAAACAAAAATTTATGGTATTTTTTCATGGTACATATTGAATATAGAAATTTCTTTTGTTCAGAGACTTACAATGAAATTTGATTTAGAATTTGTCTTCCTTTAACACTTTCCCCAAAAAATTGGGTATAAAGGCAGATTTTAACATGGGTGGTAAACGGGTTAAATTAACAGTAAAACAAAGCAAAACTCATAATTTTCACTTGCGGTACATATATTTCAAATGTAATTTTCATAAAAACTACGATATCTAGACATGTGATTTATTCTGAGATTAATAGTAAAATTTTGTGTAGAATATTTCTTCTTTTGACACTTTTCGCCGATAACGAAATTTAAATTACTTTCAGCCGTAAACTCGAAAAAAGTCCAAGGAAAAATTGCTCTGAAAAAATTATGAAATATTTTCAATTTTTTTCCGATATTTAATGGTATTTTTTCATGGTACATATTGAATATAGAAATTTCTTTTGTTCACAGACTGGCAGTGAAATTTGATTAAGAATAAGTTTTCCATTGACATTTTCCCCAAAAAATGGGATATAAAGGCAGATTTTGGCTTGGATGGTAAACGTGTTAAATTAACAGCAAAATGAAGCAAAACGCATACTTTTCACTTGTGGTACACATATTTTGAATCTAATTTTCGTAAAAACAGTTGTATCTAGATATATGGTTTATTCTGAGATTTATAGTGAAATTTTGTGTAGAATATTTCTTCTCTTGACACTTTTCGCCTGTAACGAAATTTTATATTATTTTCTGGGGTAAACTCAAAAATAGTCCAAGAAAAAAATTTCTCTGAGAAAATTATGAAATATTTTCGGTTTTTTCCGTTATTTGATGGTATTTTTTCATGGTAAATTTTGAATATAGAAATTTCTTTTGTTCGGAGACTTACATTGAAATTTGATCTAGAACAAGTCTTCCTTTGGCAATTTTCCCAAAAAATGGGATATAAAGGCAGATATTGACTTGGATGACCAACGGGTTAAATTAACAGTAAAACAAAGCAAAACGCATACTTGTGGTCCACATATTTCGAATCTAATTTTCATAAAAACTATGATATCTTGATATGTGATTTATTCTGAGATTTATAGTGAAATTTTGTGTAGAAAATGTTGTCCTTTGGCAGTTTCTCCCAAAAATGAAAGCTGAGGCAGAATTTGACTTAGAATGGAAACATATATTAACAGTAAAAAACGCAAATGTCCAATATTCACTTTTAATATATAAACCTAGAATGTAATTTTCTTTAAAACTATTGCACCTAAATTGATAATTTGTTCTGAGACTCATAATGAAATTTGATCCAGAATATTTTGTCCTTTGACATTTTTCCCAAAAAAATAAGAATTAATTGAGATTTTGACTTAGAATGGAAACACGTTCAATTAACAGTCAAAAAAAGCAAATATGCAATATTTACTTGTGATATATAAATTTCGAATGTAATTTTCTTAAAAACTATTTCACCTAGATATATAGTTTGTTCTGAGATTTGTAGTTAAATTTAGTGTAGAATATTTCTTATTTTTACATTTTCCGCCTAAAACGAAATTTTATGTTACTTCCAGACGTTAAACCAAAGAAAGTCCGGGAAAAAATTAATAAAAAATGAAATATTTTCGATTTCTATTGGCAACATTGATGCACAAATATTTTGTCATGCAATAGAAATAGAGATTTCTTTTCTTTGGTGACTTATAGTGAAATTTGGTGAAGAATATTTTCGTCTTTAACGTCATCCTTCTAAAATGATGATTTGTTGGAGATTTTTGCATAAATTCATAGAAAGTACAACTTTAACCCTAAAATGTCTCTAATATATACGAATTCCTGGCGTTTAGGTAAGATTTAGACTTCTAGGACCTATTGTAAAATTTTATGAAAAATAATTTTGAAGAATTTTTTCTACATTTTACTATACCATTTAAAGGTGATTTTGAACCATATTTAAAAACAGGACAAAAAATATCCCTTTTTTGACTCACTTAAGGATTTAAATTTCCAACCCGAATATTTTTCGTATTTTTATCTGCAATATTGCTAAAGACACCATGTACATAAATTCGGATTAATATTAATATTGTTCTCATAACTCGGAATATTTAAAAAATTTCACTCAATATCGATTTTATTTGAAAAAAATCAATCTTTTCATATCTTCCAGAGTTGCTATTTAATAATTACTCATTCTAACAATAAAAATCATTGTCCTTGCCCTTTTCCTAAGAATTTTCATTTTTATCACAATTTTTCACTTGCATTGACATTGAAAATGAAAAGTCGAAAATGGTGTAAAGAAAGAAACCACAAAATCAATGTTCAAAATATTACAGACAGTCCCACACACACAAACACCTAAACTTGAAAATCTGCGACATCTTCGTCACAACAAAATTATTTGATTCCAAAAAAAAAAAAAACAACCAATGAACTTTCAATGTTCTTTTTTTTGTCCAGGTTGTTCATTTTATTGTCCTTGTTCCATGAACTGTTGTTGTTTGTTATCGCCATGCCGAGAAGCGTAAATTACTCTTGAAAGAAGAAATGTAGCAATTTTTTTTTATTCTTCTCACTTCCTTTCTTTTGTGTGCAGTTTACGGAATTATTAATATTTGTTTTTTTTTTTTTTTTTTTGAGGTTTTACTTTTGTATTTAATTTGTGGACAAAGAATGCTGTATAAAATCAGAACATTGTGTCTAAAAACTTTTCTTGTAGAAGAAAAGTTTGTGAATAGATGTTGTCGAAATATATAAGATTGATTACACTGTGCTACACACTACAAAATAATTACGGGGAAAATCCAAAAGTTTATAAAAGTAGAGCTAAAAAAAGAAGACACGTGTATCGGCGTTTTGAGAGTTTACAACGCAAATTGACCGAAATAGAGAGGACAAGTTCCTCCCTCCACCACACTTTTGGTAATGTTCAAATTCAGATTCCCCGGAATCTATGCGTTTTAGGTATATAGTATCTTCAGCAATATTGCAGATAACAGTACGAGGAATATTTTGGTAGAAAATTTTAACCCTCAAGCGAATCAAAAATGGGGTCTTTTTGGTCTTTTTTTGGAAATATGTTTAAAAACGCCCTCTAAACGGGATCGTAGCAAGTCAAAATATTCCACAAAATTATTTGTCATTAAAATTCTACTTTAGGTTCTAGAAGACATGAAAAGTCTAAATCTTACCTAAACGCCAAAAATCTCCTACAAAACATCATTTTACAAGGATGACGACAAAGACAAAAATATTCTCCATCAAATTTCATTATGAGTCACCAAAGAAAAGAAATCCCTATTTAAACTACATAACAAAAAATATTTGCATCAATATCCCCTAAATAAATACAAAAAATATTCCCTAATTTTTTTTTTTTTTTTTTTGATTTTTTTCGAGTTGACGCCTGAAAGTAACATAAAATTTCGTTTTAGGCGAAAGTTATCAAAAGAAGAAATATTCTACACCATATTTCACCATAAGTCTCAGAACAAATCATATATCTAGGTATAATAGTTTTTAAGAAAATTACATTGGAAATTTATATATCACAAGTGGAAATTACACTTTTGCGTTTTCTGACTGTTAATTGAATGTTTTTTCATTCTAAGTCAAAATCTCCCTTAATTTTTAATATTATGGGAAAAGTGTCCGAGGAAAAAATATTCTTCATCGAATTTAACTATAAGTCACCAAAGAAAAGAAATCTCTATTTCCACGGCATATCACAAAAATATTTGCACCTTTGTTCCCAAAAAAGGCGAAAATATTCCTTAATTTTTTGATCAATTTTTCCCCGGCGTTTTTTCAAGTTGATGCCTGAAAGTAACATAAAATTTCGTTTTAGGTGAAAGCTGTCAAAAGAAGAAAGCTGTCAAAAGAAAATATTCTACACAAAATTTCACTATAAATCTCAGAATAAACCATGTATCTAGGTATAATAGTTTTTATAAAAAATTACATTGGAAATTTATATATAACAAGTGAAAATTACGCGGTTTGCGTTTTTTGACTGTTAATTGAATGTATTTCCATTCTAAGTCAAAATCTCCATTAATTCTTATTTTTTTGGGAAACATGTCAAAGGACGATACATTCTACATCAAATTTCATCATAAGTTTCAGAACAAATCATTTATCTAGGTATAATTATTTTCATTAAAATTCCATTAGAAATTAATATAGCGCAAGTGGAAATTACGCGTTTGCCTTTTTGACTGTTAATTGAACGTGTTTCCATTCTAAGTCAAAATCTCCATTAATTCTTAATTTTTTGTGAAAATTATCAAAGGACGATACATTCTACATCAAATTTCACCGTTAATCTCAGAACAAATCATATATCCAGGTATAATAGTTTTTATGAAAATTGAATTGGAAATTTATATATCACAAGTGAAAATTACGCGTTTTTTGACTGTTAATTGAACGTGTTTTCAATCTAAATCAAAATCTCCATTAATTCTTAAGTTTTTGGGGAAAGTGTCAAAGGACGACATATTCTAGATCAAATTTCACTATAAGTCACCAAAGAAAAGAAATCCCTATTTCCACAGCAAATCAAAAAAATATTTGCATCAATGACCCATAAAAGAAACGTTTATTCTTCCATAATTTTTTGGTCAATTTTTCCACAGACTTTTTTCAAATTGAGGCCGGAAAGTAGCCTAAAATTTGGTTTGAGACGAAAGCTGTCGAAAGAAGAAATATTCTACACAAAATGTCACTATCAGTCTCAGAACAAACTATATATCTAGGTATAATAGTTTTCATGAAAATTGCATTCGAAATTTATATATCAGAGGTGGAAATTACGCTTTTGCTTTTTTAGACTGTTAATTGAACGTGTTTCAATTCTAAATCAAAATCTCAATTAATTCTTAATTTTTTGGGGAAAGTGTCAAAGGACAAAATATTCTTCATCGAAATTCATTATAAGTCACCAGAAAAAAGAAAACTCTATTTACACGGCATATCAAAAAATATTAACACAAAAATTTACGCGTTTGCGTTTTTTGACTGTTAATTGAACGTGTTTCCATTCTAAGTCAAAATCTTCATTAATTCTTAATTTTTATGGGGGAAGTGTCAAGGGACAAAATATTCTAGATCAAATTTCATTATAAGTCTCAGAGCTAACCATATATGTAGATGAAATAGTTTTTATGAAAATAACATTCGAAATGTATGTATATGTCAAGCAAATATTGCATATTTGCGTTTATTGACTGTTGATTGAACGTGCTTCCATTCCAAATCAAAATCTCCATTATTTCTTAATTTTTTGGGGAAAGTGTCAAAGGACGAAATATTCTACATGAAATTTCATTATCAGTCCCCAAAGAAAAGAAATCTCTATTTTTTGTGTATCTAAAAAATATTTGCATCAATATCCCATAAAAAATGTTTATGCTTCCATAATTTTTTGGTCTATTTTTCCACAGACCTTTTTCAAGTTGAGGCCGAAAAGTAACATAAAATGTTGTTTTAGACGGAAGATGTCAAAAGAAGAAATTTTCTACAAAATATTTCACAATATTTCTCAAAACAAACTATACATCTAGGTTCAATAGTTTTTAAGAAAATTACATTCGAAATTTATATATCACAAGTGAAATTCACACGATGGCTTTTTTGACTGTTAATTGAATTCGTTTTCATTCTAAGTCAAAATCTCCATTAATTCCTATATTTTGGAGAAAATTATCAAAGGACAAAATATTCTAGATCAAATTTCATTTTGAGTCTCTGAACAAAAGAAGTGTGTAAATCTAATATGTTTCGTAAAAAATATCATCAACTTGGCTGTATAAAATATCTGTTTCATTCTCAAAGCCATACTTTATGCGAGTGTATTCAAAAATCTACCACAAAGCATTATTTTACAAGGATGGCGTCAAAGAAAAAAATTTTCTCCATCGAATTTCACTATGAGTCCCCAAATAAAATAAATCTCTATTTTTACTGGATATCAAAAAAATATTTGCATCAAAGTCCCCTAAAAAACCGAAAACATTCCCTACATTTTTTGATACATTTTTTCACGGCCCTTTTTCGAGTTGACGCCTGAAAGTAACATAAAAAATCGTTTTAGACGAAAGAAAGAAGAAATATTCTACACCAAATTTCACCTCAAATTTCTGAACAAATCAAATATCTAGGTATAATTGATTTCATGAAAATTGCACTGGAAATTTATTTAATTGTGACTAGACAGAGAATTTAAATTTACGACCAAAATAGTTTGATTATAAATAATGTAGTTTTGTTAGTGTTTAAGGATATCGAGAAATAAAAATCCTAAAATTGCAAAAAATTTGGGAATGGTTGGGGGAGGAACTTGTCCCTCTATGTAGGTTCCTTTGCGATGCAAACTTTCAAAACCCCGATACAAGTGTCTTCTCTTTTTAGCTCTACATTCATAATCTACTGTGATTTTTCCGTATTTATTTTTGTGTTGCAAAGAATAATCAAATGACCGGTCTTATAGAAGGTCAAATGGCCTCCCAATAGAGCCATTTTTTCCAATAGACCCTTCAATGGTCAAATATCAAATGGTTTTAGTGTACAAGAATAACCGCTCTTCCCATGGCCTTCTTATTAAATACCACATTATTTTTCATCAAGAGGACTAAATTCTCCTATAATTTAACCATTTAAAGGATATCGTCATCCTTTAAGATTGATAACGTCGAAATGAACATCCTCAGTTTACAAATTGATAACACGTAAAATATTATTGGGAACTCCCTCATCCACACATTCTCCCGTGGAGTGTGAGACTCATGTAATATTCCCAACTACAATTGACCTTAAGTGCCCTTGGTTTAGATGCTCATGTGATGATGTTGCTGACATGCATGAGTGTGTGTAACAATAACAACAGGGCTTAGGTAAATCTCCCTAAAGTGGATTTCTCCAAATGATGAAGGTAAACATTTCATATCGTCAAAGTCCCCCCTTGTCCAAATGTTTGCTTTATTAAATTTGCTTCAAATCGAAAAAATTAAAGCAATGAAGTGGTCTATTAAAGAAGGGAACTTGAGGGTTGATTCTTTAATGAAATTAGCAAACGTTTTAGTAATTTCTTAATTGATGGACAATTGAAAGGGAAACCATTTTAGCTGACAAACGTTTCCTAAGTTTTCAGTATATATTGAAGAAGGTTAGAGGCGTACTCCATATAGAACACTTTAAAGCGGCCTTTAATGCATGGATTATTTTCAAAAATAAAAAAATAATAATAAATAAATACAAATATCTAAGGATTATAGAAATCATACAAATTTTTATGTAATAACTAAACCTTTATTAATTGGCAGAGAAAAAAATAGTGGAATGGCTACCAGCTTCTGATTGGTTGAAATTTTGATTTTAAAGAATTGTCATCTGAGTTTGAAATTTCTACTATTTTTTCGACCCCGCACTTTATGGACAAAGAGTTGCCTCAGAGTGAGTGTAACATCTCCCTCTCTCTCTAACTCTCTCTCTCTCTCTCTTTTACTAATTATACCCTCCACCTTGGAAAGGAGGGTATATTAACTTTGTCATTCAGTTTGTAACATCCTTAAATATTCGTCTTAGACCCCATAAAGTATATATATTCATAATCAGCATAAAATTCTAAGTCGATTTAACGATGTCCGTCTGTCTGTTGAAATCACGATACAGCCCATATTATTTGACGTAGAGCTCCAAAATTTAGCAGAGCTATTTGCATTGTTGGTATTGAAAATGAGATATATCGGTCCACGTTCTGGTATAGTCCCCATATAACGGTACCTCCCGATATTCGGTATTTTGATGATTTATGCCACGTTTTTTCACGGATTTGTCTTAAAATTGGTATTTGTAGGTCATAGCAGGTCCCTGAGCGTGTGGCAAAACATTGCATGTATGGGTCCAAAATTTGGTATAGCCCCCATATAACGGTACCTCTAGATATTCGGTAATTTGATGATTTTTGCAACATTTTTTCACGGATTTGTCTGAAAATCGGTATTTGTTGGTCATAATGGGTTCCAGCTCCGGTGGCGAAACATTGCATGTATGGGTCCATGATTTGGTATAGCCCTCATATAACGGTACCTCCCGATATTCGGTATTTTGATGGTTTTTGCCACATTTTTCACTGATTTTCCTAAAAATTGGTATTTGTGGGTCATAATGGGTCCTAGTTCGTGTGGCGAAACATTGTAATTATAGGTCCACGTTTTGGTATAGCCCCCATATAACGGGAACTCCCGATATTCGGTAATTTGATGATTTTTGCCACATTTTTTTCACGGATTTGTCTGAAATTTGGTATTTGTTGGTCATAATTGGTTCCAGCTTCGGTGGCGAAACATTGCATGCATGGGTCCATTATTTGATATAGCCCCCATATAAAGGTACCTCCCGATATTCGGTATTTTGATGGTTTTTGCCACATTTTTTCACTGATTTGTCTAAAAATTGGTATTTGTGGGCCATAATGGGTCCTAGTTCGTGTAGCGAAACATTGTAATTATAGGTCCACGTTTTGGTGTAGCCCCCATATTACGGTACCTCCCCATAATCGGCATTTTAATGGTTTTTGCCACATTTCTTCTAATGTTTATTTTACCTTAAGGTGGAGGGTATTAAAAGTTTGGCCCGGCCGAACTTAATGTTTTTTTACTTGTTTTACTATTAACTGGTTAAAAAGTATGATTCAGTTTTGCCGACAATTGTATACCCTTAACCTATGTCGGTTTATTAAAATATATTTTGACTTACATTATGATTATTCAAAATATTGACCCTTTTATGGAGGGAATACCCAAAGAGTAGACCAATATTATCCACTTCTCATCTGAACTAACTCTGATAAATATATTACAACATGCCCCATTGACCACTTCCTTTACTTTATAGGAGATATGTAATAAATTTTTGAAGAATTCCAAATTCACACTTTATCTAAAACTGATAAAAATATTCGGATGTGCAAAATTTGAAGAGAATCAGACATCCCAATTTTTTGGAATAAATTGTTGATAATAATTTTTAACCTCTTGTGTATGAGGTACCGAGAGGAATGAGCCGATATATTCCATTTTCACGTCAGATCTCTGGTTGAGAGAAATATTTAGACATACCAAGTTAGAATTGAATCGCTGACATGTTTCGCAAGTTATGAAAGATATAAGTAGCTAAAATTCCATATCTTTGTGGGGGAGGTACCAGAAGGAGTGAACCGATATCTATTATTTTCACACCAGAACTTGCGTTAGTAAAAATATTGGAATATATAAAATTTGAAGAGAATCGGATTATGATTTTGCATTCTATGAGACATATAATTTTTCAAAATTTTGATCCGTTGTGGGGGATGTACCAGAAGGAGAGGTCCAACATAATCCATTTTCACACCTGATTTTTTGTTGACAGAAATATTGAGATGTGTCGACTTTGAAAGGCATCGAAAATGTTCATTTTGGATTTTACGGGCTTCATGGATATTTAAAATTTCGACCCGTTGTGGGGCAGGTACCAGAATTAGTGAACCGATATATTCCATTTTTACAACAAATCTTTAATTAGTAAAAATATTGGGATGTGTAAATTTCGAAGTTCGGATTTTATGATCGTTTTGGTTATTCATAATGTTGAGCTCTTATGGAGGAGGTACCAGAAGGAGTGGACCGATATATTTCACCATAACCCAGATCTTGGGTTTATAAAAATATTGGGATGTGTGAAAATTTAAAACAATCCGATTCTTACATCACATTTTATAAGAGTTATAATTTATCCTCAGTCATATGGCTAGAGAGGGTATATATCATTTGAACCGGCCAATAACGGTTTTTCACCCTAGGTCTCTTTGAAACAAATTCGTTTCAGAACATTTGGAGTCGATCTAGTGATGTCCTTCCCTTAGTCTGTCTGGCTGGCTGGTGCGCACGATAACTCTCGAAGGGAGTATCCGATTTGGTCCAAACTGGGTACATCGTAATATTTTTGTCAAACTTAGATCGAGTTCGGAGATGGGCAATATCGGTCCACTCCTTCTAATACCTCCACCACAAAAGGTCGAAATTTTCAAAAAAAATTTTCTATGTACAGAAAGAGAAACGATAATCTGATTTTTAGGTCAGGTGTGAAAATGGACAATATCCTCCCCCACAAAAGGTCAAAATTTTGAATTATTACAATTCTGATAAAATGTGATGTTAGAGTCCGATTGTCTTCAAATTTCACACATTCCAATATTTATATTAACCCAAGGTCTGGTGTTAAAATGGGCGAAAAAGGTCTACTTCTTCTGGTACCGCCCCCCAAAAATGGTCGAAATTTGCAAAAAAAATATTTTCTGCACAGAAATGGAAGCAATAATCTAAGTTTGCTCTAATTTTGCAAATCCTAAAATTTACGTGAGTTCTAAGACTCGTGCCAAAATGGATAGCATTGGTCCACTCCATCAAGTGCCTCTCCCACAAATGGTCAAAATTTGGAATATTTATAACTCTTAAAAAATACGATGTAAGATCCAATTGTCTTCATATTTTGCAAATCATACTATTTTTATAAACCCAAGATCTGGTAGTAAGACGGAATATATCGGTCCACTTCTTCTGAAAATGTTGAATATCCATGAAGTTCATAAATAGCGAAATCAACATCCGATTCCATTCCAAACATGGTACATCTCAATATTTCCATCAACACAGGATCTGTTATAAAGATGGTAGAGATCGGACCATTTCTTTGCTACCCCCGCCCCACATAGGGTTCAAAATTGTGAAAAACATAAAAACATATATCTGTGAACCCCTTCCGATACCTCACCCACAAAGGAACAAAATTTTCAATATTTTTATCTGTCATAAATTGTCATTAAATATATGTCTCTTATCATTCTTTCCAAACCCACTCCATAGAGGGTCAAGAGTTTGCAAATTCATAACAGAAGCCATAATAGTTTAAAATAGTCGAACATTGGCTGAGATGGATGATTGGATGGAAAACTTTTTACAAATCTAACAAAGGTATCTGCAAAAAAAAACCGTCCTTATATAAATAGAAGATCTTTCAAAGGGCATTTCATTCTTCAGAGGTAAATGGAAAAACTTTTAGATGATTTCTATGGATACGTAACTATTTAAGGATCTTTTGTATACAGAGCCAAAAAGTCCTCTATAAATAGGAATTATATAGATAGCGATTCTTCTATGAATAAAAAAATCTAACAGATGTATCTGCGAAAAAAATCCTTCAATTCTTTAATTGACGGAAAATCTTCAAAAATTCTCTTTTTATGTTTTTTTTTTTTTTTTATTTTTGGTAGTTTTCTAAAGAAAAGCATCCTTTTATTTAATACAAACATTATTTTAATACAAACATTAAATTTTCATTACACATCCCAACTTCGTTGAATATGTTGGTTTTTGTAACATCATTTTAATTTAATTTTAAATTTCTTGTAAAATTTTGCGAATCAGGATGCCACAAAAACCACAACTTGCTCACATTTCCAAGAAATACTCTCCCGAAAAAATATTTCTTATCCTTAAGATAGGCAAGGAGTGAAACTACATACTCAACACTTTTGCAAATGCTCAACAAATAATGTGGCTCAAATGGGGAATAAATTGCTGAACGAGTTAAGATTCTTTGCAAAACAACACAAACATGATGGTGCAAAGGAGTTTAGGGTGGGAAATGTCTGAGCCTTTAAAAAATAGAACTAAATGAATGATTGAAATTCGAAGCAATTTTCGTAGACAACAATTTGCAAAAGCGTTTAAATAGAAACAAGTTAAAAAACAGCTAAGGAAAGTCTTAAAGTCGGGCGGGGCCGACTTTATGATACCCTACACCACTTTGCTAATTTAGTAGAGCTCCACATAACAATTAAAAGTTTTTATGGGAGAATTCAATCATACACGCTATGATTATAATTATAATTTAAAGTTCAAAGGACTAAATATGCCGAAGCATTTGTATATTTTCAATTCGGACTTGTATTGCCCATTTGGTGCACAAATAATTTAAAATCGAAAAAATATATATGGGAGCTATATCCAAATCTGAACCGATCTTAATAAAATTTGGCAAATATATTTCTGAGCTATATTTTATATATTTCCCTGCATATCGTTGTTACGGAGTGCATATTACGGTTGTGGGTAACAAATATAACAAATCGGATGAACAATATATATGGAGGCTATAGCTATATCTGAACCGATCTTCACCAAATTTGACGTACTAGCTTCTAGACTCAATTCGGTCGTAAGTGCCAAATTCCATCCCATTTAGACAAATATTAGACGTTTGGTGCACAATAAGAGGTAAATCGGACGAACTTATATATGGGAGCTATATCCAAATCTGAACCGATCTCGATAAAATTTGGCAAATGTATTTCGGAGCTGTATTTGAAATATTTCCCCAAATATTGTTGTTGCAGAGTGCATATTACGGCTGCGGAGGACAAAAATTACAAATCGGATGAACAATATATATGGGAGCTATAGCTATATATGAACCGATTTTGATCAAATTTGGCATACTTATTTTCAGGCCTAATTTGGTAATACGTGCAAAATTCCATTCATTTCGGGCTGATATTACTCGTTTGGTGCACAATAAATGGCAAATCGGACGAAGATATATATGGGAGCTATATCTAAATTTTGACCGATTATCTCCAATTTCAATAGGATTCATACTTGGGCCAAACAAATGATCTGTGCAAAATTTCATCTGGATCGGGCAATAAATGCGACCTATACGTTGTTTACAAAAATTCATAGACAGACGGACAGACGGACGGACGGACGGACATGCATAAATCGTCTCAGAATGTGATTCTATGCAGATCATCAAAAGGAACTATGGGTCTATCTCGTTTCCTTTTGCCTGTTACAAACAAATGCACAAAGACATAATACCCTGACCACCTTGTGGTGTAGGGTATAAAAACAGCTAAGTACGGTCGGACCGAACTTTTTATACCCTCCATCATTGGAATAGAACTTAAAAAATTTCAAAAAAAATCCATCGAGAAATACCGCTCAAATAAAAACCTTTATTATGGGGGCTATACAAAGACGTGGTGCTGGATAAGTATTTTCGAAAGTAAAAGTAGATAAGTATTTTCAAATTCGAAATTCGAAACAATTCCGTTGAATAATGTCACTTAAATCATAAAAATACCGAATAAAGCGAGCTACCGTTGTATGGGGGGCTATACTAAGTCATGGACCTGCATAGACAATTTTCCGTCATAGGTTGCGAACTTCAAATACGAAATTTGACGCCATTCCGTTGAATAATGTCAGGAAAATCCTGGAAATACCGAATATCTCGGGGTAGCGTTATTTGGGTGCTATACTAAATCGTTGGCCTATGTAGACAATTCTCTTCTAGGGGGCAATGTACTCAGAGAGAACTCCTAGTGTGGATTTTCAGACTATTCCATTGAAAAATGTGGCTAAAATTATCAAAATACCGAATATCGGAAGGCAGCATTGTATGGGGGCTATACGAAATCCTGGACTTATATAGAAAATTTTTTTCAGGGGGTAAAGTCCTCACGGAGAACTCCTTGTGTAGAATTTCAGACAATTCCATTGAAAAATGTAGGTACCGTTATATGAGGGCTATACGATATCGCGGACCGATATAGCCCATCTTCGAATTTCACCTGCCTGCAGACAAAAAAAGACAGATCGGTGCAAAATTTTAGCTTCTTATCTTAATCCGTTTAGACTGTAGCATGATTACAACAGACGAACGGGTCTAAAATTATTATTTCGATGAGTTACAAACGGAAAGACGAACTTAATATACCCTCCATACTATGTATGGTGGAGGGTAAACAAATAGCAGCAATCAGTAGCAAAGAGTAAACGAGACAAGAAAAGAAAACCAGGAGTCAATGAAATAGAAAATGTTAGACAACCATTTAACTTTCATCGTCAGCGAAATTACTCTTACCCCCTTAAAGACCCTTATCTCCTTTCTCCCGATTTCCAAAAAATAAAAAATAGGAAATCTTAAAAACCCAAACTGTCAGCAATTAAACGTCTCTGTGTTGCACCTCCAATCCGTCTGTCTAACTGAGTGTCAATAACGTATGACTGGTCCTAGCCAACTCACCCCAAAGTAGAATATCCTTTTGTCCTTAAACGTAGTCCTGGTATTAATGTGTCCCTTTCCCACACTTAGGAAAATTTGAAATAATTCTAGAATTTAAGAAAAAATTAAAAAATTTTTAAAAATATTTTTTAAAAATCATATTTTTCAACTAACCTCTATTTTCTCTCCTCTCCTACGGATTACTTTTTGACCTCGAAGTGGGGAGAACAACGTAATTGCCCACGCGAAGAGATGATATCCTTTTACGATTCAGAGGGTAATGTACCGCTGCACTCGGCTGTCCATGGTGGCGATATAAAGGCCGTAAAGCTATGCCTGAAGTCGGGAGCGAAGATATCGACGCAACAGCATGATTTGTCAACACCCGTACATTTGGCCTGTGCACAGGTGAGTAAAAAACGAGAAAATATTATTTAATTTTAATTAAGTAAAAAATAAAAATTAATTAAATACAAAATTGGGAAATTATCGCCAGGATATGAAGATAAATTTTAATGTCATCATCAGGGGATAGACAAATGGAATTTTTCGAAATTCGAATTAGAAAGGTACGAAAAGTACCAAAAAAGGTACGACAAGTACCAAAAAGTACGACAAGTACCAAAAAAGGTACGACAAAAAGGTACAACAAGTACCAAAAGGTACGACAAGTACCAAAAGCTACGACAAGTAACAAAAAAGGTACGACAAGTACCAAAAGGTACGAAAAGCACCAAAAGGTACGACAAGTACCAAAAAAGGTACGACAAGTACCATGAGGTAAAAGCTACGAATCATGTTGCAAAAGATTTGTGAAAAATATTACTAAAAGCGTACGAATAGTACTATACAGTTACAGAGCGACGAAACAGGTTCGCTGAAATTTGTACTTTAAGCGAGCAAAAAAATTTAAAAATTCCGAAAATAATAAAAAGTAGGAAACAAGTTAAAAAGCAGTAAGTTGGAACGAATTTAGAAAATTAAAAAAAAACAGTAAAGAAAGTCCTAAAGTCGGGCGGGGCCGACGTTATGATACCCTACACCACTTTGCTAATTTAGTGGAGCTCCACATAACAATTAATTGTTTTTATGGGAGAATTCAATCATACACGCTATGATTATAATTATAATTTAAAGTTCAAGGGACTAAATATACCGAAGCATTTGTATCTTTTAAATTCGGACTTATATTGCCCAGTTGGTGCAAAATATCCAAATCTGAACCGATCTCGATAAAATTTGGCAAAGATATTTCTGAGCTATATTTCATATATTTCCCTGAATATCGAATGTGTCAAATTTCATCCCATTTGGGCAAATATTAGACGTTTGGTGCACCAGAAAAGCTAAATCGGACGAAGTTATATATGAGAGATATGTCCAAGTCCGAACCGATCTCGATAAAATTTAGCAAAGGTATTTCTGAGCTGCATTTGATATATTTCCCTGAATATCGTTGTTACGGAGTGCATATTTTCGGCTGTGGGTAACAAATATAACAAATCGGAAGAACAGATTATATGGGAGCTATAGCTATATCTGAACCGATTTTCACCAAATTTGGCATACTAGCTTCTAGACTCAATTCGGTCGCATGTGTCAAATTTCATCCCATTTGGACAAATATTAGACGTTTGGTGCACCAGAAAAGGTAAATCGGACGAAGTTATATATGGGAGATATATCCAAATCGGAACCGATCTCGATGAAATTTAGCAAAGGTATTTCTAAGCTGTATTTGATATATTTCCCCAAATATTGTTGTTACAGAGTGCATATTACGGCTGCGGAGGACAAAAATAACAAATCGGATGATAAATATATATGAGAGCTATAGCTATATCTGAACCGATTTCGATCAAATTTGGCATACTTATTTTCAGGCCTAACTTGGTTGTATGTGCAAAATTCCATACTATTCGGGCTGATATTACACGTTTGGTACGCAATAAAAGGCAAATCGTACGAAGATATATATGAGAGCTATATCTAAATTTTTACCGATTATCTCCAATTTCAATAGGTTTCGTCCTTGGGCCAAACAAATGATTTGTGCAAAATTTCCGCTGGATCAGGCAATAAATGCGACCTCTACTTTGTTCACAAAAATACATGGACAGACGGACGGATATGCATAAATCGACACAGAATGTGATTCTATGCAGATTCTCAAAAGTAACTATGGGTCTATCTCGTTTCCTTTTGCCTGTTACAAACAAATGCACAAAGACATAATACCCTGACCACCTTGTGGTGTAGGGTATAATAAAATAACAATAATAGATAAATAAAAAATATAAAAAATAGAATCCGTTAAAATTTCTGTTTAAATCTTAAAAATTTCGAATATAGGGAGTTACCGTTATTTTGGGGTCCATACGAAGACGTGGACTCGCATTGGCAATTTTCTGTCACAGGTTGTAGTAAAGACGAAATTTTAAACAATTCCGAGAGAGGTTCCGATATTTAGGGGCTATACGAAGAACTGGACCTGCATAGGCAATTTTCCGTCATAGGCTGTAGTACCCACTACAAATTTGTAATGCGAAATTTGGAAAAATTCCAGTGAATAGTGTCGGTAAAATCATCAAAATGCCAAATATAGGAAGGTACTGTTATATGGGGGTTATACAAAGACCAAGACCTCCATAGGCAATTTTTCGTCATAGGCTGTAGTACCCATTACGAATTTCTAATGCGAAATTTGGAACAATTCCGGTGAATAGTGTCGGTGAAATCAGCAAAATACCGAATATAGGGAGGTATCGTAATATGGGGGCTCTGCAAAGACGTGAACCTGCAGAGACAATTTTCCGTCACAGACTGTCGTACCCATTACGAATTTGAAATGCGAAATTTGAAACAATTCCCGTGAATAAAATCGCTAAAATCATCAAAATGCGCGAATATAGGGAGATACCGATATCTAGGGGCTATACGAAGACATGGACCTGCATAGACAATTTTCCGTAATATGCTGTAGGACCCATTACGAGTTTCGAGTACGTAATTTGAAACAGTTCCGGTGAATTTATGTAGCTGAAATCATAGAAATTCAGAATATAGGGAGGTGCCGTTATAGGGGACCTATGTGAAGACGTAGACCTGCATTGACAATTTACGGTGACAGGCTGTATTACCAATTACGAAGTGCAAACGCGACATTTGCAACAATTCCGGTGAACAATGTCGCTAAAATAATCAAAATATCGAATATAGGGAGGTACCGTTATATGGGGACTATGCAAAGACGTGGACCTAGCTAACCGTCACAGACTGTAGTACCCATTCAGAACTATTCTTACGAAATTTGAAACTATTCCGATGAACAATGTCACCAAAATCATCAAAATACCGAATATTGGATGGAACAGTTATATTGGGGCTAGAAATAAACGTGGACCCATAGAGCCCATTTTCAATAACCGCTAAAGTCCTGCAGACAAAACACACATTTGAATAAAATTTTATCAAAATACTTCATTTCGTTCGAAAGCTAGAGTAATTTCCACAGACGGACATCGTTAAATCGACATAGAATTGTATGCCGATCAAGAGGTGTTTCAAACGGAATGGCACACTTAATATACCCATCCATCCATCCATACTATGGTGGAGGGTATAAAACGAGATTTGTGAAATATGAACCGGATTCTTGTTTCGGATTTTATGATCGATTTGGTTATTCAAAACTTTGACCCTTTGTGGGGGAGGTACCACAAGGAACGGTCCCATCTCTACCATCTTTATAGCAAATCTTGTGTTGATGGAAATATTGAGATGGGCCAAGTCTGCATGGAATCAGAGGTTAATTTCGCGTTTCATGCGCATTATGGATATTCAAAATTTTGATCCTTTATGGGGGAGGTAGCAGAAGGAGTGCGTCGATATATCCCATCTATACAGCAGATCTTGTGCTAGTAGATGTAATGGAATGTGTGAAATATACAGAGAACTGGATGCTTATTTTGGATCTTATAATCGTTTTGGTTATTCAAAATTTTGACCCTTTGTTGGGGGAGGTACCAGAAAAAAATGATCCGAGGTACCAGAAGGAGTGCGTCGATATATACCGTCTTTACAGCAGATCTTGTGCTAGTTGAAGTAATGGAATGTGTGAAATATACAGAGAACCGGTTGATTATTTCGGATTTTATAATCGCTTTGGTTATTTAAAACGTTGGCCCTTTGTGGGACAGGTACCAGAAGAAATAGTCCGATCTCAACCACCTTTATAACAAATCTTTTGTTCATAGAAATATTGATATGCGCCAAGTCTGAATGGAATCGGAGGTTATTTTATGAGCTTCACAGATATTCAAAATGTTGACCCTTTGTGGGGGGGTACCAGAAAGAGTAGACCGATTTATCCCATCCTCACAGCAGATCTTGTGCTGGTAGAAATAATGAGATGTGTGAAATTTGAAGAGTATCGAATGCTAATTTTGAATTTGATAATCGTTTCGGTTATTCAATATTCGGACCCTTTGTGGGGAAGGTACCACAAGATATGATCCGATCTCTATCATCTTTATAACAGGTCTTGTGTTGATAAAAATATTAAAATGTGGGAAGTCTGAATGGAAACGGGAGCTAATTTCGTGTTTTATAAGCTACATGGATATTCAAAATTTCGACCCTTCGTGGGACCGATATATTCCATCTTCACTCCAGACTTTGGGTTAATAAAAATATTGTGATGTGCGTTATTTGAAGACAATCGGACGCTTAGATCAAATTTTATAAGAATTATAATTATTAAAACTTTTGACCTATTGTGGGGGAAGTACTTGATGGAGTGGACCGATATTACCCATTTATGCACCAGACCGAGAACTGAGGCAAATATTAGGATTTGCAAAGTTGGAGCGAAATTGGATTATTGCTTCTCCGTGCAGAAAAAAAATATATATTTTTGAAAATTTCGACTTTTTGTGGGGGAGATACCATAAGGAGTGGACCGATATATTCCATCTTAGCAACAGACCTTGGGTTGATAAAAATATTGGGATGTAGCAACAGACCTTGGGTTGATGAAAATATTGGGATGTGTGAAATTTGAAGACAATCGAACCCTTATATTACATTTTATAGGAGTTATAATTATTCAAAATGTTGACCCTTTGTGGGGGAGGTACTTGATGGAGTGGACCGATATTGTCAATATTCGCATCTGGCAAAGCACTGATAGAAATATTAGGATTTGCAAAGTTGGGGCCAAATCGGATTATTCTTTCTCTGTCAGGGCTGTCACAGAAACCATGTCGGTTTTGCTTATTGTCGTTTTTGTAAACCAATGTTGGTTTAATTTGGTGTCATGAAAACCAATAAAACCAATGTTCGAAACAGCTGTTGTTGCTTACATGTGTTGTTGGTTTATTTGTCATTGAAATATCAGTAAAAGCAAAGTAAATTAAAAAAGAATTAAATCGCTATAAATAAAGTAAGATGGTATCAGCAGTGGTAGTTTTTGTGTTGTTTGACGAAAAGGTGACGAGAAAAGCTCTTAGAGATTTCAGCAACCCATTGGAGTTGCCGGAGATAGCGTAAGTAATTTTTTTTTATTGTGAACTTACTCATAAAGCTGCTTTGCAGATTTATGGTTTATGGTCCTTTAAAAAATCTTTAAAAAATCCTTAAAAAAATCCACGTTTATGGTCCTTTAAATATCCTTTAAAACATCCACGTTTATAGTCCTTTAAAAATCTTTAAAAAATCCTTAAAAAATCTACGTTTATGGTCCTTTACATATCCTTTAAAACATCCACGTTTATGGTCCTTTAAATATCCTTTAAAAAATCCTTAAAAAATCTACGTTTATGGTCCTTTAAATATCCTTTAAAAATTCATCAAAAAATCCACGTCTATAGTCCTTAAAAATTCTTCAAAAAATCCACGTCTATAGTCCTTTAAATATCCTTTAAAAAATCCACGTTTATAGTCCTTTAAAAAATCCACGTCTATAGTCCTTTAAAAATTCTTTAAAAAAATCCACGTCTATAGTCCTTTAAAAATTCTTTAAAAAATCCACGTCTATAGTCCTTTAAATGTCCTTTAAAAATTGTTTAAAAAATCCACACTTTTAGTCCTTTGAATATCCTTTAATTTTTTTTTTTAAATCCACATTTTTAGTCCTTTGAATATACTTTAAAAATTGTTTAAAAATAGTGACAAAATTGGTTTCTATGACAGCCGTGTGAATATGCAGTAAATTATTTTCTTTGAAAATGTCGACCATTTGTGGGGAAGGTAACAGAAGGAGTGAACCGATATTGCCCATCTCCGAACTCGATCTAAGTTTGGCAATAATATTACGATGTACCAAGTTTGGGCCAAATCGGATACTCCCTTCGAGAGTTATTGTGCGCACCAACAAGACGGACAGACGGACGGACACCTCTAGATCGACTCCAAGGGTCCAAAATGGTTATTTTGATGAGGCACTTTTGGCCGTATCAAATGATTTATACCCTCTCTAGGCATAATCAAGGAAAACAACCTAAATTGACTTAAATCGAGCGGTAAACTTTTTAACAACATTTTTGAAAGAACCTATATATCCTGAAATAACTCTGGAGTCTAAGATGCATTTTATTATTTTGAGAGCATATTTTTGAACAATATTCAAAATTATATTCATTAATAAATGTATATCAATTAAATTATCTTTTAGAAACAAATCACATTTAATATGTCTGCGGGGAATAATTTCCATATTTCCCAATTAGTCCCGTTTCTAATTAAGTAATAACATTTAAATCTATTAAACTAACAATTGTATTAAATTAAGTCATTAACATTTCTAATTCAAAATAAACTAAATCCAAAAAAACTTTCGTCAATATACCTATACACACGCACACATACACATGTTGTCAATACATTCCAAATGAGGTGGGTATTTATTGTCTCAACACACACACACACACAGAGACACAACAAGTTGCTGTTGGTTTCTACGAATTTGTAATCAATATTTGTTTGGGTCTGATGTTATCTTTGGTGGGGAAAACAGGTAAACACATACACTCGTATGTGTGTATATATGTATGTATGAGTGTTTGCGAACTCCTCACAACGTAAATTGACTTTCAAACCGACATTTCTCTTTAGCCCACATCAAAAGTGAATCATTAAATCGCCATGACAGTTGCGAATGAAAGCCAATGAAGGCAGCGGCCACATTCATCGAGCTACCTTCGTTGGTTTGAAATTGAGAATTTTACTGTAGCTTGGCGAAGAAAATAATATTATTTTAAAGAAAATCTTGGCGATAATTCCTAACATAAGGAGAATTTAGCTTTGAAATAGATTTATCTAAAGAATGTGGAAATATTTTAGCGGAAAAGTAATCGTCATTGACGGATGTGAAAGGAGGTAGTATTTTTATACTCTCAGCCATATGGCTGAGTACTGGCAAAACGTGCCTCATCGAAATATTGGTTTCAGACCCTAGGTCTCTTTGGACAAAATACGTTTCAGGACATTTAGAGTCGATCTAGAGGTGTCCATCCGCCCGTATGTCTGTCTGGCTGGATTGCTGGCTGTTGAGCACGACAATTCTCGAATTCTATATCAGATTTTATCCAAACTTGGTACATCGTAATATTATTATCAAATGTAGATCGACTTCGGAGATGGGCAATATCGTTCTACTCCTTCTGGTAAACCCCCTCCCCCCTGATATATTTAAAAAAAAGTGAAGGAAGTAGTCGACACATCGCAATATTTATATCATATTTATTTAGATCCGATACGAAATGGACATTATGGGCCCATTCCTTCGGGACCTACTCCATAGAGGGTCAACAATTTGAATAATCACAACAGAAGTCAAAATATCTATCTTAGTAGAAGAGTAAAGTAATTGACTGACTGACTGACGCCCAGACGAAACGGCTGAAGCTAAAACCTTGAAATTTTGAGGTGAGGGTCAGTCTTGCTCCGAGGGGGCCAGATATGGCTTTTGGAAACTCGTACTAGAGCGGTACGAAAAAGTACTAAAAGGTACTAAATATAATACCCTTTGTTTTTGACGAACCAGTAGAGCTAGAACTCTTTAATTTGGAATAAGCGTAGCCAATGGAGTTCGTGATGAATGTACCAAAGGGATTTTGGAAATTCTTACGAAAAGTCCTAAAATGTACTACATTTGATACGATTACGTATTATGTGAACGGTAAGAGCTAAAAACTTGAAATTTAGAATAGGAATAAGGGTTAAGTGTAGTGTAGTTGTAAGGAGGTAGTTTTGGAAGTGTGTACTCATTAATACTAAAAGTACTAACGGTACTAAATTTGGTACAATTTGAATTTTGAGGAACAGATGGAGCTGGAGTCTTAAATTTGAAATTAACATTACTGGCGGAGTGTAGGTTTGGGGTATGGACGTAATTTTTTCAAAATTTGTACTAAATGGTACTAAATTTGGTACAATTTGGATTTTGGTGAACCGATAGAGCCGGAATCCTTAAATATGGAAATATGATTACTTTGCATTGTAGGAATGGGGTTATATAGGTAGTTTTGGAAAGTTGTACTTATGTGTACGAAATGTTACCTCACTTGGCACAATGTACATTTTGTGAGAACCGATAGAGTCGGAATTCTGAAACTTGGAAATAAGATTTCTATTGCATTCTAGGACTAAGAAATGTACGTTGTTTTGGAAATTCGTACTTATGTGTACTAAATGGTACTTAATTTTGTAGAATTTAAATTTTAGAAAAACCAATAGAGTTGGAATCCTGAAATTTGGAACTAAAATATATTGTAGGGCTGAAGTATGTAGATAGTTTTGGAAATTCGTACTTAAGTGTACTATATGGTACTGAATTTGGTACAATTTGAATTTAGGTGAACCGATAGAGGTGGAATCCTGAAATTTGGAATTAAGATTACAGTTGGAGTGTATGGGATTGGACTATGCAGGGGTGAACAAATAGGGATGGAATCCTGAAAATGGGTTGTGATATTTATATGGTATATTATGATGCAGGTTGTTATTGAAATGTGTACTTATGTGTACCAAATGGTACTATGACACCCTGAAATTTGATGTGTAAATCAAGTCTGAGCAATAGTGTAGATATACCTAAGGAGGTGAGGCATACGAAGTGGCGGGCACTTGCTAGTATTTAAATAATCGAACATTGGCTATTTAATTTTTTTATACCCTCCACCATTGTATGGAGGGTATATTAAGTATGTCATTCCGTTTGTAACGCCTCGAAATATACATTTTAGACCCCACTAAGTATATATATATTCTTCATCAGGATAAAATTCTATGTCGATTTATAAATGTCCATCCATCTGTCCGTCTGTGGAAATCACTCTAGCTTCCGAACGAAATGAAGTAGGTTGATAAAATTTTACTCAAATGTATATTATGTCTGCAGAACTTTTGGTATTGATAATGGGCCATGTAGGTCCACGTCTTCGTATAGTCCCCATATAACGGTACCCCCCCGATATTCGGTATTCTGATGATTTTAGCTACATTATTTACCGGAATTGTTTCAAATTTGGTATTTGAAGTTCGTAATAGACACTACAGCATAAAACATAAAATGGACCATGTAGGTCCACGTCTTCGTATAGTCCCCATATAACGGTACCCCCCCCCGATATTCGGTATTCTGATGATTTTAGCGACATTATTTACCGGAATTGTTTCAAATTTGGTATTTGAAGTTCGTAATAGATACTACAGCCTATGACAAAAAAAATTATCTGTGCAGGTCCACGTTTTACAACTCCCCTGGTTCCTCCCTATATTCGGAATTTTGATGGTTTTAGCTAAATTATAAACAGTAATAGCTTGTGACAAAAGTTGCCTATGCAGGTCCACGTCGTCGTACAGACACTAATATACGGCTACATTCGGTATTTTTAAGATTTTTAAAGGATTTTGTTTTTTTGAAAATTGCCAAATTTGTACCAAATGGTGGAGGGTATTCAAAGATCGGCCCGGCCGAACTTACAGCTTTTTTTACTTGTTTTTTTTTTTAATATTTATATCAACGTGGGAGATTATTGTTTTAAAGGTACTGATTTTCGTCGTTAATAGCAAAAACACTCAAAGAGTCTCACTACTGAATCGGACTGTTAAACACAACTACGCATCTTTTAACCTAACCTTATTCAGATAATATTTCTCTATCTCTAGATAAAGCATTTCATCAAAATAATGATTTTCAGTCAATTAACAAAAATATGAAAGTTACAAAAATATCTGTCCTAATTACTTCAAACCTCTTTTAAACTCCAAAGCAACTATTTACCCAACATTTTTTTTTTAATAAATTAATGAAGAAATTCGTTCGAGAGAAAAATATTCATTGGAAATGTGTAACAAACGAAAACGCATTTCTTATTTTATTATCTTAAATAAATTGCGTTCCAAAATATATTCCCAGAAGTTGGTTGGTTGCTTTGTTTACTTTGTCTGTTGCGATAATCGTCTAATAAGCTTTGGCAAAGCTGCTTCGAAATGTTTGCGGTTTACCGACTAGGAAAACGATTTGCCAAAGCAGAACGTGTTGTTGTGGTTACAGAATTCCAATGTTTTCTATTTTTTTTTTTTTTTTTGGTTATTTAAAAATATATTTCAAGAATTATTTTCATGGTGTATTATCCCTCTCTTTCTTGAGCAGTTTGTAGACTTAATGTTGTTAGATTTAAATAAATCTGTGGTCTTAACTAATTCCCGTTTACAAAATCAAGGATATTTTTTTGTCCTTTGCCATTGCAGCGACAGATATTCATGTTTGGTACAGACCATGACTGACAAGCGTTCATACAAATTTCATGAATATCCATAACTTGGAATGGAGATACACGCCATTCTTTATTTCCTGTTTCTTTCCCTTTCGTAGTGAGAGGGTACATTGTTGTTATGGTTTTCGAATATTTATTGTCGCAGTCCTTTCCACTTAAATCGTGGCAACTTTCATTTCAGTTTATTTATTACGAGTTGAATAACTTTGATGACAATTATGCTCATCAAAGGCAATTAGTAATGTTCCGCAATATTAAAATTGGTTGCCGGGGGTAAATTATGAGGGTTAGGGAAGAAAATTTTCAGGATACAATGGCTAATGGGAAAATAAAAAAATATTCAAAGCCATATTTTTGTAATTGTATGTATTCCGTTAAAAAAAAAAGAAATTTCCTTTGATTTTAAGGTAATATTTAACAAACCCATTTTCTCACTCGTATTTATAGATGCTTCTCTAAGCATGGTAATTTCGTGAATTATAATTTAGGTTATTTCCCAATATGCCAATGCAATGTGAACTACGGTTATTCACCAAAGCACTTACACAAACAAACGAATGCATATAAACAACAAGGGAGACAGTACATATAAATACGAGTGAGGGAGAGGGAACGATTAATAATGACAATTATGCCCAATTAGTAATGTTCCGCAATATTAAAACTGGTTACTGGGGTGAATTATGAGAGTTAGGCAAGAACATTTTCAAGATGCAATGGCTAATGGGAAAATAAATTAATGTAATATTCAAAGTATGACATATCATTTCCCAGTAGTTCAGATATTAAACCAATCCATTTCCTTATGCCCTGTTTTGAACAGAAGTTCATTTCAATGTGGTATTTCTGATTTGGCCCAAAATAAAACAAGTAAAAAAGCGGTTTTAATGCCATCCACCATTTTGACGAATCTTAAATAATTTCAAAAAAATTCCGTCGAAAAATACCACTTATATGAAAACCGTTATATGGGGGATATGGACCGCATAGACAATTTTCTAGCATAGGAAGGTGGGGGATATACGATATCGGTGAGATGAAAAAAAAAACTGCAACCAACTTCAGACTGCTTTCATTTCAAAGCCACACGTCCGACCATTCTTAAAATTATTCCAGTGCTAGCTCATTATATTGTTTACAAGCGTACCAAAGCATTTTGGTGAGAATTTTCCAGAAAAAAAAAATTCAAGCGTGATGCAATTCAAGCGTGATAGTGTGATTTCTTGATATTTGGTTGGAAAACCGGCTATCGTTAGAGCACTCCAGCATTTAAACGTGAATAAATCTTTTGTGTGTCGTATCATCGCTCGTTACCGATTACGTGGTACTGGTAGCGGAAGAAAACAGCAACATCAGCAGAAATGCTTCGAAAAGTAAAGAAGTGACTTGATCTAAAACCGCGTTGCAGTGGCCAAAAAATGGCTCGTGAGCTGAACATATCGCTTTATTCCATACGGCAAATATTAAATGACTGAAAAATGAGCTCGGGCTAAAGCCATTGAAATTCCAAAAAGTGCAAGAACTTACACCGCAACAGAAAGGAAATAGACTCAAAGAGCTAAGGAGTTGCTTCGCTTGGCCAAAAGTAGTGAACTGCCGAATTTTGTTTTCTCCGATGAGAAAACATTCATTGTCCAGCAGTTTGTACACAAACAAAATGATCGTGTTTACTTGACAAAGAGGTCAGCTGAAAATGTGCACCTTCGGTTGGCCACCAGAACTCAAGCCAACTCAGGCCATGGTGATGGTGTGGGCCGCCATAACAGCCGATGGTTGCTCTCCGCTCGTATTAATCCACCGTGGCATCAGAATAAATGCCAAATACTACCTCGAAAATATTCTGGAGGGTGTATTAAAGCCTTGGCCACGCAAACATTTTGGCCGCAGACCTTGGACATTCTAACAGGACTCAGCACCATCGCACTCAGCACGTGCCACCCAAGAAAGGTTACAAAATAAGGTCCCCCGCTTCATTTCCAGCGCACAATGGCCACCAAAATCTCTGGATACCAATCCGTTGGACTATTGTGTCTGGAGTATTTTGGAAAACAAGGTTGGCACTAAAAATAACCAAGGTGTCAATCACCTCAAGCAAGCGCTTCGCCGGGAATGGGCCAAAATAGCGCAGAGCAACAGTCGGGCAGCGTGTGACCGTTTGAAGGCTATAATTGGCCGTTTGAAGGCCATAATTCATGCCAAAGGTGACACATTCGAACAAATCTAAACTCATTCTAAAATTTGATGCTATTTCCGACATTTTTTGCTTGCATTCAATAAAATTTAAAAAAAATGTAAAAATTATGGAGTTTGACTTTGATGCAGTTTTTTTATCTCACCCTGTATAGACAATTCTCTTCCAGGTTGTAAAGTATTCAAAAAGAACTCCTGATGTGGATTTTCATTTTTTTTCACTATTCCATTAAAAAACTTAGCTACAATCATCAAAATACCGAATATCGGGAGATATCATTGTATGGGGACTAACGATATCGGGGACCTATATAAAAAATTCTCTTTCAGGGGATAAAGTACTCAGAGGGAACTCCTTGTGTGGATTTTCTGACAAGTCCATTGAAAAATGTGCCAAAAATCATAAAAATACCGAATATCGGGGGTACAGTTGTATGGGGGCCATACAATAGCTTCCTGTCTTAATTTGTTTTGAATCTGGAGTGATTACAACAGACAGACATACGGACAGGTCTCATCGTCTCAGAATTAGATCGTCTTAGAATTTTACGCTGATCAAGAATATATCAGCTTTGTTGGGTCTAAAATTATTATTTCGTTGAGTTACAAACGGAATGACGAACTTAATATACCCTCCATACTATGCATGATGGAGGGTATTAACATCAAAGTCAAGAGACCTCTTATGTAGCTGCGATTGATTCGACTCCAGTTTTCTCTGCTATTTGTAGATTTCCAGGACTGCATTATTGAATACGGGGGCTTCTCTGGAGCACCAGAGTTCGACACAATAGTCGATGTAATCAATTTTGTCCCATCCAAGAAAGAAATCTCGATCCTGAAGGAGTCCATATACGTCTTGAGAAGAAACTATATTTGTAAAGTTTCCATCGACATCCATCTCCCAGATTTCTTAGCGGTGATGGCGAGAATAATTCACAGCAGAGAATAATTTAGTCATCAAGGAATAGGTGCCTGTTTCTGGGTCGGTTGCTGGGAGATTTCCGAATTCAAGAGATTTCTTAAGTAGCTGCGCATGATTCTTTTTAAGTTTATTTTGACAGAGGTCATCTGCGCTAAATATCTTCCTCCGCTTGGAGAGCCTCAAAAAAGGTGTTAATCTGAGTCTTGTGTCCTTTTTCATAGGGACGTGGTCCGTAATAAATTGAAAAACCATAAAAAAGGAATCTTGATATCAAAAGACCTCGTAGGCAGCTGTGAATAATAAATTTAAAATATATTGAGACAGGGATCCTTTTTACCATCCCATTTTCTCCTTTTCCTAGATTTCATTATTAAATAGAGGGGGCTTCTCAGGTGGTCAGAGATCCACACCGTACTTGGCGTTATCAATGTGGCCCTATCCAAGAAAAAAATTCCGATCGTGAAGTGGCCTCTGGTAGAAAAGTTTCTTTTCTGGGTCTATATATACTTGACAAGAAACGATGTCGTGCAAGTCTCCATCAACTTCCATCTCCTAGATTTCTTTGTAGGCTGGGCGAGAATACTTCACATCAGTACTTTCGGGTCGGTTGCTGAGGGAGTTCTGAGTTTTTCTTAAGTAGCAGCGCATGATTCGTTTAAAGTTTGTTTTGACAGGGGTCTCCTGCACTAAATCTCTCCATCCGGAGAGCCTCACAAAAAAAGTTAATCTGAGTCTTGTGTCCTTTTTCATAATGATTCTGCAACCGTGTCTTGTTAATGCAGAACTGGATATTCGATTTTCCCGGTCCCCAATCCAATCAGTTCGTTCCTTCTGTGTTCTGGTTAAGTCATATGTGGGTGGAATGACTAATAAATAAACGCGACTTCGAAGTTTCAATTATGAAAAAATTCGATACAGCGAGAGCCGATATACTTTTTCATGATCGAACGAAATTCACCATAGCATCATATCCATCCGCTTAGTTCAATTTAGGCATATTCTCTCCAACATTTCGGCCGGTGTCTCATGAATATATGTTTCAATGCAGAGTAGATAGGGGCCCAGACTTCAAATTTGACTCCGTCTCTGGAAGAAAAATAAGACGTTAAAAGGGGGGTTTCAATATTTCTTTTATTTTTACCAACCTTCTCCTCAGGTACTAACTCCCTTTCCGCTTTCCATCTTTTTATTCTCCAGGGTGCCATTGAAATTGTCAAGCTAATGTTTTGCATGCAACCGGAAGAGAAAGCGGTCTGTCTCAGCCGTACCGATGTTCAGAAGATGACACCCTTGCATTGTGCCTCAATGTTTGATCATCCGGAAATTGTCGAGTACTTGGTTAAGGAGGGAGCCGACATCAATGCCTTAGACAAGGAACATCGATCACCGTTAATGTTGGCCGCATCGAGGGCTGGTTGGAAGACGGTACACGTTTTAATACGCTTGGGCGCCAACATCAGCATCAAAGATGCCTGTTCACGTAATGTCCTACATTTGGTCATCATGAATGGGGGTAGTTTACAGGAATTTGCCGAAGAGGTATCAAAGACCCAGTCACAGGCTCAATTGGAACAGTTGTTGAATGAGAAGGACAATACGGGATGTTCACCGTTGCACTATGCCAGTCGCGACGGGCATATACGTTCGCTGGAGAATCTAATACGTTTGGGTGCCTGCATCAATCTCAAGAACAACAACAATGAGAGTCCATTGCATTTTGCCGCCCGCTATGGACGTTATAACACCGTCAAACAGCTGCTCGATTCGGAAAAGGGTTCTTTCATAATCAACGAAAGTGATGGTGAGGGTTTGACACCCCTGCATATTGCCTCGCAGCAGGGTCACACCAGGGTGGTTCAGTTGCTGTTGAATCGTGGAGCCCTGCTGCACAAGGATCACAACGGCAGGAATCCTCTTCAATTGGCAGCTATGTCGGGTTATACCGAGACCATTGGCCTATTGCATTCGGTGCACTCTCATCTGCTGGATCAGGTGGATAAGGATGGGGTGAGTGGATTTTTAAAAAGGCTTTGTTTTTGTTGTTTTATTTATTTTTCTCGTCCTTTTCCTTTTTTCCAGAACACTGCCCTCCACTTGGCCACCATGGAAAACAAGCCTCGCGCCATTTCAGTATTGCTCTCAATGAACTGTAAACTGCTCTACAATCGCATGGATCTGAGTGCCATCGACTATGCAATTTACTATAAATATCCGGAGGCAGCATTGGCCATGGTTACCCACGAAGAGCGAGCCAACGAAGTCATGTCCTTAAAATCGGACAAACATCCGTGCGTGACACTGGCATTGATAGCATCGATGCCCAAAGTGTTTGAAGCAGTCCAAGATAAATGCATAACAAAGGCAAATTGTAAAAAGGATTCCAAGAGTTTTTATGTGAGTATGTTGTTGTTATTGTCCGTTTATAGTGATGTGTTTGTCCAGGACAACTGGGTGTAACTATAATTTATAATATGGCTGCTCCAGCCATAGATCTGGTGGACAATTGTGGCAATATTTGGTTAGAATGTCGTGTCTACCTCAAATTAAAGACTTTGCCTGACATGTTCAATAGTAGAATCAGGCAAAAACAGGCACGCGTGCTCTTTACTGTGTGTCATTCTCTTCATACTCACAATCATACCCGTTGAAAAACTATTTACTCAAAGAGTAATTAAATTGAGAGAACATAAAATTGCCACTCTTTGCCCGATCCCGTTCTACAGTAGCAAAACATAAAATATAGCAACAAAGCTCTTTAATATATTTTTCTCTTATCTTTCTCCCTCTCTCTTCCTTCTCTTTACAGATTAAGTATTCATTTGCCTTTTTGCAATGTCCATTCATGTACGACGACATGGATGAGAAAAACGGTGAAAATGCCATACCATTGCCGGCCTTAAATGTAAGTGTTGACACCTTAAGAGAAAAAAAAAACAAAAACTATGAACACAGAAATATTATTCCTCCAACTTTATCTTGAAGTTTTTAGTTAATTAGTTCCATGTTTGTTTGCCAGAGTATTTTTCTGTTCTCTGTGCGTTTTTTATTTCTTCAATTTATGAAAATGTTAAATTGTAATTACACTTGTCAGCAGTGCAGAATAATGCCAAGTGAGAAATGAGAGGAAACTTGTCAAGTTTTTTTTGTCAGCAAAAAAAAATGGAAGTTTATCTTGTGGACATTGGGAAATAAAAACAAGTTAAAAAATATCAGTCGGTTTTGTCGACAGACGTATACCCTCAGCCAATGTTCGATTATTCAAAAATATTTTGACTTCTGTTATGATTATTTAAATTATTGACTGGACCAATATTGTCCACTTCGAAACGGACCGAAATAAATATGATTTAAATATTGCGACGTGTTAGGTTTGGACTATATCGACTACTTCCTACACTTTATAAGAGATATGTGATAATTTTTATCACATTTATTTATTTAGCTTTCTTTGAACGTTTTGTTTTTCAAAATCTTGAACCCTATGTGGGGGAGGTGCCAGAAGAAATGGTCCCATCTCTGCCATTTTTATAACAGATCTTGTGTTGATGGAAATATTGAGATAAACCAAGACTGGAAGGGAATCGGATGTTAATTTCGCGTTTTATGAGCTTCATGGATATTCAAAATGTTTACCCTTTTTTTGGGGGGAGCTACCAGAAGGAGTGGAATGCTATATCCCATCCTCACACCAGACCTTGGATTAATAAAAAATATTGTGATGTGTGTAATTTGAAGGAAATCGGACTCTGATATCACATTTTATAAAGGTTATAATTATTCACAGTTCTGACCCTTTGTGGGGGAGGTACTTGATGGAGTGGACCGATTTTGGCAATTTTCGACCTGACCTTTCACTAATGCAAATATTAGGATTTGCAAAGTTGCAGCAAAATCGGATTATCCTTTCTCTTTCTGTGCAGATGGAAGGACATCGACTCCAAATGTCCTGAAATGAATTTGGTCCAAAGAGACCTAGGGCCTAAAACAGTTATTTCGATGAGGCACGTTTTGCCCGTATCAAATGATATGCAACCTCTCTAGTCATATGGCTGAGGGTGTAACCGGTAACCTTTTCTAAGTCCTTTACTCCTACCATGAGAAGACATTTTGGACCTTCTTCCAGTCTTCTATGGTAAGAATTCTTTCTGGTCTTCTATGAAAAGCCTCTTCAGGTATTCTATGAGAAGACTTTTTCAGGTATTCTATGAGAAGACCTTCTTTAGGTAATCTATGAGAAGACCTTCTTCAGGTTTTCCATGAGGAGACCTTCTTCTGGGCTTCTATGAGAAGACTTCCTTCAGGTCTTCTATGAGAAGACCTTCTTCAGGTATTCTACGAGAAGACTTCCTTCAGGTCTTCTATGAGAAGACCTTCTTCTGGTCTTCTATGAGAAGACCATCTTTTGGTCTTCTATAAGAAAGAAGAGTTCTGGTCATCTTTGAAGAGTTTCTGGTCATCTTCTAGAAGAGTTTCTGGTCATCTTTGAGAAGACCTTCTGGCCACACCAAAGGCCAGAAGACCTTCTGGTCTTCTATAAGAAGACCTTCTGGTCTTCTATAAGAGGACCTTCTGGTCTTATATAAGAAGATCTTCTGGTCTTCTATAAGAAGACCTTCTGGTCTTCTATAAGAAGAACTTCTGGCGTTCTATAAGAAGACCTTCTGGTCTTCTACAAGAAGACCTTCTGGTCTTCTATAAAAATACCTTCTGGTCTTCTATGAGAAGACCTCTTTTGGTCTTCTATGAGAAGAACCTTTGGTCTTCTATGAGAAGACCCTTTGGTCTTCCATAAGAATCTTCCTTATGAGAAGACCTTCTGGCCTTCTTTGAGGAAACTTCTGGACTTCTTTGAGAAGACCTTCTGGCCTTGTTTGAGAAGACCTTCTTGCCTTTTTTGAGAAGACCGTCTGAGCTTCTTTGATGAGACCCTCTGTAAGGAGACCTTCTTCTTTGAGAAGAGCTTCCGACTTTCTTTGGGAGAACATTCTGACCCTCTTTGAGTTTTCTTTGAGAAAACCTTCGACTCTTTTATGAGATAAAATAAGATAAAGTATTCTCATGAAAGACCAAAAGGTACAGACAGTTTTCTTTTTAAAGAGCAGAGAAGAAGATCACAATGTTTTCTTTTTACATTAGACCAGGAGGTCTTGTAGACGACCTGAAAATTTTTTGGTAGAAGACCAAGTCTTCTTCGAAAAGGCAAAAATGAAGAAGAAAACTTTGTCTTCTACCAAAAGATTTTCGGGTGCATGTAATGGACCGCTCAATTGGACTATTTGGCCTATTTTTTGTGGGGTTATTGGTAAAGCTCATGTCTACACAGACGAGCCAACTTTAATGTGCGCATTGGAAGACAACATTGAATCATTTTTATGTGGGATACCGACCGAAATGTTGGAAAGAATAAGCTAAAATCGGAATAAGTGGATGAATTATATGAGGCGTAGTCGCGGTTAACATTTACATTAAATAATCGCCACTCGTTAAATTATATGGGTCGCACTAGCAATCTAAAATAAAATAAATAAATAAGAAAAAACAGCTAAGTTTGAGAAGGATTTGGAGGGAATTTTAAAAAAATCAAAAACTCGCGGTTTACATTTACATTAAATAATTGGAAGGAATTTTAAAAAATTCAAAAAGACCCTTAAAAAAATCCTCTTAAATTAAAACCGTTATATGGGACCTATACGAAGACATGGTATACGAAGACCGATTCTGATCTTCAAATAAGAAATTTGAAATAATTCGGTTAATAATGTCGCTAATATCATCGAAATACCGAATAAGGGGAGGTGCTGTTATATGAAGGCTATAGGGAGACGGTGGACCTGCAAAGACAATTTTCCGACATAGGTTGTAGTACCTATTACGAACATCAAATACGAAATTTGAAACAATTCCGTAGAATAATGTCGCTAAAATCATTAAAATACCGAATATTGGGAGGTATCGTTATATGGGGCCTCACGATGACGTGGACCGACATGGCCGATTTACATTCTTCTTCTTTTCTACCAGACGAAATTTCTCCATTTTCATAAGAAGTCTTCTTTTTGGCCCTGCTTGTTGCGGCTGCCATTTAAGCCATTTCTCTGGCACATTTCAGCCGAAAATGTCGACAGTTTAAAGTATGTCCTTCAAAATGAATGGCAGTAAAAAAAAAACCGAAAATTGTTTCCAACTGAGAAGATGGCAAAAAATTCTGCCCCACAAGTCCATACCAAAAAAAATACATTTTCAACGAAAAGTGTGCACACTCACTCAACCCCAATTGTGATAGACACTTAAACTTGGCCGGATAATAAAACTTATGCAAAACTGAATTTAGCAAAAAAAAAAAGGATGACAACGACAACAAAAAGATTTGACCACAATGCTTTGTTAAATGAAAAAATAACAACATTGAGAGACTTTTTTTCTCCTTTTATCTACATTCTTTGTTGAATATTTTTGCAACAAATGCAAGCGATGTAAAACTTCCTAACCCTCCTCTGAATCTTGTCATGGAAAGAAGCAGTGCAATAACTTGGTGACAACTGCCTTTAGCCATGATTGAGTGGATGTATCTATGTCTCTCTCTCTCCCTCTGTGTGTGTTTGAGAAGAGAATAAGCAAACCAAGAAAAAAGTGACGTTATGCACCATCATCTTTTCAATGACCGCTGTCATTTTCTTGGCTATGTTAGCCAGAAGTTTGCTTGACCAGCATTGAAGTTCGTTTTTTTTTTTTTTTTGCTTATTCTTCTGCTGTGGAGTGTCCAGTATCCAGTAATCCAATGATGTTCGCAATCATGTTCATTTATCCAATGGTCCTTCTGGAAAATTTGTTGTATTTGTTTCCCCCCCGGTTTAAATGATGTGTAGTTTCCCTTGAGGCATTTCCTTTAGTTGACCACCCCACCCCATAAAGGGAGTGTATATGGTTTGGAAGACAAATATTTGAAATAATGTGGAAATTATAATTTTCATTTCGAAAGAACAATTAAGAAAGGAAGCTGAGAGAAATTAATGTTTGGAATATTTAAATAAGGATTGGTTTGAAATATTGGCAAATTTAAATGAAGATACAGAAAATATTAAGAAACCAGTAAAGAAAGTCTTAAAGTCGGGCGGGGCCGAGCTTCATGATCTCTCTCCTGCATTGAGATAACACTGCGTTTTTTCCTCTCACCATTAGCCCCTCCGTATAATACAGCTTGCACTTCCTATCGCCCCTATCCTCCCTTCCTATCTTTATTAATTCCATCTGATTGATGGATGTAAGAAACGTCATTCCAAATTTAAAAAATCAAAATCTACCCCTTGCCAAAATTCAAAATATCCAACTCCACATCCATATATCAACTGCCAAATTTTACACTTCACACCATTTTTCTTTCCCAAATACCAAATTTAGTATCATTTAGTATTTTTTGGGGGGCGTATTTCCAAAATCCACTCCAAATTCTCAACCCCACACACTAACAGTGCGGGTCACATTTGGGTGAGATATGGAGGGATTTGTACTTTACGTTTACGAAACGTAATAAAATCAGCCTTAACTTTCGAAAAAATTAAGACCCTCCGCCATAGTACGGGGAGTATATTAAGATTTTCATTCCGTAACACCTCGAAATATACATTTTAGACTCGACAAAGTATATAAGTATATGGTATAAGTATATAAGTATATATTCCTGATCAGCATAAAGTTCTGTGTCGATTTAACGATGACCGTCCGTCCGTCTGTGGAAATCACTTTAGCTTCTGAACGAATTGAAGTAGGTTGATAAAATTTTACTCAAATGTGTGTTTGGTCTGCAAGACTTTTGGTATTGCAAATGGGCTATATAGGTCTACGTTTAGGTATAGCCCCCATATAATTGTACCTCCCTATATTCGGTATTTTGATATTTTTGGCGACATTGTACACCAGAATTGTTTCAAATTTGGCATTTGAAGATGGTAATGGATACTACAGCCTAGGACAGAAAACTGTTTGTGCAGGTTCATGTCTTCGTATAGCCCTAATATAAGTGTACCTCCCCATTTTCTGTATTTTGATGAATTTAGCGAATTTATTCGCCGGAATTGTTTCAAATTTGGTATTTGAAGTTCGTAATGGATACTACAGCCTTAGACAGAAAATTGTATGTGCAGGTTCACGTCTTCGTATAGCCCTAATATAAGGGTACCTCCCGACAATTGGTATTTCGGTGATTGTAGCGACATTATTCACCGGAATTATTTCAAATTTCGTATTTGAAGTTCCCAATTAAAACTACAGACTATGACAGAAAATTGGCTATGTAGGTCTAGGTCTTCGTATAACCCCCATATAATGATACCTCTCTATATTCGGTATTTTGATGATATTAGCGATATTATTCACCGGAATTGTTTGAAATTTGGAATTTGAAGTTCCTAATGGATGGATACAGCCTAACCAAAAAAATTGTCTGTGTAGGTTTACGTCTTCGTATAGTCCCAATATGACGGTATCTCCCGATATTCGGTATTTTGACGATTTTAGCTACGTTATTCACCGGAATTGTTTCAAATTTCGTATTTGAAGTTGCTAATGGGTACTACAGCCTGTGACAAAAAATTTCCTATGACGGTCCAGGTCTTCGTATAGCACTCATACAACGGTACCTCCCGATATTTGTTATTTTGGTGATTTTGGTGCATTATCCACCGGAATTGTTTCAAATTTGGTATTTGAAGTTGGCAATGGATACTAAAGCCTTTGACAGGAAATTGTCTGTGCAGGTTCATGTCTTCGTACAACCCCAATATAAGGGTACCTACCGATATGTGGTATTTTGATGATTTCAGCTACATTATTCACCGGAATTGATTCAAATTTGGTATTTGAAATTCGTAATGGAAAATTGTTAATGCAGGTCCATTTCTTCGTATAGCCCTCTATATTCGGTATTTTGATGTTGGTGCGACACTCTTCACTGGAATTGTTTCTAGTTTTGAATTTGAATATTGTAATGGCCTATGACTAAAATTGGACAACCACCTTTTCGTATAGACTTCAATATAATGGTATCTCCCTATATTCTGTATTTTTTTTAAATTCCAAATTCGTTCTTAATTTAGTGCTGTTTTATTGTTATACCCTATACCACAAGACAAAAGGAAACTAGATAGAGGCATAGTTGCTTTTGATGATCTGCATAGAATAACATTCTGAGTCGATTTATGCATGTCCGTCCGTCCGTCTGTCGAAGTATTTTTGTAAACAAAGTACAGTTCGCATTTATTGGCCTATCCAGATGTAATTTTGCACAAATCATTTGTTTGGCCCAAGGACGAACCCTATTGAAATTGGAGATAATCGGTCAAAATTTAGATATAGCTCCCATATATATCTTCGTCCGATTTGCCTTTTATTGTGCACCAAAGGTGTAATATCAGTCCGAAGAGTATGGAATTTTGCACGTACGATCAGTTTGGACCTGAAAATAAGTATGCCAAATTTGATCGAAATCGGTTCAGATATAGCTATAGCTCCCATACAAATTGTTCATCCGATTTGTTATTTTTGTCCTCCGCAACCATAATATGCACTCTATAAGAACAATATTTGGGGAAATTTATCAAATACAGCTCAGAAAAACATTAGCTAAATTTTATCGAGATCGGTTCAGATTTGGATATAGCTCCCATATATAACTTCGTCCGATTTACCTTTTCTTGTGCACCAAACGTCTAATATTTGTCCAAATGGGATGAAATTTGGCACTTACGACCGAATTGAGTCTAAAAGCTAGTATGTCAAATTTCGTGAAGATCGGTTCAGATATAGCTACAGCTCCCATATATATTGTTCATCCGATTTGTTATATTTGTTACCCAAAGCCGTAATATGCAGTCCGTAACAACGATATTCAGGGTAATATATCAAATACAGCTCAGAAATATCTTTGCCAAATTTTATCGAGATCGGTTCCAATTTGGATATAGCTCCCATATATATGTTTATCCGATTTCAAATTGATTGTGCACCAAATGGGCAATATAAGTCCGAATTTAAAAGATACAAATACTTCTCCATATTTAGTCTTTTGAACTTTAAATTAGAATTATAATCATAACGTGTATGATTGAATTCTCCCATAAAAACTTTTAATTGTTATGCGGAGCTCTACTAAATTAGCAAAGTGATGTAGGGTATCATAAAGTCGGTCCCGCCCGACTTTAAGACTTTCTTTACTGGTTTTTTTATGTTTTTATCATGTCCGGTACTTTAATTTAAATTATTGACATTGAATTATTCCTCCCTCAGACTATGGTAAATCATGGACGTGTCGAACTTCTCGCCCATCCGCTGAGTCAAAAATACTTGCAGATGAAATGGAATTCCTATGGCAAATATGTGCATTTGGCCAATTTGCTGATCTATTCCATATTTCTGTTATTCGTAACCATCTACTCGTCCCTGATGATGAACGGTGTAAAGGTGCAAAATCGTCCGCCTAGTGAGGGCTTCAATTACAGCAGCTTTAAGTAAGTATTTTAACATTTTTCCAAATCAAAATATTAATCACTCTCTCTCTCTCTCTCCCACCTTAGCTGCTCGGTCAACTTCACCGGCCGACCATCGAATGACAGCTGGTATCAGGAGTGTTTCGAAAGTATTGAACATTCACCGGCCATTGTATTTTGCGCCTTTGTCATAATTGCCTACATCATCGGCTTTTCGTTCAAAGATCTATTTCAAATCTATCAACAGCGTCTGCATTATTTTCTGGAAACCATTAACATTATCCAATGGATCCTCTACATATCAACATTGATTATGATCTTGCCCATTTTCAAGTCGGACAGTAGCATTACAAATGTCCACTATTCCGCGGCATCGATATCGGTATTTTTCTCGTGGTTTCGTTTGCTGTTGTTTTTGCAGCGATTTGATCAGGTGAGTAGTTTACGGATTTAATAACGGAAAATTCTATGGGGAAAAAAATCAAATTCTTAAAGAAAACCTGAAGGAAAAGGCTTATTTTAATCCTTCACAATTCTTCAGAGTTGTATGAGTCCCGCCAATTACTTTAAGAAACTTATATTACTAATTAAAGAAAATAACCCTCATTTTTTATAGGTGGGAATATATGTGGTCATGTTCCTGGAGATCCTTCAAACCCTGATCAAAGTCCTATTGGTATTCTCAATACTGATAATTGCTTTTGGTTTGGCTTTCTATATCCTGTTGTCGAAGGTACGATGTTTACAAATTAAGACTAATCTAAGGAGGTGAATAATATTTCAAATTATTTTTCTTCCAGATCATAGATCCCCAACCAAATCATTTGAGCTTTTCCAATATACCCATGTCATTGCTGCGAACCTTTTCAATGATGTTGGGTGAACTGGACTTTGTGGGAACCTATGTCAATACCTATTATCGTGATCAATTAAAAGTTCCTGTAACATCATTTTTAATATTGGGTAAGTCGGAAAATGTCGCAAATTGTTAACCAATAATTCTTAAGGTTATTCAAAGTCTTCTATACACGTTATAAAGGATCAGTCAGTTTTCCCGAAAAATGTATACCCTCAGCCAATTTTCGATTATTTAAAAATATTTTGACTTCTGTTATGATTATTTAAATTGTTGCCCCTCTATGGAGTAGGTTCCGGAGGAAATAACCAATATTGCCCATTTCGTATCGGCCCTAAATAAAAACAAGTTATATATCGGTTTTACCGACAGATGTATAACCCCCAGCCTAGAGTTATGATTATTCTAACTGTTGACCCTTTAAGGGGGAGATTCCGAAGCAGTTGGCCAATATTGACCAATTCGATTAATTACATATTCATATCAGATTTCTTGCTGAGGGAAATATTTAGATATAGAATCGCCGGCATGTTTCGAAAGTAATGACAGATATAAGTATTGGAAATTGTGACCCTTTGTGGTTGAGGTACCAGAACGGGTTTGTCAGATATCTATCATCCTCACAACAGATCTTGTGTTAGCAAAAATGTTCGGATGTGTGAAATTTGAAGAGAATTGGATGCTTTTTTAAAGGTTTATAAGCGGCTTGGTTTTTAAAACTTTGAACCCATTATGGGGGAAGTACAAGAAGGAGTGCGCCTAAATATCCCATTTCTACAGCGGATTTTGTGTTAGTAAAAATAATGACATCTGTGAAATTTGATGAGAACCAGATGCTTATTTAAGATTTTATGTTCGTTTTGGTTATTCTAAACTTTGACCCTTTACAGGGGAGGTAACAGAAGAAATGGTCCGATCTTTACCATCTTTATAACATATATAGTGTTGATGGAAATATCGAGATGTACCAAGTGTACCAAGGAATCGAATAATAATTTCGCGTTTTATGAGTTTCATGAATATTCAACATTTTGACCCTTTGTGGGATAGGTACCAGAAAAAGTGGACCGATATATTAAATCTTCGCAGTAGATCTTGTGTGAGTAGAAATAATGTGATGTGTGGAATATGAAGAGAACCGGATGCTTATTCCGGATTTTATGATCGTTTTGGTTATTCAAAACTTTGACCCTATGTGGCGGATGTACCAGAAGAAATATGCCGATATATTCCATCTTCACACCAGACCTTGGATCAATCAAATCAAAATAAAATATGAAAAAGGATTTTATGAAACAAAATTTATGACATTTTAATTATAAAATAATTTGATAAATTTTGAGTTTACACTACAAATCTCTTCTAATAATGAAATTTTGATTTAGAACACTTAATCCTATAACACTTTTTCAAAAAAAAAGAAAAAGAATTAATTAATTAAAGATTGATTTTGACTTAGGGTAAAAACGTTTGAAATTAACAGTCAGTACCTTCGACATCAAATTTGCCCTTTTAATATACACATTTCGAACGTAATTTTCTCAAAACATATTGTATCTAGATATATAATATATTCTAAGACTTATTAATTGCAGGGGATCCGTAGAAATGTTTTCTTAAAAATTACACGCGTTTGGTGCTGGAAGACCTTGTAAAATATATTCTTAAAAAATCCATGCCGATAAGTACAGAAATACCAAAAATGTTCAGTCAGAAGGTATTTTAAAATTTTTTCTCAATAAATCCATGATCTTCGTCAAAATGTTTTTCTTAAGAATACGTTTTGCACAGGAAGATTGTGTAAAATTAAAAAAAGTATGATCAATATATATCCGAGAAGTCTCTTAAAATGTATAAACAGATTTACATTGTTTTATTCATGATCGGTTGTGCTCGGAGAGTAGGAAATTAATGTGAGGGTACACGCGATTTACTTCTTAAAAAAAAAACACGAAAGAGTCGAGAGTAGAGAGAGTGAATCGAGTTGAAAAAATTATTGTATTTGATGTTCTGTACGTTATTGTAGAATCTGCTGGTTTGAACCCTCACTCGAAAACAAGCAAATCCTACTCGATCTCATTCAATACTAAAAATAAGTATACTATATTTCAATTTTTTTACTTGGAGTACTTTCGTTCGTTCATGGCAATTCGCAGCCATGGCCTGAGTTTCGGCCAGGAGGTTCTTAAAATGTTTACTTAAAAATTAACAGTTCCTGTCTATGAAGGCTTGTATTAATTGAAGTCCTTGAAAAATATTTTTAAAGCTACAAGATTTTTGGCACGGAAAAATATAATGCAAATTGGACTAAATCGGAGACATCGTTTGCATTATACAAGATTTGTAATTTTTCTAAAATTTAACTTCTTCCAGAATGAAAACTAATTATAACCATTTGTAAAAAGATAGAAGAAAGAATGAATCCATATACACTGGTGGCCAAAACTAAAGCAACTGAAATTACAAGGAGAATGAATGCCCTGTAACTTTTTGAAAAATTAAGAAAATGAGAAAGTTTTTCTTGTTTTAAATTAGGTACTTTATTCACTTTTTAAAAACCTAAAACATAAAACCAAAATTCATTTTTATATAAAAATTAATGTTTGGTAAAGTCAATTAACCCGATTTTGGCTTGGACAAAACAAAAGCAACTCTGTTGTACATTCATATAACCGCTGCAATTTCAGTTGTTTTTACTGTGATATTTATCGCTTTTTGCTTCCTACGACAATTTCGCTTGTCATAAATGCTTTTTGAGAAGTTTTTTACAACAGTATGTGTTTTTCTTTTCGTTTTTAAAGTACTGCCCAAAAATTTTTAAAAATGGCTAAAAGCAAATACAGTACCTGAATAAAACAGCAAATTATCAGTGACTATCAAAACAACATATCACAGAAAATGATTTCCGAGAAATAATTCATAAATATTTATGTGATTTCATAATTATTTCTGTATACTAAGTCAGTTTTTTGAAACTGGATCAGTAGTAACAGTCTATAATGGATGAAGGCCGTGAAAAACTTCAGCCCGTACTGATCCACAAATTGTGAGAGAAATAAAAAAACAACCATTTAAGAATTCAACTGGATTGGTGAGAGAGCAATCATTGGATATAAGCTCGAGATCAGTGCGTAGACGAGTAGTGGCAGCTGGTCTGCATGCCCGTAAGACATCAAAAAACCATTTATATCTGAAAAATCAAAAAGGCTTTCGGAAACGATAATATTAAGTGGAATCAAGCTCAATGGAAAAAACATTATTTCTGGGATGAGTCTACGTTTAATATAAAAGGCTCAGACGTGAAAAATTTTACGGTGAGAAGACCAAAAAATGAAGAACTCAAGCCGCAGTGTTGCAAAGGTACAGTGAAGCATGAGGGAGGGTCAAAAATGGCGTGGCGCTATTTTTCTTTCTATGGACTTGGGTTCATCCATAAAATAAAGGAAGTTGTGGATCAGTTTGTTTACAAAGATGTGTTGGACATCACGTTGTTCCCTTACGCTGAGTAAAATATTCGGCTGATTTGGGTGTTTCAGCATGACAATGATCCCAAACTTGTATCAAAACTTGTCAAATATTGGTTGCGAGAGTCAAAAATTGATGTTTTGTTATGGCCGGCACAATCACCTGACCTAAACTCCATAGAAAACCTTTGGAGTATCGTAGATAGGAAGATCAAGCGAGATTCGTAAATAAATAAGCACAACTTTTTCTAAAGAATTCGGGGTGCCTGGGAAAGCACACCAATTGATCAAATTGAGCGTGTTATAGATTCAATGCCTCGTAGGTGTGCAGCTGCTATCAAAAATAATGGTTATGCTATCGACTACTAGCCCAAAATTTAATTATTTTAAAATAAAAAAATCAAAAGTTGCTTTAGTTTTGACCAAGCAAAAATTGGGTCATTTTAGTTTTCCACATATTATTTTCCGTTCAATATTATTTTTGTATTTTTATTTTTAGTTTCTTAAAAGTGAATTAAACCCCTCATTTAAAACTGGAAAAATAATTACGATTTGTTTATTTTTGTAAAAGTTACAGGACATTTATTGTCTTTGCGATTTAAGTTGCTTTAGTTTTGGCCACCAGTGTATACTCTATTTTCATATTAAGTCTAATTTGATATGAACTTACTTTACACGAGATGTACTGTTGACAAAAAAAAAAAAACTATGCGAAGTTTTAGAAAAATCAGACACTAACTTCATATCTTATGAGTCTTGATATTGCTAAATTTTTGATCTAGGAGGATAAAATTCGTATAAATAGACCAGAATCGGATACAAAATTAATCTTAAAGATGAACTTTTAATTATTTTATGATTGTATTCAAAATTTTTGTATAAACATTGTCTCAGAGAGCTCTTTAATCTAGATCATGTTGCGGTTTCAGAATTAGGTTTAATCTTTGACTTATAAAATTACACACATAATATTAAATAACTCTGAGATTCTCTGCTTACCTGTGAAATAGCTTAAATCCCTCTAGGAGAAGTGGCATCCATGACGATTTTATAATTTTTGATTACTTGAGTTTAAAGATTCATTCATGAAGTTCTTGCAACCGTTATCTGCTTCTTTTTGGATTTTGCATATTGCCAAAGATTGTTTTTTTTTTTGCTTTATTCCCAATTAAAATAGAAACAATCTATGAGTTTTCATTGTTCCAAGTCTTGTTGTTGTATGTTTTCGTCGAAGTTCTTGTAAACATTTCGATATAATTTATAGTTCCAAATGCTAATGGCGCCCAATCTTGTGGCATTAAATATCACATATGATGTCGGCTATATACCGTATTATTCCTCTAATAGGCAAAATTCGTATTCAGCTTAGAGTTGTGGAATAGTTAGTGTTGTTTAACAGCGTTCATGGATTTCTCTGAAGAATTTAAACATTTCCACGTTCATTAAGTTAAATCCGGGCTCATATCTTTCGTTTGTTTTTGGCCTCTCCCTTAAAATGTGTGCAGCACATACGACAAAGTTCACAATATTATCAATTGAGTGACTTGATTTATTCTCGTTCCAAATTTCACAAGGTTGCTCGAGAGGGTCACATCCTAAATGGGGGAAAAGAAAGACCTTAAAATTATTCCAAACAATTATCATAAACTACACTCACCGAAAGCGAACACTGCTGTTTTAGGAGGGATGACGTGGCGTGAAATTTGCTATTGTTGTTGCTGATATATTTGCTGATTTTGGCTCTGTTTCTAACTCAAAGATTCAAAAGGATGCGATCTGTATAAGTTGTGTTCATAGCGACTCTGGGGTTTGCTTCTATTAAAGAGGTTCTGCCTGCCTGTGTTCGATAAGTCTGTTGGTCCAGAGGCTCCTTTTTATATCTCTGAATCTCTCTGTTTAGATCATGAAGTTCTATGTTTATAACAACCAAGCAAGGATGGCATCGATAGCATTGTATTGTTCTTGTGCTTGAGTAAGATCTTCGCATTCTCATCATAACCGATAGGTGTTATGAGAATGTATTTAAGGATCTAAGAGTGGCATTCTGGCAAGAGAGATTACTTCTCCGTAGCTTACCATAGACCGACCTATCGATTTATAAGATATCAAGAAAGATTCCTTACCAGCTCCTGAAGTGCTGCCAGCAAGAGATTTGAGAACCTTGTTGCTATTGTAATATTATCGTAAGACTTGAACAAGAATTAAGGAACCATTAATCAACACTTTCGTAAAATTAGTAATTTCATTTTTGGGTTTGGGTCAATTCTCACTAGTCAGGGTTTGGATAGTCGGTTCGATATTTTTGCTGATTCGGTACCACGCTGTTTATATTTCGATCTATGTTTAATATTTCTTTCACATTCGCATTCCAGGCATCTTCATGATTCTAATGCCAATATTGCTCATGAATTTACTCATCGGTTTGGCGGTTGGTGATATTGAGTCGGTGCGACGTAATGCCCAGCTAAAGAGGCTGGCAATGCAGGTAAGTATTATCCACAGGAAGAAAAAATTCATTGAATGGTAATCATATTTTGTTTTTCCTTTCCGATTTTCTAGGTTGTTCTCCACACCGAATTGGAACGCAAATTACCCAAATTGTGGCTGCAAAAAATCGATAAAATGGAATTAATTGAATATCCAAATGAGACGAAAAGTAAATTGGGTTTCTTCGATTTCATATTGAGAAAATGGTTTTCGAATCCCTTTACCGATGACAGTAAGTAAACTGGAGAATTTTTAGCATTACAAATATTTTGATGTACCACACACATTTTATCAGAGTCTAATGTGGCGCCCAACGTGAGATGGAATATTATGTTGACCGCTCTTAGTGAGAAATGAAGTGAAATTAAATGAAGGAATGTTTCAAAATAAATATTAATGTCGCTCTAAGCCAATAACACGTACATAGAGAATTTGACTAAATGTGGCGCCCAACGTGAGGCGCAGTATCAATTTGACTACTCCCAGTTAGAAATAAATTAAAAAAATGTTTTTTCACAAGCTTCAACATAAAAATTATAGGCGAAAATATTGTTTCGCTTATACTGGCGCCCAATGTGAGGTTAAATATTTATTTGAATTCTCCAACTAGAATGACAAGATTTTGTTTCACCTCCTTGAAAATTAAGAATTTGAGAAGCGATGAAAGTATTTCTATTTGGCTCTCAGTCTAATAACAATCACATAAAAAATTTAACGGTATTGAATATGGCGCCCAATGTGAGATATGAAAATAATTTGGGAGTAAAATTATATATTCCACTTCATGTTGTGCTCAGTTGTCTTACATGCTTCAAAGTAAAAATTAATTCCATCCGATCCTATAACACTCACATTGAAAATTTGACTGAACATGGCAACCAACGTGAGGGGGAATATTATTTAAGTCCTCCAAGTTAAAAATGATCTGCTTTAAAGTTGTTTTTATATACGAAAATATTGTTTCGCTTATACTGGCAACCAATGTAAGGTTAAATATTTATTTGAATTCTCCAAATAGAATGAAAAGATTTTATTTCACCTGCCTCAAAATTAAGAAGACGACAGCATTTATCTGTAGCTCTCATCCTATTAACAATCACATAGAAAATTTAACGGTATTGAATGTGGCGCCCAATGTGAGGTGAAATAATAATTTGGGGGTAAAATTTATATTCCACTTTATGTTGTGCTCAGATATTTACTTTAAAATAAAAATTAATGTCACCCAAATCCAATAACACTCACATAGGATATTTGACTGAATGTGGCGCCCAACGTGAGGGGGAATATTATTTTGAGCAATAGAAAGAAAAACAGCATTTTCACCTGCTTCAAAATTAAAATTAGACGCGAACATAGCGTTTTGCTTTGGCTGACGTCCAATAGGAGGTTGAATATTAAGACTCGTCCCAATAGAATGAAAAAATGTTGTCTCACCTGTTTCATAATTAAAAAAAATGAGAAGCGACGACAATATTTCTCTTTGACTCTCAGTTCAATAACAATCACAAATAAAATTTAACTGTATTGAATGTGGCGCCCAATGTGAGGTGAAACAAGTAAAAAAGCTGTCAGTTCGTGCGGATCGAAGTTTGAATACCCTCCACCATTTGGAACGAATTTGGCTTTTTTCAAAAAATAGAATCGAATTTGGCTTTTTTCAAAAAATAGAATCCGTTAAAAATTCTGTTAAAATCTTAAAAATACCGAATGTAGCCGTTATATTAGGGTCTATGCGACGGCGTGGACCTGGCAACTTTGTCATAAGCCATTACAACATTCAAATGCGAAACTTGAAAAAAATTGGTGAATAATGGACATAAAGTCATCAAAATACCGAATATAGGGAGGTACCTGGTTCTGCACAGACAATTTTCTGTCATAGGCCGTAGTATCTACTAAGAATTTCGAATACCAAATTTGAAACAATTCCGGTGAATAATGTCGCTAAAATCATCAAAATACCGAATATCGAGAGGTACCGTTGTATGGGGGCTATACGAAGACGTGGACCTGCACAGACAATTTTCTGTCGTAGGCTGTAGTATCTATTACGAACTTGGAATACCAAATTTGAAACAATTCCGGTGAATAATGTCGCTTAAATCACCAAAATGTCAAACATAGGGAGGTACCGTTATAGGGGGACTATACGAAGTCGTGGATCTGCACATACAATTTTCTGTCATAGGCTGTAGTATCTACTAAGAATATCGGATACCAAATTTGAAACAATTCCGGTGAATAATATCGCTAAAATCATAAACATACCGAATATTGGGAGGTACCTTTATATGGAGACTTTACGAAGACGTGGACCTGCACAGACAGATTTCTATCTTAGGCTGTAGTACCCATTGCGAACTTGGAATACCAAATTTTAAATAATTCCGGTGAATAATGTCGCTAAAATCATGAAAATACCGAATTTCGGGAGGTACCTTGTTAGGGGGTCTATACGAAGACGTGGACCTGCACAGACAGTTTTCTGTCATAGGCTGTAGTATCCATTACGAACTTCAAATACCAAATTTGAAACAATTCCGGTGAATAATGTCGCTAAAATCATTAAAATACCGAATTTCGGGAGGTGCCTTGATATGGGGTCTATACGAAGACCTGGTTCTACACGGATAATTTTCAGTCATTGGCTGTATTATCCATTACGAACTTCAAAAACTAAATTTGAAACATTTCCGGTGAAGAATGTTACTTAAATCATCAAAATACCGAATATCGGAAGGTAACGTTATAGGGGGGCTATACCAAAACATGGACCCACTTGGCACATTTTCAATACCAAAAGTCCTGCAGACATAATAAAAATTTGAGTAAAATTTTATCAACGTACTTCATTTTGTTCGGAAGCTAGAGTGATTTCTATAGACGGACAGACTGATATATACTTTGTGGGGTCTAAAATGTAAAGCCATTGAAATTCCAAAAAGTGCAAGAACTTACACCGCAACAGAAAGAAAATAGACTCAAAAGAGCTAAAAAGTAGCTTCGCTTGGCCGAAAGTGGTGAACTGGCGAATTTGTTTTTCTCCGATGAGAACATTCGCTGTCCAGCAGTTTGTAAACAAGCAAACTGATCGTGTTTACTTGCCAAAGAGGTCTGCAGAAAATGTGCACCTTCGATTGGCCATCAGAACTCAAGCACCGGCCATGGTGATGGTGTGGGCCATCACCATAACAGCTCTCCGCTCATATTAATCAACCGTGGCATCGGAATAAATGCCAAATATTTTCGCGAAAATATTCTGGAGGCTGTATTAAAGCCTTGGAACGCAAACATTTTGGCCGCAGACCTTGGATATTCCAACAGGACCACCATCTATCAGCACGCGCTATCAGCACGCGCCACCCAAGAATGGTTACAAAATCAGTTTCTTCGCTTCATTTCCAGCGCACCAAGTGGCCACCAAAATCTCCGGATACCATTTCGTTGGACTATTGTGTCTGGAGTATTTTGGAAAGCAAGGTTGGCACTAAAAAATACCAAAGTGTCGATCACCTCAAGCAAGCGCTTCGCCGGGAATGGGCCAAAATACCGCAGAGCAACATTCGGGCAGCAGGTTTCATTGGCCGTTTGATGACCATAATTCGTGACAAAGGTGACCAATTCGAACAAATCTTAGCTGATTCTAAAATTTGATATTATTTCCGACATTTTTAGCTTTCATTCAATAAAATTTTTAGAAAAAATTTAAAAATTATGGCGTTTGACTTTGTTGCAGTTTTTTTTATCTCGCTCTGTAATTGTATTACAGACAAGTTGGAGACAAAACCTGTGCAGACAATACGACAGTATCTAAAGTGGCACCCAACGTGTCTTGGAATAGTTCCTTAACCCCTCCAACTTAGAAATAGACCGACATTCTTATTGCGATTTGGTTCTCTGGCCAATAACACTCACACTGAATTTTTAAAGGTATTTAATATGGCGCCCAACGTGAAGTAATATATTAATTTGGGTCTCTAAGTTATTAAACCTGCACCAAAACTAGAAAATAAAAAATAAAATAACTGTATTGAGTGTGGCGCCCAACGTAAACTCGAATATTAATTTGATTTCTCAGTTGCCTAACATGCTTCGATATTAAGAACAGCGTTTTTTTTTTTTTTGGCGCTCAGATCCATTCAATTTCTACTTTAAGAAATCTGGTCATTCGTTGTTATGCCCCGCATTGGGCGCTATATTCTACAATTACTTACTCCATTTCAGCCTCAATTCCTCACATCGAAACCTATTTTTGCGATATTATCAGATCCATTGCATTTTTACTTTAAGAAATCTGGTCATTCATTGCTATGCCCCACATTGGGCGCCATATTTTACAATTACTCCGCTGCAGCCTGAATTCCTCACATCGAAACCTATTTTTGCAACATTTTCTTGACTTCTATTTCAAATAAAATTAATCTCTTCACACCTTTTCTCCTTCCCCTTTTTTTTCCCCGGTAGGTTCCATGGACAACTTACAGTTCGACAACAGCGAAGATTATCTCAACAGTGAATTGGAGAAACATCGACGTAAATTGCGTGAAATAACACGCATACTCGACCAGCAGCATAAATTGCTGCGTTTGATCGTACAGAAAATGGAAATCAAAACCGAAGCCGATGATGTGGATGAAGGTGTGTCACCGAACGATTTGCGTGACAGCAATGGTCGCAGCAGCACAAGCAGTGGTTCACGTTGGACATCGCCACGCATACGCAACAAATTGAGAGCAGCATTAACTTTCAATAAGGGTATATAGGAATTAAGGAAACATAGAATGGTCGCAATGGAAATTGTTTAGATTTAGCGCGGGGGAACAACGGAATGGTATCGTAGATAATTCAAATATTTTTTTATAAGGAAAAGAAGAAAAAAAGTTATAATTTTTTGTAACTTTTAACTCAAGGAACAAAAAAGAAAAACAGAACAATTTTTTTCAAATGAAAAACTATTTTTGCTATTAAGAATATTTCGAGAAAAAACAAATAACAGATTAGTTATAGGGTATAGAGATAAAGGGTCACTGCAAATGTGACCGAATATTTTGTTAGGAATTTATCGGTAAGGTTTCATGAAGAATTTGAAAAGCGCAATTAATGATTTTAATTTGATTTGTTTTCAAAGTTAGGTAGTATTGAAAAATAGTCGCCAAAATATGAAAAATATGGCAGCTGATAAAATATTGAGTGGCAGCTTATGAATTCGATTTGAGTGAACACCAATTCCAGTAAATTTTCGAACCTATTTATGGTATGTCTGAATTAAGACAAAAATTTCTAACGTTGACAACGAGAGTTGGGTGTGATTATTTTTGTGAAAACGCCTAAAAGTATGCTTTAAAATTATAAAACGAAATGTGGAAAAAGAACTTTAAAGACAATGTGTAATCTGGCCCTTTTTCAATGGTGTGCCGAAAAATTGTACAACAAATCGTTTGTACGATTTTCAAACTCAATACGAAACGAGTTAAAAAATATCAGTCGGTTTTGCCGACAGATTTATACTCTCAGACAATTTTCGATTAGTTAAATATATATCTTTTTACTTCTGTTATGATTATTCAAATTGTTTACCCTCTATGGAGTAGGTTCCGAAGTAATGGGTCAATATTGTCCGTTTCGTATCGGACCTAAATAAACCTGAAAATGTTTGTATATACGAAATTTGAAGAGAGTTGGATGCTTATTTCGCTTTCTTTGAGCGTTTTGTTTTTCAAAATCTTAAACTCTATGTGGGAGAGGTACCAGAAGAAGTGGTCCGATATCTACCATGTTTACAACAGATCTTGTGTAGATGGAAACATTGAGATGTACCAAGTCTGAATGGAAGCGGATGTTATTTTCGCGTTTTATGAGCTTCATGAATATTCCAAATTTTGATCCTTTGTGGGGGAGGTACTGTGATGGTCCGATCTCTACCATCTTTATAACAGATCTTGTGTTGATGGAAATTTTGAGATGAACCAAGTCTGAATGGAAGCGGATGTTTATTTAGCGTTTTATAAACTTCATGGATATTCAAAATTTCGACCCTTTATGGGGGAGGTACTAGAAGGATTGTTCTGATATATCCCATTTTCATACCAGACGTTGAGTTAATAAAAATATTGTAATGTGTGTAATTTGAAGTAACCCGGATGCTTATTTCGATTTTTATAATCGCTTTGGTTATTCAAAACTTTGACCCTTTGTGTGGGAGGTACCAGAAGGAATGGTCCGATCTCTACCATCTTTATAACAGATATTGTGTTGATGAAAATAATGAGATGTACCAAGGGTGAATGGAATCGGATGCTAATTACGCGTTTTATAAGCCTCATGAATATTCAAAACTTTGAACCTTTGTGGGGAAGGTACCACATGGAGTGGACCGATATATCCCAATTTCAGATCAGACCTTGGGTTAATAAAAATATTGTGATGTGTGAAATATAAAGAGAATCGGATGCTTATCTTGGATTATATAAACGTTTTGGTTATTCAAAACGTTGACCCTTTGTAAGGGAAGTACCAGAAGGAATGGTCCGATCTCTACCATCTTTATAACAGATCTTTTGTCGATGGAAATATAAAGATGTGCGAAGTCTGAATGGAATCGGATGTTAATTTCGTGTTTTATGAGCTTATGAATATTCAAAAATTTGACCCTTTGTGGGGGAGGTACCAGAAGGAGTGGGCCAATACATCCCAATTTCAGACCAGACCTTGGGTAAATAAAAATATTATGATGTGTGTATTTGGAAGACAATCGGACTCTCATATCATATTTTATAAGATTTATAATTATTCAAAATTTTGACCCTTTGTGGGGGAGGTACTTGATGGAGTGGACCGATATTGTCCATTTTCACACCTAACCTAGTATTGGTGCAAGTAATAGGATTCGCAAAGTTGGAGCAATATCGGATTATCCTTTCTCTTTCTATGAGGTAATTTATTTTCTTTGAAAATGTCGATCTTTTGTGGGGGAGGTACCAGAAGGAGTGGACCGATATTGTCCATCTCCGAACTCGATTTAAGTCTGATAATAATATTACAATGTACCAAGTTTGGAACAAATCGGCTACTCCCTTCGAGAGTTATCGTGCGCACCAGCCAGCCAGCCAGATAGACGGTCGGACATCGCTAGATCGACTCCAAATGTCCTGAAACGGATTTGGTCGTCCAAAGAGACATAAGGTCTAAAACCGTTATTTCGATGAGGCATGTTTTGGCCCTATAAAATGATATATACCCTCTCTAGCCAAATGACTGAGGGTATAAAAATAGTCATCATATCGGGTATATGCCCTCACTACGTCTAGTGTCATCGCTACGGTGTGTGTGTGTGTCATCGTTATGATTTGTGTCTACGCTTGTTGTGTGTCCTCGCCGTACTCTTCATATGACTCACAAGATGTCGCCATATGATTTTTTTCCTCCAAATTCTGTTTCTATTCCCATCTTCGCTTCAAAACTTTTCCACCAGCTTTGTTTTTTGGAAATAGCTTGTACACCATATTTTTACCACCATTATCTGGGGGGATTAATTTAGTGTGTTTAGGTATTGGGTTTCTAACCCTTGGAAATAGATTCTACACCATAATATTTTTCACCACTATTATCTGGCTAGATTAATTTTGTGTGTTTGTGTATTCGGATTGGGTTCCCAACCCCCTTCCCTTACGTGGTACATATTTAACCATAAGTCAGCTTCCCCTCATAACATTGAACTTTCATCCCCAATCGTTGTGATGTTTTGATTTCATTTTCTCACATACAACTGGGTTCATTGGCTTCACACTTAACTCACACACGACAGATAATTGCATAGTTCCCGCTACCATTCATATGCAGTGTAAATAATTACAAGTCCAGTCGCTTTTTCTGGATATGATGATGATTGAGGGCTACGCACCCTTAATGTGTGTGGTGTTACAATAAATATAAATTGGGGAGTACAGTGGTTTGAGGGAATTTAACTACAAAAAAAAATATTGAAAATTACCTCAAAGTTGTAATGATGTGGAAATATAATTCATAAAAATTTTTAAATTTCTTGATATTGAGAATCTTCGCGATTCTAGAGACTAGCTTAGAGAGACATATTACATTTGAGCACGAGGCATAATTTCTAACAGCAGCTCCATCTTCACAGAGGAATCATTCTGCATTTCCTGTAGACAAAAGAAAGGAGATTATGTAGAATAAAGTTGAGGTACTGTTGCGAATACTTACATTATTTCCCTCAGAAAAATGAGTAGACATGAGGTCATAGATTATAATTCATCGGAATAATCATAAAAATGAAAATTTCTTCCTCATGAAATAAAAAGAAACATATTTAACTACGAGAGGAATATGTTTCCTTTTAGTTTTTGTCTCTTTGGCTTCTGATCCTGTAAGAGAAAAACTCTTTTAATTGATATACAGTGATTGTTAGGCGAACTTACTATATTTTCAAACTCATCAGAGTATATAGCTGGAATTTTAGACACCGAAATAGCGGGTCCCAATAATCTTTATTACTTTATTATTATTTTTATTATTTCGTAGGATGATTTTTAACAGCTCCTCCATTCAGAGACTTTTGGACTATTCTGCCCGTCCTGTAAGTAAACAAGTAATAAAAACATTAAGTTCGGTCGACCGAACTTTTAATATACTCTACCTTTGGGTAAAGAAAATATTTTTATATAAAAGTATCTGAATTCAAACGTGTTTCAAAAATCTATAGATTGGGTGAGGCCGTTGTATGGTTGCCATACCAAAACAAAAACTTCAAAGGACAATTTTATACTTCAAGGATTGTCATCTACCAAATCTTCTTAAATAGCTAATTTGAAACAATTTCGTGGGTAAATGTGACAAGGATTATCAAAATACAGAATTTCGGTGGGTATCGTTATAAGTGTGCTGTAGGAAAACGTGGACCTAAATAAACGTGGACCGCAGCTGGAAACCATTATGAACTACAAATACCAATTTTTAGAAAAATCCGTGAAAAAATGTGGCGAAAATTAGAAAAATACTGATTATCCGGAGGTACCATTATGTGGGGGCTGTGCGAAAACGTGGACATATACATAGCTACCGCAGCTACAACTCATTATGACCAACAAATGCCAATTGTTAGACAAATCCGAAGAAAAAACTGGCAAAAATCCTCAAAATACTGAATATAGGGAGGTACCGTTACATAAAGGCTATACCAAAACTTGGACATATCCATGCAATGTTTCGCCACCGGAGCTAGAACCAATTATGACCAACAAATACCAATTTTTAGACAAATCTGTTCGAAAATGTGGCAAAAATCATCAAAATATCGAATGTGGGGAGGTACCATTATATGGGGGCTATACCAAATGGTGGACATATACATACAATATTTCGCCACACGAACTAGGACCCATTATGATTCAAAAATACCAATTTTCAGACAAATCCGTGGGAAAATGTGGCGAAAATCATGAAAATACCGAATATCGGGAGGTACCATTATATGGGGGCTATACCAAATCGTGGACCTATATGTACAATGTTTCGCCACACGAACTAGAACCCATTATGATTCACAAATACCAATTTTCAGACAAATCCGTTGGAAAATGTGGCGAAAATCATCAAAATACCGAATATCGAGAGGTACCGTTATATAAGAACTATACCAAAACGTGGACCTATACATCTCATTTACAATACCAACCATCCTAGACACAATACAAATTGTTCTGCTAAATTTTGACGCTTTACGTCAAATAATGTGAGCTGTATCGTGATTTCAACAGACAGACGGACAGACAGAGAGACGGACATCGTTAAAGCGACTTAGAATTTTATGTTGATTATGAATATATACATACTTTATAGGGCCTACGATGAATATACACTCCTTTCCCAGGTGGAGGGTATACAAAGGTTCATTTATACGAAATTATAGTTGAAGATACCTATTTTCCTCAGACAACAAAGTTTCCTCCAGGGTATATAGTTGAAAAGCAGAATATGGATACATAGACTATCATTTATTTTTTTTTTCCTCCCCAATATTCCATATAAAGACATATGAACTCTCTTTTTTTTTTTTTCTTTCCATATCGTAAATTGCAGTTCAATATCATCGAAACCACTGTGCCAGATTAAAATCTGTTGTTTTCGAAAACAGTCGACCATTTTCTCATCCCCTGTTGTAGATCACAGATGTTGTTTTTTTTTCAAGTGGATTAAGGAAAAGCTTTGTTGCAATTCAACCCCCTCACCATTACAGGTTTTCCCATCAGGTTATTGAAATCATGACTGAATTTCAGGTTTTCTGTTCTATTCGAATTGAATGTAAATTTCCAATATTTTTGCTTCAGAGGCAAAACAAGATTTTGATGGTATTTTTAAAATCTAAAAAATACAAATAAAAGAAAATTGGTAAAAATTTGATAAAAAATTATTGGACATTTTTTTATGTGTCTTTAACTCAAACAACGATATTACAGAAAAATATTAAAAAAAATGTCAATTCATTTTATAAAAGAAATAGCTCCGGAAACAATTTTTATAAAGGTACATTCAAGGCCGAAAAGTTTCAAATATACTTTAAAATCTTCTGGTGTTTTTAATGTTAGCATTGCATTATACAGACGGACATCGCTAGATCGACTCCAAATGCCCTGAAATGGATTTGGTCCAAAGAGACCTAGGTTTTAAAACCGTAATTTCGATGAGGCACGTTTTGGCCGTATCAAATGATATATACCCTCTCTAGCCATATGGCTGAGGGTATAAAAACTTAACTAACTAATATGTGGTACCGAAATATCGGCAATAAAATCCTTACATAGACCTTTTTCGACCATTTTATATATCGTCGTTATAAAGTGATATAAATTATTTTAAGAATAACTATAACTGATACAGATTGCGGTAGATACATAATGGCGTGTTTTCCTTCGAGGACACACATCAAAGCACGTGACATAGGACACTGCAAGAAAATGATAAAGAATCTCTATTAACTCCTTGTAATTTCCTATAACTATACTAATTTTTAGAGTTCTCCATCGGCGTCTATGATTTATTCTTTGAAAAAAGTTTTATTCCAAAATGATCCAAATTGGATTAACCGGTATGGCAAAACTATTAAAGAGGGCTTCTCTGCACCCATTCACAGCTGTTCTCCAAATTCTAGAATGCAAAATAGACTAACACCCCAATTAAAAATTATCGTTTTCAAAATAGAAAATAACTACTTTTTTCAGAATTATACCTAATTTGTTAAAAGTTATAAAATATAACCATAGTCAACCATTGTCGGATTTAACATCCTAAGTTTGGACCATGACATTTGTCTACGATTATCTTTAAATTTGATGTACATGGTTCTAGACTGAATTCGGTGCAGAACTAACCAGAAATCGGTTGAAAATATATATGGATCCCATATCCAAATCTGAACCGATCTCGATTACATTTGGCAAAGGTATTTCCGAGCTCTATAAGATATCTGGAACCAAATATCATTGTTGCCCAATGCTTATTACGAATTTGAGGGACTTAAACACGAAATTGGATGAAACATATTTATGGGAGCTATAGCTATATCTGAACCCATTTTCACCAAATTTAATGTACTTGCTTCTAGACTGAATTCGGTCGGATATGCCAAAATTCAGGACTTTTTGACAGATATTGGCCATTTGGTGCACAATTAACCCGAAATCGGTTGAAGATATATTTGGCACCTACATCCAAATCTAAACCGATCTTGATAAAATTTGGCAGAGGTATTTCTGGGCTGTATGTGATAACTGGAACTAAATATCATTGTTGTCGAATGCATATTACGAATGTAAGGGACTTAAACATCAAATCGGATGAAACATATATATGGGAGCTATAGCTATATCTGAACCGATTTTCACAAAGTTTTATGTACTTGCTTCTAGACTGAATTCGGTCGGATGTACCAAAATTCAGAGCTTTTTGACATATATTGGCCATTTGGTGCACAATTAACCCGAAATCGGTTGAAGATATATATGGGACCTACATTCAAATCTAAATCGATCTTGATAAAATTTGGCAGAGGTATTTCTGGGCTATATCTGATAACTGGTACCAAATATCATTGTTGTCGAATGCATATTACGAATGTGAGGGACTTAAACACCAAATCGGATGAAACATATATATTGGAGCTATAGCTAAATCTGAACCGATTTTCACCAAATTTAATGTACTTGTTTCTAGACTGAATTCGGTCGGATGTACCAAAATTCAGAGCCTTTTGACAGATATTGGCCATTTGGTGCACAATTAACCCAAAATCGGTTGAGATTATATATGGGAGCTATAGCTATATCTGAATCGATTTTCACCAAATTTGGCATACTAGCTTCTAGACTCAAATTCCATACTGCATGTGCCAAATTCCATACCATTTGGGCAAATATTAGACGTTTGGTGTACAATAAAAGGTAAATCGGACAAAGTTATATATGGGAGCTATATCCAAATCTGAACCGATCTTGATAAAATTTGGCAAAGATATTTCTTAGCTGTATTTGATATATTTCCCTGAATATCATTGTTACGGAGTGCATATTACGGGTGCGGAAGACAAAAATAACAAATCGGATGAACAATATATATGGGAGCTATAGCTATATCTGAACCGATTTCGATCAAATTTGGCATACTTATTTTCAGGCCTAATTTGGTTGTATGTGCAAAATTCCATACTATTCGGACTGATATTACACGTTTGGTGCACAATAAAAAGCAAATCGGACGAAGATATATATGAGAGCTATATCTTACCGATTATCTCAAATTTCAATAGGGTTCGTCCTTGGGCCAAACAAATGTTGTTTGGAAAATTTCATCTCAATCGGATAATAAATGCGACCTACATTTTGTTCACAAGAATACATGGACATACGGACGGATGGACTGAAATGCATAAATCGACTCAGAAAGTGATTCTATGAAGATCCTATGGGTCCCTATCGCTTCCTTCTCCATGTTGCTAGCAAATGCACAAAGGTTGTTGTGTAAAAATACAAAATAAATCATAAAAATATTTGGGTGTGCATCTTCATGGCTACCGACATTTGTTTACAATTTCAAATGGTCGCCATAACCCAAGTTAGATTTTGTCTAACATCAATGTCTTAATATTTCTCTAACGCAATTGTTTGTGAAAGACGACACCTAAAATATCAAGGATATGCTACCAAATCTGGTTGACCTTCACACCATTACTGTTTCCTCTGATCTTGACTGTACCGCACACGCAGGGGAATGATCATAAAATCGCCTACAAAACGGTATTTCTAAAATATTTCCGATTTAGGTAGTATTCCGTAAACAATAAGCCAGAGAGACAGACACACAAGAACAACAACATACCCCTATGATGTGTTTTTTGTTTAACTGAAGAAAATACATAGGCTTGCACACACAAATACACATCCATTCCTCGTCGTCACAACCACTCACTCTAAAAGAAGAAAAAAATGTGTGTATAAGTCAAGATTCTTAAAATGTTGGATTTGTTGTTCCTACCTAGTATAAGCCTTAGCACACATCACCTTTTTTTCTGAGACATTTTCAGTAATGATGTTGGTACCTGGGCTTGTTACAAGATTAACAGCATCTGCCAAATAGCCAGTCATCATGAAAAAGGTTTTTTGTTAATCTTTCGAGATGACCATTCCTCCCATGGAGTTTATTTTTCTGAAAAGAAATTAAATGAAAATCATTAAAAGAAAATACAACAGAAAATTTATTTCAAAATATAGGCAAAAATCGCACCACAGTGGACCCATGTTGGAAAATAATTAGAAAAAAAAAAAAGAATAAATATTTTTTAAAAAATCTAAAAATTACTTAAGCGAATTTATCGAAAAGAAAACGAATAACCTTTTTAAAAGAAACAAAATTAGGTGAGGATATTTTATGGGAAACATAAAGAATTTATATTGGAATTAAGTCAAGGTTTTTTTCGAAGTAAAGATGTTCTCTTAATTATTTTTTGTTTTTGTTTTTCATAAATGTTTATGTGTTTTGTATGTATGTCATTGTTGTTGTTATTTTATTAGATATATACAACACAATTAATATGTTTGTGTGATGTTTTACCAATACATAAAAAAACATATTTATTTAGTTAAATTAAATATATATTTAGGCATAAGAGAAACCAATGAAAAATATTTCAAATATTTTAACACTTGAATTGCTATTGAGATTTTATATTGAAATGCAAAAAAAAAGAGAAATATTGAAACGAAATTAATTTACATATTGACAAATTTTGTCAAATCTCATTATAAATGTATAAACGAAAGTATAAACTTGTTGTTTAGTGTTAAGAAATAATTACCATGATAAATATACTATATATTTTCAAAATAAAATCAATTATTTGTAATGATTAAAAAACGGAAAAGAAAATATTGTTTTATTTTGAGAAGAAAAGGGATAAGGTATTAAAAAAACGAAGCGAAATGGAAATCTCCAAAATGTAAACGTAAGTTCGTTCCGACTTGTTAATAACTCTGATTTTTTTTAATTAATAATAAAATAACAAGTAAAAAACATTAAGTTCGGCCGGGTCGAACTTTTAATACCCTCCACCTTTGGGTAAAGGAAACATTAGAACCCATTGTGACCCACAAATACCAATTTTTAGACAAATCCGTGAAAAATGTGGCAAAAATTATCAAAATACCGAATATCGGGGGTACCGTTATATGGGAACTATACCAAAACGTGGGCCTATACATACAATGTTTCGCCACCGGAGCTAGAACCAATTATGACCAACAAATACCAAGTTTTAGACAAATCCCTGGGAAAATGTGGAAAAAATTATCAAAATACCGAAAATCGGGAGGTACCATTAAATGGGGGCTATACCGAAGCGTGGACCTATACATGCAATGTTTCGCCGCCGGAACTAGAACAAATTATGACCAACAAATATCAATTTTTAGACAAATCCGTCAAAATATGTGGCAAAAATCATCAAAATACCAAATATCGGAAGGTACCGTTATATGAAGACGGTACCAAAAGATGGACCGATATATCTTATTTTCAATACCAACCACCCTAGATACAATACAAATTGTTTTGCTAAATTTTGGCGCTCTACGTCAAATAATGTGAGCTGTATCGTGTTTTCAACACACAGACGGACAAATTTGACCATTTCGGAAAGATGTGGATCGATGTAGACATTTTTTTAAATTAATATTGATAGTATTGCTTGAAAGTATTGCTTTAACTTTTAGGAAGGTATTTTAATGGGAGTGGACTAATGAACTCTATCATTAAAGAGGATTGAAGTTTCATAAAAATACTGTGACGTCTAATATTTCTTACTTAGGGGATTTCCTTAGCTTTGTTTAATGTTTAAGATACTTCAAAATATTCGTCCTTCGTAGAGAAGGTTCCAGAAGTAGTGTATCGATATAGTTCATCGACGTCCATGAAATGTAGTTCGAAGAAATGAATGTTCCATTTTGGAGTTATTAATTCGATCGTTCGTGAACAAGGTTCCACAAGGAGGGTATCAATATAGTTAATCGGCACCCATAAAAATAGTTAGTTTCATTTTGGGAGTGAAGTCTATCATTCAAGAGGACTGAAGTTAAAAGGAAATACGTCTAATATTTACTTAAAATACTTGAAAATGTTCGTATTTCGTAGAGAAAATTCCAGAAATGGTGTATCTATACAGATTATCGACACTCATGAAATATAGTGTTTCATTTTGGAATCATAAGTTCGATTGTTCGTAGAGAAGGTTCCATAAAGAGTGTATCAATATAATTCATCGGCACCCATAGAAAATAGTTTCATTTTTGAGCCATTATTGTGGATAGAATGCATTTTTAGCTTTGATATCAATTTCTGGCCACTGGGGACAGTGAATAGGATAGTTTAATCAACAGTGCATCCACACGCAAAATAACAAATACATTCCTCGGAAAGGCCAAATATTACAAACATACGTGAAATGTGAAATGCCTCCTATTCTATTTCTGTTGGAAAGCGCTTACAATACAACGTTATTCTCTTCCAAAAGAACGCCTAATATCTTCCCCTCCAATATGAAGACATTTCATAAAATATTTTTATTTAATTACTTGAAAATTACCTGCATTTTCTTCATTAATTTGATTGTGAATTCATTAAATATCCTAGTTTAGCCAGTCATCCCCTAAATATATTATTCCTTGAGAGATCAGCTGACCTTGCATCTATACGCATAACAAATACGTTTCCCGGAAGGCCAACGATTGTAAACATAATGAAATGCAACCAAATCTTCCTTCTTCTGTTGGAAACCCATCTAATGCAACGTTTTCTCTTGTAAAGAACGCCTATCTTCCTCACCAATATAAAGATATTTCATAAAATATTTTTACTTCAATTACTTGAGAATTACCTGCATTTTCTTCATTCATTTGATTGTGAATTCATTAAATGTCCATGTCATCCCCTAAATTCATAATTCCATGGCCAATCATTGCTGTTACCCTTGGAGTTTGCAAAAAATTGTGGTTTCTTCGTCAAAAGCAAATAATTTATACATTTTTGGCGGTAATTGTCTGTCCCATTTCCTTGTTTCGTTTAATTCGGAGTTGCCAACCATGTGAAATGCCTTTTGATAGTGTTGCTTACATTTGTGCGTGTGACAATTGTCAGACATATAAGGAGGAAGGAAGGAGGTTAATCTAAAAAAAATAAACTATAGTTTTTCACAATATTAAACTTTAAGACCACGTTTACGTTGCAGTGATAGTTGATAATTGATCTATCATGGTACCGTAACAAGTAATAGCTTAAATAGGATCCAAACAAAATAATCTTTCTTGTTATTTAGTGAGTACCGTGCATAAAGTGATTTTTAGACATCAACGTGTTAGGACATTAAAACTAAGTTCATATTTGATATTTATGTCCTAAATTCCGATTTATTGTACGCACACGTTCATAGGATTTACGCCAAGTTGTTCATGAGCTAAAACTTTTGAGGGTATCAGTGTGTGGGTATTAAAATTAAATGGAACATTGAAATTCTCATTCTTATTTTGACTGTAGTTTTTGCAATTGTCTGGACGTCTATATTACTCAGATTAACTTTCTTGACGATGTCCTGTCATTTGTAAACGCCTCAATGAAAATTTGCCTTGCCTTGACAGATTTCAAACCCTAATTTTTCATGTAAAAAGTTAACAATCACTAACAATCAAAAATAGCAAAGGTTGCCAAAAAGTCATTGTCTTCATTTTTTCAATGAAAAAATAAAAAAATTACCTAAAATTGAATTATTTCATGCTAAATAGTTGTAAAGTAAATGAATACTTATTTTTCCAATTTTTGCTACACCGTTTTTGAGCATTTTTTTTGGTTCCTTTTTGGTGAGAGGGAAATAGGAAATCCTTAATAATGTTAAAATACATCTACATTATTTTCGTCGTTATTTAACAAGCAAATTTAATTAATTTACGTATTTTAAAAATTTCCGTAAACGAATGTTATATAGGAAATATCGTAGTACTATTATTTCAAGATAGTCTCAATTCAAATAAAGATATACAACATTACATTTTTCAATTCAATATTTTATAGAACAATAATTTAGTCCATGTTGTTTGGTTTTCCTTGTGTAAACGTGAGCTTATAGCATTTATTAAGTTCTGTCTACAATTGCATAAACACAATAGATGTGTTATCAAATGTATGTTATGTTTCCGTTTTGCCAAAATATTATAAATAATATTAACAAAAGTTTTCTAAAATTACTTAAATAACCACTGATGTCAAAAAAGTACGCCTTCATCAAAGTATAAATTCCACTCCTATTGACATGTTGTTGGCAACACTAACACAACGAAACCTACTTCACATACAACACTGTACCATGAAATGAACGCCGTTGAAAGCACTTCGTGTTGGCGTCTCATTCACAAAAACCCAAAAAATCCAGCCGACACTTTGACACTTCACGAGTAATTGTTTGTCGTTCGTCAAGTGAAGTTGTGTTTTCGGGCTGCGCTTCACTCTTATCTCTCAGTAAAATATAAGTGAAAAAAATAAAGGAAAAGCAGCCATTTTGGGTTTTCTGAAAAAGTGAATTTTTCAAGCAAGTTTTTTGCATTAAACAATAACTTCAAGTGAATACTTTAAAAAGCAAAACGGTTTTCCGGTCATTTTAATCAAGGTATGTTTAATATTCTTTTGCTAGAAATATGTGAAAAATGTGGTTTCTTTGTGCGAAAAAAGAATTTTGCAAGTAAAAAATGAGTCATTTCTGTAATGTATTTGTGTGTGTGTATGTCTGTGCATGGTGAAATTACTTTTTTCTGTTTAGTATTACATTAAATTAATATTGTATTTAGAAATTCTAAGTTAACTAATTTTTTCGTTATATAATAAAGTTAAAATTTTCATAACTGGTATTCCTTTTTTGCAAATCTTTGAGGTTTTCTTTGTGTATCTATCCATTGATCACATTTCCTTCCCCCTCAATTCCTTGCTTGCACATTTTTTCTGCCATTGCCGTCTGGCATGACATGTGTAGGCTTGAGAAAAATGGGGTCGTTATTGGCGGTGCGCATTGTATTCTTTTATGTGTGTGTATCTTTGTCGGGGGGTACAGTACACACATAGATTTCAGTATGTAAAAAACACTGGGGCTTAAGCGACAGCAAGCTAGCAGTAAACCTTGTAAGATTTGATTAACAGTTATCCATATGACAACAACTTTTAATGTCTGTGACTTGTAGTTTTTCTGTTGGAGAGCCAAGCACCGGCCGGCATATTTATGTATCTGTTGTGTAAAATGACTGTATGCACGTCAGCGTGTTTTTTGGCTTCCATTCATTATGCTAAATATGTGTTTGGTGTGGTATACACGCTCGCGCCATTTTGTTTTTCCATAAACTTCTATTCATTTCTCTACCTTTTATTTACGGCTCTTTTGCTCCTCATATTCTTGCTTGTCAAGTTTTTTCGTTCGTGTTTTTGTGTGTTAATGCCCCACCGCGCCAAATGCAAGAGAGAATGCCGGTGTTAATGATCTTTTGTTTGCCGCTAACCGGTTCTCTTTGATTGTTTTATTGCTGGCTCTCCCCAAAACAAAAGGGCAATTTAGTTACTTTCATGATTTCACCTGACTTCGTGGAATTGTGTTAAGTATTACATATAATTTAGAAGTAGGAAGAAAAAAATGAATCAACCACCATTTCTTGTTTCCTTTTGATGCAACCCCTATAAAATGTGTAATTGAAAAAACTAACCACCAAACCAACCCTCATTTTTTTTTATACGTCACTCGTTTTAACACAGCATGAGAAAGTTGCCGTCAACGTCAGTTGTTTAACATCTTTGCTCTGGTATACATCAGTTGGCGGGCGCTCTCTCTTGTCTGTCAATAGCGCGCATTACAGTGTTGTATTTTAAAGTAGTTAATATTTAGTGTAGAGACAAATAGAAAAAGTAAGAAAAAAATTTCTGCATTTCGCTTATTTTTAAGTTTTTATTAACTATTTGGCCAATATAATTTGTTAAAAAAATTTATGCAAAATTTTAATTTGTTTGTTTTTTGTGTGCGTGTGCTTTGTTGTGCGCTTTGTTTTTTTTTTTTTGTTTATTTTCAGCTTTGTGTTTGTAGTAAATTTATTGAAATCCATATCTACATCAACCAAAAACACCCCCTCATCCTCCCACAAACAATCCAAATTGTCCATAAAACTAAATTAAATTAAGTAAATCCTTGCATTTTTAAATTAATTTGAACAACTATTATGTGTCCCAGGTAGGTTGGCGCTTTGCTATGTTGCTTTTGTTTACATAGATTTGTGATTTGTCCTTATTTTTATTTTAAGAACTGTATATTTAAATGTTGCAATTTTTTGTACTTTTAGCGCTAAAACAGCCACCAATAACCAAAACAAAAACACAATGGCATTCCGCAATCAAAATCGTAACAATCGCAACTTTGGCGGTGGTAACAACTACGGCCCCATGGGTGGCAATCGCGGTATGGGCGGTGGCAACAACATGATGTCTCCTTGGGAGAACCAAAATTCTGGCGGCGGCTTTGGTGGCGGTAATATGCGCCAAGGCGGTGGTGGCGGCGGCGGTGGCCAAATGAATGCCCAAGCCATCAATTTGGCCAATAATTTGCTGAACAATTTGTTCCGCAATCAAAATCCACCTTCCTTGTTGGATATGCCCCGTGGCGGAAACATGAATCGCGGTGCTCAACGTTCTGGACCGGTATGTATATGATTTTTATTACCACTACTATAAGTAATATGTATTTTTTTTATTATATTTAAGTTGAGATAATTGAATATTATAGGGAAACAGAGTAGTTATTTCCTTTGCAGCTGCAGCAGCAATTTTGTTGTGGCCTAACAACAAGGGCACCCTTTTTTGGTGTTGGTGCTTCTCTATCTCCACTTATGAGAATTCCCACCCCTTTTCCATATTATAGTTATACCCTATTTCCGTCACGTATTTAACGTTTTTTGTGTACACTCTGATGTTGTATTAAACAAAACTTTGGATTAGGTATGATGCCTACGTGACTTCATTTTTTTTTAAATGTCATTGACCTCAAAGAAGAGACGCAGATCGACCGACCAGCCGGCCGGCAATTCATGTTTTTTTATTATCGCACAGCAAAAGGCAATGATCCCCAAATTAAATGCCGTGATTTCATTTAACAAAGTTCATTAAAAATTTGCTTTGTTTTCTCTCATTTAAAGTCTTCCAATACGGATTTTATGGTCTTTGTATGTTATCTTTCATTCAACTTTGAATGAGGTTATAGGTGCATTCTATTTTCTTAAGTGTTTTTTTTAAATAAACATGCAATAATTCATACGATTTTTCTTAAGAAAACGTGATTGAAAAAACTATTTTATTATTTCAAATTACTATGCTCTCTCCATTGCTCTTCTTTTTTGTTATATTGTTTTATTCATATATGTCTTCTTCAAGGGATTTTCTTGACATGACTTGTGCTCCTTTCTGTATACTCCTTCAATAATTCTTGTCATGCTCTTCATGGTGACTTCTTTTCCGCCAATGACATGTTTGACTCCCAAAACCATTAAAGCAAACAAGCAAAAATTCCCCCAGTGATTAGTCATTGGTAAAAAAAAACACAATCAACCAACATAATTTCCATCAAATTTGTTTTTAACCGCAAAATATTATATGGTTTGCTCATACTTGTTATGCTTTCCTTTCCCCACTCTCAAAGTAACGCCACATAAATGAAATACTTCTAAGTTGGCAACTCCAAACCGTACGATGACATTTGACATTACTCCATCTAATGGTGAGAGGGCATCACCTGAGTTTTCTTTGTCAGCATAAATAAATCGTATGTATTTTAGCAAGAAACTTGTAAAAATAATTAATTTGTACAAATAATTATTAAAAAAATAGTACATTATGTTATTTCATGTATACTCAGCCACTAAGAAGGAGAAAAATGTTCTTAATATTGTTTCAAAGTGCCAAAGAGACTTGTGCGCTTGGCCCTTGTAATTTTGGCGCAAATTTATGGCTTGTATGTCAAAGTTGTTGCCCATTTAAGGCGTCAATAGTAAAATCGTTTCTATTTAACAAAAAAAGTGTTAAAATAATGAACTCCTGCAATGAATTTATCAAAAAATCAAGAGTGTGCCATTTACAAGGATAAAAATGCCCTTATTGGTATTTTATAATTGTGCCCGTCATGTACTGTGTTGGCCATTGTAATTTGGCAAATCTAAGCAACTATTGAAAGTAGTTGTTCCTATTCAAGGAATTAAATACCATATACAAAAATGTAAAAGCTTAAAAAGACCACTGAGGACTAGAAGAAAAACCTTGGTCCCATTGTATTCCACAGAAAGGCACAACTGCCACACAATTGTAAATGTTGATCCCTTTTGGCTTACCAAACATGTGAAAGGACTTCTTCCTTATTAAGGTATATTCGTATTGAAATTAGGTAAATAATCTCCTCAAGGCACTGTTGATTATTTTTTATAAATCACATATCTTTTTATTTTCTTGAGTAGAGAATTCAAGAGCATTCATTTCTATAAAAAGAAAATTTTTAATCTAAAGAAAAGTAAAAGGGTAGAGATACATAGGGCATCACCTGCAACTATTTCTGGAATAAATATCAACCTTTTGCATAAGTAAATAGGTAGAGGGCATTGGAAAGCAACATTAGAGGGAAACTGGTTTCTTCTATGACACAGCAGGTGTCAAAAACCCACTATATTATATCACTTTTTGAAAAAAATACGTATATCAACTGATCAGCTCTATGGACCTTTCAGATTGCATCTACGTTTTAATTAAACCTTCTCGAGATTAAATTTTATTAAAAAATATTTTTGGAGAAACCACAGTAATATTGCTGCTGCTGTTTTGCGTCTTATATTTATAAATATAGTATTTTTTATCGAATTTTATTTGTTTGTATTTTACATATTTTTATTTTCCTTGTTGCTAATCACTGACTAGTGTGAGTTTATTTTTTTAGTTTTCAAAGCTTTATTTAAAAACTATATTTATGTTATTTTTAAAGTATAATACCAACGATAAAAAAACTAATTGAAACGATAACAAAAAAACCAAACAACAATAATATCCTGATTTTATAAAATTTGTAAACTTAACTTACCTTGCAACTTATATCCACTGTTGTTGTTAACTACGATTTAGGTCAAACAACCTCTATATATTTTTTGTGTTACCAAAACAAATATCAACAGTCCCACCAACCAACGAAATAAACCTTTTTTACTTTTATAATATGTGTAATATTTACATAATAATGTTAATGATAACTTCTGTATTTCTCTCTCTTTAGTCTTTATTATAAAGTACTCTCTACTACATTATATTTGTTGATTTTAGTAATTAAATTGCTACCCAAATATTTTTTTTCATAAAAAATAAGAAATCTACAAATTTTCAAGCAAAACTACTACTACTTCTACTATAATATTGTTATAAAAAATGATAATAATTGTTTTTGGAGTATTTCCAACCATTCTAATTAAAAATTTTATTTTATTTTCTCTCTCCCTTTCCATATAAAAATTACCAATACAAAAATGATATTGATCTGATCCGTGTGTGTAAAAAAACGGGTTTCGTTCCGTGCCCCTTCTTCTTCAAAATACACACACACATACACATTGATAAAACTTTGAAAACTTTGGTCTTTGGATTTGAAAACAAACAAACAATAATGCCTGATCGATTGCTCCTTCTGCCACACATTCATCAACTACCAACCACCACTCCTTGGTCTTCTTCAACATCGGTGGTAATGCCAATATAAAAAACCACAAATACCATGTGTGATAATAATGAATGATGATGCCAATAATGATGCATTCCATATCCGCCATCACTGATTACGATTCGATTGCTGGATTGATTTGCTTGCATTTCAATGCATTGTTTGAATGATATCGATCTGATCGTCGTTGTTGTTGCCAATGTCGCAATGCAATTGTAAAACAATTCATGACTCCTGATGTTGCGGTGTGTTTTAAATTTGAAAAAAAAAAAAAAAAACAATTTTAATTGTTGTTGTCGCCGTTGTCAACCCTTTTTGAATGCGCAATTTTTTTAAAAAATATTTTCTCTTTATTTTTTTTTCACACATAAAAATGGAAATTTGTTTTTTAAAAAAAATGTTGGAAATATTATTTGTTGTTGTGCGCACATCACCAACTCCTTTTTTCTCTTACATTTCTATCCTGCCTCTGAAACACAATGTACAACAAAAAAAAATTCAAACACACCCAACTCTCGAACTGAATTTAAATAATGAATTGTATTCTAAAAAAACTGAATACTGAAAAAATACGACAATTGAAAATGCAACACAACGCTCGCCATTCGAAAAAAAAAAAACAATAACTGAAACACCACCAAAATCGATACAAATTCTGGACGCCTTGTGATGATTCCGACACCACGATTCCTTTTTGTATGTGTGTGTGTGTGCGTGGTATGTGTAAATAAATATCCGACTACTCTCTCTGGTGCCAACAACTCATTCTGCAACATGTCGTTTGTCTGCCACTAATCTGTGCAACAATAACAAAAAACTAAACAAAAAAAAACGAATATTTGAACACAATTGTGTTTGGGTTTTTCTACAACAACAACAACAAACAAAAAATAATATTTTTTTAAACTTTTGAAAATTTTTTATTTAATTAATTTATTTTTGTTTTAAAATGATAATAATGAACACTTGAAACATTTGAAACCAAACCACCAAATGCATTGTTGCCACACCACAACCAACAACAAATGCCTTGAAATTTTCAAACTGATTGCCATGCCACATCACGAAATGAAATATATAAAAATGTGAACTATATATATATGACATCTTTCCATCCATAACACCCCAAACCACCACGCTCTTCTGTGCAACAACAAAATCCAAACTGGCCTATCTTTTTTTGAAAACCTTTAATAAAAATGTGTATAAAATTGAATTGAATGACCACAAAATAACTGTCGTCAAAATAATGTGCTCTGAATGATGAAATGATGATGATCTTTCAAAATTATCATTTATTTCCTATTTACAAAAATGAAAACGAAAACTGTGTTGAAAATAAAAACCCAAAAAACCAAACGAAACAAAACAAAAAACATTTTCTTCTTCAATTTTTAATAAAACCATCAGATGGCCAATCGTGGTGGTGTTGGCGGCAATCGTTTAAACAATCGTCGTGGTCAAGGAAGTTTCCAAAACCGTGCTGGTGCTGGTGCTAAATCAGCTGCAAAGCCCGGCGCTGGCGGTATTCGTAAGCAGAATGCTTTCGATCGTGCAAAGAAACTTTTGGCTAAAAATGCCAACAATAAAAAGAAGGATTCCGCTTCTGGCGATAAGAAAACTGAGAGGTAAGCCCATAACAAAAGACTTTTTTCAAACCACAAAACCAACAAATTTTAAATGTAATCTTCAATCAATCAACCAAAAACACTTAATAATTTTTCAAATATTTTTCTTGTGGAAAATATTTTGTTGTGTTTATAGAAAAGACAAAACAAAAAGAATATTTAACATTTTTATATGTACCATATAAAAGAATATATATACAACATGATTAGTTTCGTTATTTATTTCTTTATAAACTTTTCATATTACAAAAATAATAATTAGGGATTTTTTTGTGGTTAACCTATATGGCGGGACCTGATGAGTAACAGCACAAGGAAGTTTATACAGCAGCCAATTGCACCTGGAACCCCAATCCACAGTTCTTCAAGAGTTCTTCTGTCTCTTGTGTTTGGATGGTGACGACGGTGTTTTAGTTGTTGTTGTTTGTGTTTGTTCTTCTCAAATATGGTGTTGTTTAGGGGGCGGGCAGGGGTCGTACACACTTCAAGTGTGTTGAAATATTATTTCTTCCATCGTTTTTTGCAATTCTCCCCCTTTATTCTTGTATTTTTATTTGTATTACTTTTTGTATTAATATTCTCAAACATTTAATTTTTAAGTTTCATATTTTATTTGGATATACATATTCATATTCATCATGTATACATATTTATATTTTGAGATCTCTAACGAATTTTTTTGTTTGTGATCTCAATTTATATTTTATTTTTATTATGGGGTCCTATATTAATTTTTTCTTTTTTGCTTTATAATATAGCAATTAACAATTTTCAGATATAATGACAAACAACAAGTTTGAAATATTCTTTGAAATATTTTTTTTGTTTTTGCAAATCGGAATTCCATTGTAACTTTTTCTGTTTCAAGAAATTTGTGTCCAAAGGAAGGTTTCATCTTAATAAAATTCTTGAGCCCATTATTATATTTTGTCCCCCCAAATTCGGTGACATTTTTAATGGAATTTTCCAAGTTCAATTCCCGAAGACAGAAAATAAAAAAATTTGATTTCAATTTCCATTTGGCCATAACTTGAAATATGCATTTCGTATTTGTGCCCACGGGAAATAACAAACGTATTTCCACCTACATTTTTATTTCTTGTTCACAAATTCTGTGGTCTTTTTAATGGAATTTTCCATGTTTGGTTCCCGTGAACAGCGAGGTATAAAACTTATTTTCAATTTCCATTTGGCCATAATTTAAAAAATTACGCATTTCATATTCAAACAGCCTATATTTAAACAAAAGCCTACCCATTGACTTTGAAACTTTGAGGAAGTCTCCTTTTTTAATATCAATATACCAAATATCCTTACATTTTGTACTCTTTAAAATGGGAGGTCTACAATTCTGTCTGAAATGTTGACAAAATTTAATAGAATTTTTAAATGGCTGTCAAAGAGTTACTTCTGATGCTGCCTCCTTTTCCACAGAAAATTAAAAGTGGTTTGTTTCCGTTCAACATACGGGAATACTTGATTTGATTTCATTTCATACCAATTTCAATTTTAAGAAAGAAAATGTAAAAGTTATGAAACTTCAGGTCCTCAATCGGTCCAAAATTTTTCTGATACCTCTGTCTCGATGGTCGATGGTGGACGATTTCCTTTAAAATTTTCAGCACCATGTCCTACAAACAAACGAAACGACGGGGTGTACTCGACTGTTAACATTTCCGTACCAACTTTTATTAATTTTTAGATAGACTGTCGGAAACTTCTTCTAGAGTCTCTTTCCTAAATTCCATACTCCTTGAAAAGGGAGACGAATTTTAAAATGGCTGTCCATTTTCTAAAATTTCCTTAACAATTTTAAGAAGAAACATCGAAAAACTTTTTCCACCTCCTCTTCGATAAAATGACCTTAAAATTATAATGTTCGATAATCGTGCTCGAAACACGTTCCAAGCCTTCCGAACCAAAAAATCAAGAATTAGTCAATGCACATTTACCTGTTTACAATGAAATGAAAGGAGACTTTGATTTGGTTACAAATTAAGTGCATGCAACAATTCCAAGGAGTCTTCCGATCCAATCCCAACTCGGGACCTATATAACACGATTTGCCCCCCTTTTATGCCTTGAGCCAAAACGTGCCTCGAAATAATGGTTTAAGACCTTAGGTCTCTTTGGACCAAATCCGTTTCAGGACATTTGGAGTCGATCTAGCGATGTCCCTCCGTCTGTCTGTCTGGCTGGTTCGCACGATAACTCTCGAAGGGGGAGTACCCATTTGGTCCAAACTTGGTACATCGTAATATTATTGTCAAACTTAGATCGAGTTCGGAGATGGACAATGTCGGTCCATTCCTTCTGGTACCTCCCCCACATCCAAGAAACTCCTAAAACGCGAAATTAACATCCAATTCCATTCAGACTTGGCAAATCTCAATATTTCTATCAACACGAAGTCTGTTACAAAGATGATGTAGAGATCGGACAATTCCCAAAGGGTCAAAATTTTAAAATACTAAAACGATCTTAAAATCCAAATTTCAAACTTCGCACATCACAATACTTTTGTAACACAAGAGGTGGTGTGAAGATGAGATATATCGGTCCACTCCTTCTGATACCCCCCCTACAAAGGGTCAACGTTTGGAATGTCCATGATGCTCCTAAAACGCGAATTTAACATACAATTCCATTCAGTCTTGGCAAATCTCAATATTTCCATCAACTCAAGATCTGTATAAAGATGGTAGATATCGCACCATTCCTTCTAGTGCCTCCCCCAAAAAGGGTATAAATAATAATAAACAAAACGATTATATTATCCAAAATAAGCATCCGATTTTCTTCATATTTAACACATCCCATTATTTTTACTCACGCAATATCTGTGAAGATGGGATATATCGGTTCACTCCTTCTTATACCTCTCCCACAAAGGGTCAAAGTTTTAAATATCCATGAAGCTCCTAAAACTCGAAATTAACATCCGATTCCGATGTTACCGATTCCACAATAGGTTCAAAATTTTGAAAAACAAAACTCATAAAAAAATTCCTTTAAAGAATATTTCAAACTTTTAGAAGTGATCATTTGACTCGAATTAAAATTTCATTGATGTCTTAAAGAAATATGAAATTTATTTTACTTTTAAAATTTAATGCTCATAACTTGTTTCTATGCTCTCCTCACCATCAAAACCAAGACAACCCCATTATATGTATATTTTTTCCCATCATATTTTATTGCATTTATTTATTTTTTATTAAATATATACCCCCATCAAATATTTGCTCGCGTGTTACCACCACCCCATATTTTACCACTCACCCACCCATGTGTTATCCTCCCATCATCTCTTTTTCTGTCACTCTCTCTCATCATCGAAATAAGAAAACGAAGAATTGCATAAATCAATCAAACCCCCCAATTCTTTTAAAATAAAACATCACTAATCTAATTTATTTTCTTCTCTTACCCCCCATTTCTTTCTCTGGCCAATCATTCTCAACATTCCGTTTGTTGGGGATAAATCAAACTTTACTTCACAAACCGAGCAGCAAAGAGTCTCCCTACGCCAATGTACCCAACGACATGTTCTACTGTCATCTGTGCAAGAAACACATGTGGGATGCCAACTCATTTGAAAATCACATCAAGGGACGCACTCACTTGATGATGCGCGAAGGTATTGAAGAAAGCTATCGCCTGAAGGCCAACATGATTCGTCAGGAGGCCAAGATTGCTGAACAATTGAAATCCATTGAATTGGATCGCTTGAAGCGTATGGGCAAGAGCAAGCAACGCCAATTGGATTACTGTACCATGTGCGACTTGAACTTCCATGGCCATATCTCGGCCCATCGCAAGTCAGAGGGTCATTTGCAGTTGAAGAAGTTCTTGCATCCCAAGTGTTCGGAGTGTAACAAGGAATTCGCCACTCGCATCGATTACGATTCTCACTTGCTGTCCGCTGATCACTTGATCAAGGCTGCCGAAAAGAACACCAAGGTTGGTGAACGTAAACGTCAAACCTTGCCCATCCTCACCGAGGAGGAGGAGTTGAAGGATGTCCGCCCACCCACCAAGAAGAAGAAGAAGGCCGCCGCCAAGAAGACTGAAACTGCCGAAGGCGGTGAAGCCAAGAAGGAGGGCGAAGAAGAGGCCGAAGGTGAAGAAGCCGAGGGCGAGGATGCCGAAAAGAAGGAAGGTGAAGAGGGTGCCGATGAGACCAAGGAGGGTGAGGAACTCAACGAGACCCAAGAAGGCGAAGAAGAAGTTACTTTGCCCGTTGATCCCGAGGATTGTATCTTGGATTTCAATGAGGGTGATGAAATTCCCACTGAAGTCGACAACCGTCTGCCCAAATACAACTGGACACGCCCAGTGGGTACCGCTCTCATCACCAAACTCGAATGCTACGAGTGTTCGTTGTGCGGTAAATTCTTCGACACCGAGAAGACCGTTGAGGTGCACTCCCGCACCGTCACCCATCACCGCAACTTCTTGAAGTTCATCAACGAGAAGGCCAGCGATACCAAGATTGCCCAGAAGCGTGCTGCTGCCGCCATTGAAGAAAGCGAACGCAAGAAGCGCAAGATCGAGGAGGCTGAGGCCGCTGCCAATGGTGAGACCACCGAAAAGACCGAAGAGGAAGGTGGTGAGGCCGCCGAAGGTGCCGAGGGAGAATTGTACGATCCCTCTGAGGCCACTGGCGACGATGAAGATGTTGAGATGAACGAAAATGGTGAAGGTGAAGAGGGAGGTGAGGGCGAGGAAAATGGCGAAGAAATGGAAGCCCAGGAGGAAGAAGCTCAGGAAGATGGTGGCGAACAGGAAGCCGAAGCTGAACCTGAGCCAGAACCCGCACCAGAGCCAGTCAAAGAAGCCGCCAAGACACCCGCCAAAACTCCCGCCAAGACATCTGCACCCTCGACACCAGCCGCCGCTTCTGAAGCCTCACCCGCCAAGAAAGCCACACCCGCAGCACGTGGTGCAGCCGCAGCTGGCGCCAAGGGTACGCCGCGTAATCGTGGACGTGGTCGCTACAACCGTTATTAAGGAGTCGTCGGTGTGGTGACCCCCCACCCCCAACACACACATATTATATATAAATTAACATAACCATAGAATAAAATAAAACAAAAACTTTCCCTTGGACCAGCAGAAAAATAATAGGTCCTTGTGAAAGTGTATTTGACGCGAATATTTATATTCAGCAAACTATGATTTTCATAAAATTTTGTCATTACCATTGAACGTTTTGCAAAATAATTTATCTACAATATTGTAATTCCTACCCCCCAAACCACTAACAAACATAAGACCCCCTGGACTGCGACGCTATAAAAATAGAACCTGAAAACTAACTCTTAACCTCACTTCCAAAATGAAAGAATGAAAGATGAATGTAAAAAAATGAACAAGAGTGTCGTTGTCAAACATCAGAACAGTAGCGCAGACGTATTATTCCTTAAGTTGTAGTAATTCTAAATCTGTAACCACGGAAGCCATTGTAGGGTTCCCCCCATTTTTAATGAGATGGAAATTTGCTCCCCCCAATTTTTTTACCTATACATATGCAAATTATACTACTAACACTCAAGAAGAAAGAAAGAAAAAACCCAAACAAAAGAAAATGAGAGAAAAACAAACCCCCTATTATTAGATAATGAATAGAAGATCCAAAATGATAATAATAATAAAACACAACAACAAACATTACAAGAAAATGTATTATTATTAATTATTTCACATTATCTGTAACAACTTTTGATGAATGATGACTACTTTGTGGGTGGGAATTTCAATGATGTCCCATTTTTTTTTAAATTAAAGATATACGGAGTTGGAAATATCAACAACAAAAGTGAATAGATATATATAGCTACAAATAGTGTAGGAGGGTAGTAGTAGCTCATCATCCTTTTTTTTTTTTTGGATTCATTTCCATTTAATGACCATGATGATGATGGGCAAGCTCTCCCAAGTCATCTCAACAACATATAACAAATGCGTATAAACAAATTATAATTTACTTTTAAGACTTTAGTTAAACATTTAAGTATTGTACTCTACTCTTTGGTGAGATGAAGGGACAAAATATCCCCTTCCAAATTTGCAATCGATCCAAAGAGATGAAATAAAATACACAAAAAAAAGAACAAGATCAGAAAAAATTCCCATGATATAGTTTACTATAGCATGTTGCATTGGAAAAACTGGAAACAAAGACAAATTAACAAAAAAAGAAAAATAAATTGAAAATTTAAATAAAAACAAAAAAAAAAAAAAAAATACCTACCAATGTAAGTGTATAAACAAAAAAACAAACATTTAAATTGAGTTCTTATTTCCTTTTTAGGGAAGTGGGAGTTTCAAATGGGCAACGAAGGAAAAGGAGAAAGGTATTTGACCATGGTATAATGGTGATAAAAACTGTTATTTTCCTTGGACGTGATCGTTTTATTATTTACATCCTGCCATTAAACGGGAAATTCATCCTAGTATAGGCTCTTTTTGTTTGGGGGCCCAACTTTTACCCATAGACGCTTGTGCTTCTGCCACCGAACGGGACATCCATCCTAGCATATGCTCTTTTTGTTTGGGGGCCCAACTTTTACCCATACATGCTTGTAGAGTTATAGTGAAATCATAACCTCTTCGTACGTTTTTCAATTATTTCTACCGCCTGACTAATGGCGATCGAATACATTCCTTGAAAAATATTCTTTAAAAAATCGACGATCTATAGGGTGAGATAAAAAACTCCAACAAAGTCAAATGCCATAATTTTTACATTTTTATATCCAGTCATATGGCTACAGAGGGTATACACCATTTGATACGACCAGAACGTGCCTCATCGAAATAACGGTTTTAGAGCCTAGGTCTTATCTTTGGACCACATACGTTTCAGGACATTTGGAGTCGATCTAGCGATGTCCGTCTGGCTGGTTGGTGCGCACCATAACTCTCGAAGGGAGCATCCTTGGTATATCGTAATATTATTATCAAACTTAGATCGAGTTCGGAGATGGGCAATATCTATCGACCCATCTCTTTTGGTACCTCCCCCACAGAATGTCAACATTTTCAAAGAAAATAATTTACTGCACAGAAAGAGAATGGATAATCCGATTTTGCTCTAACTTTGCGAATTCTAATATTTGCATCATTACTACGTCAGGTACGAAAATGGACAATATCACTCCACTCCATGAAGTAACTCCACCATAAAGGGTCAAAATTTTGAATAATTACAACTCTTATAAAGTGTGATGTAAGAGTCGGATTGTCTTCAAATTAACCACATCAAAATATTTTTATTAACCCAAGGTCTGGTGTGAAGATGGGATATATCGGTCCATTCCTTCTGGTACCTCCCCCACAAAGGGTAAAAAGTTTGAATATTCTTTGAACTCATAAAACCCGAAATTAACACCCGTTTACATTCAGACTTGGCTCATTTCTATATTTCCGTCAACACAAGATCTGTTATAAAAATGGTAGAGATTGGACCATTTCTTCTGTTACCTTCCCACATAAATCTTAGGGACTAAAAAACAAAACGCTCAAAGAAAACGAAATTAGCATACAACTTTCTTCAAATTTCAATATTCAGACATTTATTCTAACGCAAGATCTGTTGTGAAGATGATAGATATCTGCCAACCCCTTCTGGTACCTCATCCACAAAGGGTCGTCACAGTCATAGCTTGCGAAACAAGTCAGCGATTCTTTACAACTTGCTATGCCTAAATATTTTTCCCAACCAGAAACCTGAGATGAATGTGGCATTTATCGAAATGTATGATTTCGCATAAAATTGGATGTAAATGTTCGATTTTCTTGTAATTTTGCAATATTTTTTATCTGTGGTAGATGAAGTATGAAAACGGAATACTACGGTCGACTATATCTAGTACCTCACGCACATTTTTACATTTTCTAAAAACTACCGCGTATCTCATAAAAAGCGAAGGAAGTAATCTAGTCCAAACCTGGCATGTCGCAATATTTATATCGTATTCATTTAGGTCCGATAGAAATGGTCCATTCCTTCGGAAAGTACTCCATAGAGTGTCAAACATTTGATATAGCTAGCATTATATATAGATTCCAAAAAAAAGGGTGAGATAAAAAACTGCAACAAAGTCAAGCGCCATCATTTTTACATGTGTATTTTGCCAGTAGGCAACGTAAGTTCGTAAATCGTCGGTACTCGTTTTGGTATAGCCCCCATGTAATGGTACCTCCCTATTTTCGTTTTTACTAAACTAGAGTTGTTCCAATTGGAGTTATGTGCTAATGGAGATGATTTTTGACTTATTGGGATATGTATAAGTGATTTTTTTACGTTTTGCGGTTTTCGCCAGGAAAATTGAATTCCAAACGATCATTCATCGGCTTTTTAAAAGATTCGCTTTGAAGAAAATTCGTTAACAAATCATTTAATTTCGAAATATAAACCAGCCTCCAGTTACAAAATACGGACACAATTTTTAACACATATTTATTTGTTGTTTTTTAAAAATATACAAAAAAAAATTTTTTTTTTTTTAAATTTTACTTAACATTAATATTCGTTTTTTATCAAATCTAGCAAAATTACACATTTTCGTGTTCTTGACATTGTCATCATCAATAACAGGAAAAAAAGCCAGCCTTTATATAACTTAAAGTAATCGAGACAAATTGGGTGGTGAAAAAATTAAACATCTATCGTATATGAGTAATGGATACATAAAAAAATGAAGGACAATCTTCAATATATAATACGTATAAATGTATTTCTAATACATAGTTTGTTCAACAATATTCAGATTTAACACTAATTACATATTAAATTTAAAATCAGTAACATTTCTTCTGTTGTACTCGATAAGCCAATTAATTACAAATTATATTAATTTTTGGTTTCAATTTTCAATATTTAATAATAACCAATTTGAGGGTATCAAATTTTGTAATGCCCTCCCCAAATACATCAGAGAGAGAGGATATATTAATCTCATTTATTCCTAGTATATGAAAAAAATATGATGATACTGCTTATCATATTTTTTTCATATACTTTTAAGATCGTTAACATTTTAAATTACATTATTTAACATGTATGTATGTATGTTGTAGTATACTTAACTATATTTATGTATGTCTGTAATGTTGTTAACACATCCTTCCTATTATTTATATCAAATTCGTCGCCTTTACTCTTACACTCCTATAATCATTTAATATATATGTATGTATGTATATATCATGATGTTGTGAAAAATGTAAATTGTAGTTTTGAAAATGTAAATATGTATGCCTGCCTACATTATTATTTATGTATGTATGTATATGTCTTTATTATCTGTAATGTAGATGTTATTTACAATGATATGATTGCATTACATTATGTGTTTTATCCATTTAAATATTCGAACAAAAAATAGCTCACAAACAAAATGTAAATTATATGCTGCCAAGATTTCAAGAGAGATATTCCAAATTACATCAATTTATTCAATGTTTTCAATAAGAGAAGGAAATGAAGAAAATGAGAGATTGGAAATTACACCCCACAGACACACAGACGAAGGTTGATGTAAATATGTAAATCAGTCCTTGAGAAACTTTCAATTATGGAGCTGTGTTATTTTGATTTTTTTAATGAAGTTCAGTTCATTGACCCAAGGAAAAGAAATTGGTGACTGGGTTGCTGTCTGTGCTTAGAGGTCACTATACTTAAATTCTATTTTCTCTTAAATCCCAAATAACTTCAACCAAAATAGGGTAGGGGGAATAAGGCTATTTATAGTTTTAAATGTTATATGTTAAGCTCGAGAATGGACAATCAAAATGAAAGCACATAAATGTTTTTATACCCTCCGTCATTAATTTTGTCATTGCGTTTGTAACTCCTCGAAATACCATTTAAATATTCGAAAACCCAGTTCACAAGCAAAATGTAAATTATGTGCTGCCAAGATTTCAAGATATTCCAAATTACATCAATTTATTCAATGTTTTCAATATGAGAAGGAAATAAGAAAATGAGAGATTGGAAATTACACCCCACAGACACACAGACGAAGGTTAATGTAAATCAATCCTTGTGAAACGGTCAATTACAAAACTCTGTTATTTTGCTTTTTTTAATGAACTTAAGTTCATTGATCCCAGGAAAAAATTTGTGACTGGGTTGTTTATTCCTTTTTACAGCTATCCTGTCACTATACTTAAATTCTATTTCCTCTTAAATTCCAAATGATTTCAAGCGAAATAGGGTAGGGGGAATAAGGCTAATTTATATTTTAAAACTCTATATGTTTAGTTCGGGAATTACAGTATGTTTACATATAAATGGGTTAACCCACTGGATTTGGATTAAAAATATCACATCTATTAATAGTACTTCAAATAAATCCCCTTGAAGTAGGTTAATCCTTCAAAAAGTTCTAACGTAAACATTGCATTATAGTCTTTGGAAATCAAATTCTTAATATTTCAAAAGCACATGAATGTTTTTATAACCTCCACCATACAATGTCATTCCGTTTGTAACTCCTCGAAATACTCATATCTGACCAAATGAAATTCTAAGTAGATATAGCGAGTCCGTCTGTCTGTCTGTCTGAGGATTTTTAAAGAAACATTTTTATGCACCAACATTCCCAGATTTTTTTTTAAAAGATTTTGCAACCTTAGTTCAATACTCTTGTTTTTTAAGAGGGGTTTTTAAGGATCTTATAAAAGTAATTGTGCATCTTTTTAGTGATATTTAGACAATTTTTTAAAGATTTTCAAGGACCATAGGTCTAACCATATTGGATTTTTCGGAGTACTTTTTCCAAGGACCTTTAATTTTTTTTTTTGTTTTTAATGAATTTTGCTTGGAACCCTTATGTCATTAAGGACCGCTATATATTTTTAATCATTTTTAAAGGGAATTGTTGTTTTTTTTTAATTGTTATGATCTATAAATGGACCAATCGACCTCAGACCAATATTCTCGCTTTTTTAAGAGGATTTTTTAAGGACCTTAGAACAGTAATTGTAATTTTTTAATAAAAATTCTTTTTAGGGATGCTTAGAAAAAAAAAGATATTGGATTTTTTCTAGAGAACTTTCTCCAAGGACCTTTAGAACTTTAACCGGAATTTTTAAGGATTTTTTAATGTATCTTTTAACTATTTATTTTGGATTTTTTAAAATAAATTTTCTTAGGGGCTTTTTATAAAAAAAAAAAAAAATTAAAGGAAATGTTATGATTTTTTCAAAAATTGTTATGATATTTTCATGGACCGATCTAGATTTTTTAAAGATAACATTTTTATGCACCATAATTTCCGAATTTTTCAAAAGAGTTTCAATGACCTCAGATCAATACTCTCGCTTTAAAGAGGATTTTTAAGGACCTTAGGTCTGTTATTGTAAATTTTTAGTTTGGCTAATATTTTATTTAAACATATTTTTAAGGACTAAGGGTCCAAACGATTGTTCCCAAGGAACTTTAAATCTTTAACCGAAAAATTCTTTAATGGATATTTGAATCATTAATGTTGGATTCTTTAAATAACAATTTTTAAGACTATTATTTTTTTAAAGGCCTCTCTTTTTCTTAATTTTTTTTAAGTGAATTTTTACGATTTTTTCAGAAATTGTTATGATCTTTCCATGTACCGATCTGGAATTTTAAAATAACATTTTTATACCAACATTTCAAGATTTTTTTTTTTGAAGAAATGGGCCATGTAGGTACACCTCTTCGTATAGCCCTCATATAAGTGTACCTCTCAAGATTCAGTATTTTGATGTTTTTAGCGACATTTTTACCGGAATTTTTTTCAAATTTTGTATTCGAAGTTCGTAATAGCTACTACAGTCTATGACAAAGAAGCAGCTCCACTTCTTCCTATAGCTCCCACATAACGGTATCTCCCAATATTCGGAATTTTGACGACATTTTTTTACCAGAAATGTTTAAAATTTTTTATTCCAACTTCATAAGGGGTACTACAGCTTATGACAAAAAATTACTTATGAAAGAACACGTCTTCGTATAGTCCCCCATATATGGGTTATTATTTGAGAGGTATTTTTCTACTGATTTTTTTTTTTGAAAAATTTCAAGTTTTTTCAAAATGGTGAAGTGGATTAAAAGTTCAGCTTGGTCGAACTAGTCCACGATTTCTTACTATGAAGTATTTGAAAAAATCATGAAAAATCAAATCAGGGAAGACTTACAGGTACTGCAACGAAAGCATATGAGTATGCTGACGCAAGGGAAGGAATTTCGTCTCCTCATGTAAATGGTCTACTGGAGTCATGATTAAGTGGCGGATATTTTCATATTCCTCGACGTGGAAGTAGACGGCAAGCTCCATGAGAAAAGTGTTCAACCTACCCATGTTCGTGGACACCTTAGATGTGAATTCATGTGAAGTGGATTCTATAAGAAATTTTATTTCACAAAACTTTGGTAACTTAGAATTGGATTTTTTAAGTTTGTCCTGGACATCTTAAGTGAGGATTGTGTTAGAATTTTTATTTCAAAGACCTTTGTCCCCTTAAACGTGGCATTTAATAGAATTTATATTTCAAGGACCTTTGTCACAATAGACAGTGGATTTTTTAGAGGAGATTTTTTTTCAAGGACCGGCAGGTATTTTTTGAGGAAAATTTCTCAAGGACTTTTTGAGAATTTTTTTCGAGGGCCTACTCCTATTTTTTAAGAACCGCTCAATATTAAAAAAAATATGTTTTTTTTCAAAAATTGTTATGATCTTTTCATGGACCGATCTGGATTTTTTAAAGATATCATTTTCATGCACAAACATTTCCAGATTTTTTAAAAATATTTTTTTTAAGGCTTTGAGATTAATGCTCTTCTTTTTTATTCCAAGGACCTTTGTCACCTTAAACGTGGAAATTAAATGAATTGCTATTCCAAGGAACTTGGTCACATTAAAATTTAGAATTTTTAATTGAGATTTTTTCAAAGACCAGTTGTAAATTTGTTTAAAGGAGATTTTTCTCAAGATCCATTCGAGAATTTTTCAAAATGAATTTTTCCAAGGACCTATCCGTATTTTTCTAAGGACAGCTCCATTTTTTTACAATTTTTTTTGAAGACATTTTTTATGATTTTTTTTAACAATTTCAATGATTTTTTCTTGGATCGATCTGGATTTTGAAATAAAAAATTTTTATGCACCGAAATTTTGAGATTTTTTTAAAGATATTTCAAAGCCCTCAGACCAAAAAAAAAAGGATTTTTAAGGACCTTAGAACAGTAATTGTTTAAATTTTTTTTAAGAAAATTTAGAATATTTTTTTAAGATATTTTCAAGGACCCTAAGTCTATGGATATGGTTTTATTTATGGATCTTTAAATTATTAACTAAAATCCAAGATTTTTAAAATAATTTTTGTTGGAGACCGTTATTTTTATTATAAAAAAATAAAGGAAATTTTATGATTTTTTTTTTTTCAAAAATTGTCATGATTTTTTCATGGTCCGATCTGGATTTTTTTATGCTTATGCACCAACTTTTCCAATTTTTTTAAGATTTTTCCAGATCTATATGCTTGCATTTAAGAGAATCCTTTTAAGACCTTAAATTTTTAAAGATAAATCTGTTTAGAACTCTTGGGTATTCCATTTCCATTTTTCCAATTTCTTTTCCATTTTGTAACAAAATATCCCATTTCAAATCTTCCAAAAATGTTCCTTAATTAATTTTGTTAACCGAATATTCCGAATACACATTCCTTAATAAGCAGCCAGTCCTTGCTTCACTCTCAAATTCAATTTGAATCAACTCGAAACTAAAACTGGAATAAACTCTTGATTTTTTTTTTCAATAAAAAAATCATAGGTCTTGGAAATAGACTACTTGGCGGCTCTATTTATAACTCAAAATGTTTTGTTGTTTCAAATAGTAATTGTCCTCCAGATGAAAGGATGACAGCTTCGCATATGGATACACACACACATGTAAACGATATGAAAAGAAAAGTGGGTTAATGTATCAACTCAGTTGATGATAAAAATAAAAAATAATAAATACAAAAATGAAACGAAATGCTAGGTTGTTAAGTACCTATGGAGACCAGGCCGACCAGACATGATGTGGCGTGGCAGACAACAAAGCCGACTGTGGGAGAGCCAATGGCTGGCTAATCAATAAAACAGCTTCCAACATGATCTCGCTTGTGTAATGAAGATGTCAAGCCTCCACAATGCCAACGCAAAAAAAAAATGAAACAAAAATTGTTTTAGTATGCCACAAAGGTTTTCCATCTTTGCCTTTGTTGTTAATTTGTTCCGCTGCTACCGCCTAAAAGGAAACAACTAATTAAGAAGATTCCATAAATAATACACAATGCATTATACTTGCCCTGCTACTCTGCCATACATCATCCATCCACACTTCATCATCACCATCATCATCGATTTCAATTGAGTCCACACTCCAATGTATGCTGTTCCAGGGTGGCGCGCAAACGACTTTGATCGCTGTGCGAACGCTTCAAACCGGTACGCCAACGTTTCAGGCAGCCCAAAATGTACGAATGTTTGGTGCGACTCAAGACATACACATACGGGTCGGATGTGAAATGTAATGCCATCAGCATGTCAGCAATCAAGAAGAAAGGATGTGCTTTCGGCACTCGATTCGGTACAATGGCCATGGGAATGGCAATCTGGAAGAAGCAATGGAATGAAATGAAATGGAGAAAGGCATTATTTGCGGAGAAAAAAATGTTGGAAATGTTCAGATAAGATTTCAATATCCAATTAATTAAAAATTTGCTCTTTTGTTGGAATCATTAACATATATTTTCACTGGACATTAGGGTGGGTAGAGGGGTGTTAAAAAAAAAAATAACAGGAAAAAATTTGGAGATCTATTTTTTACAGGAGGTTTTCAAATGGTCTTCCAGTTGTTAAATACCATTTAAAGCTCTTCAGGCTACAGAAGAGTTTTAAAAGCTCTTCTAGTGATGGGAGAGCTTCAAAGCTCTTCCAGATATAAATGAAGTATTCGACGCTTAAGAGAGCTGTAAAATTCAATTCCGAGATAGAATAGCTTTAGAAGCTCAAACAATTTTCTGGATGTAGAGGAGCTTTAAAAGCATCAGAAAGTCTTTTAGTCACAGAAGAGCCTCCAATGGGTCTTATAACCATCGAATAGCTTTCTTAGTGAAGAAAATCCTTAGAACTTTAAAAGCTCTTACGGATATAAAATAGCTTTTAATGCTCTATTGGATATAGGAAAGCTTTAAAGGCTCCAAAAGGCTTTAGAAGATTTTCTATGGATCGAAGAGCTTTGGAATGTCTTATATCTGAAGGTTTTAAGTCACAGAAAAGCGTCGGAATGACTTCAAGCCGTATCAGAGCTTTAGAAGGTCTTCCAGGTAAAAAGAGCTTTAGAAGGTGAAAAATAAAAACTGTTCTATAGCTAGAAGACGTTCTGAAGCCCTTTTATAGTTAGAAGAGCTTCTGAAGCTCTTATGGTCACAAAAGAGCTTTAAAAGGCCTTCCAGTCTCAGAAGAGCTTCAAAAGGTCTTCTAGGCATAGAAGAGCTTCAGAAGGTCTTCTAGCCATAGATGAGCTTCAGAAGGTCTTCTAGCCATAGAAGGGCTTCAGTAGGTCTTCTAGCCATAGATGAGCTTCAGAAGGTTTTCTAGCCATAGAAGAGCTTCAGTAGGTCTTCTAGCCATAGAAGAGCTTCAGAAGGTCTTCTAGCCATAGAAGAGCTTCAGAAGGTCTTCAAGCCATAGAAGAGCTTAAGAACGTCTTCTGCTCGTAGAAGCGCTTTAGAAGGTCTTCTAGCCATAGAAGAGCTTCAGAAGGTCTTCTAGTCATAGAAGAGCTTCAGAAGGTCTTCTAGTCATAGAAGAGCTTCAGAAGGTCTTCTAGTCATAGAAGAGCTTCAGAAGGCCTTCCAGTCACAGAAGAGCTCCGGAAGGTCTTCTAGCCATAGAAGAGCTTCAGGAGGTCTTCTAGCCATAGAAGAGCTTCAGGGGGTCTTCTAGCCATAGAAGAGCTTCAGAAGGTCTTCTAGGCATAGAAGAGCTTCAGAAGGTCTTCTGGTCATAGAAGGGCTTCAGAAGGTCTTCTGGCCATAGAAGAGCTTCAGAAGGTCTTCTGGCCATAGAAGGGCTTCAGAAGGTCTTCTGGCCATAGAAGAGCTTCAGAAGGTCTTCTAGTCATAGAAGAGCTGTGGAAGGTCTCCTAGCCATAGAAGAGCTTCAGAAGGAAGGTCTTCTAGCCATAGAAGAGCTTAAGAGGGTCTTCTAGCCATGGAAGAGCTTCAGAAGGTCTTCTAGTCATAGAAGAGCTTTAGAAGGTCTTCTAGTCATAGAAGAGCTTTAGAAGGCCTTCTGTTCATAGAAGAACTTTAGAAGGTCTTCTGTTCATAGAAGAACTTTACAAGGCCTTCTATCTACAGAAGAGCTTCAGAATGTCCTCTAGCCACAGAAGAGCTTAAGAAGGTCTTCTAGACACAGAAGAGCTTCAGAAGGTCTTCTAGCCATAGAAGAGCTTCAGAAGGTCTTCTGGTCATAGAAGAGCTGTAGAAAGTCTTCTGGTCATAGAAGAGCTTCAGAAGGTCTTCTGGCCATAGAAGAGCTTCAGAAGGTCTTCTGGCCATAGAAGAGCTTCAGAAGGTCTTCTGGCCATAGAAAGGCTTCAGAAGGTCTTCTGGCCATAGAAGAGCTTCAGAAGGTCTTCTAGTCATAGAAGGGCTTCAGAAGGTCTTCTGGCCATAGAAGAGCTTCAGAAGGTCTTCTGGCCATAGAAGGGCTTCAGAAGGTCTTCTGGCCATAGAAGAGCTTCAGAAGGTCTTCTAGTCATAGAAGAGCTGTGGAAGGTCTCCTAGCCATAGAAGAGCTTCAGAAGGAAGGTCTTCTAGCCATAGAAGAGCTTAAGAGGGTCTTCTAGCCATGGAAGAGCTTCAGAAGGTCTTCTGGTCATAGAAGAGCTGTAGAAGGTCTTGTGTTTATAGAAGAGCTGTGGAAGGTCTTCTGGTAATAGAAGAGCTGTGGAAGGTCTTCTGTTCATAGAAGAGCTTCAGAAGGTCTTCTGACTATAGAAGAGCTTTAGAAGGCCTTCTAGGTAAAGAAGAGCTTCAGAAAGCCTTCTAGGTAAAGAAGAGCTTCAGAAAGCCTTCTAGGTATAGAAGAGCTTCAGAAGGCCTTCTAGGTATAGAAGAGCTTCAGAAAGTCTAGCCATGGAAGAGCTTCAGAAGGTCTTCTAGCCATAGAAGAGCTTCAGAAGGTCTTCTAGCTATAGAAGAGCTTCAGAAGGTCTTCTAGCTATAGAAGAGCTTCAGAAGGTCTTCTAGCCATAGAAGAGCTTCAGAAGGTCTTTTAGCCATAGAAGAGCTTCAGAAGGTCTTTTAGCCATAGAAGAGCTTCAGAAGGTCTTCTAGCCATAGAAGAGCTTTAGAAGGTCTTCTACTCGTAGAAGAGCTTCGTAAGGTCTTCTAGTAATAGAAGAGCTGCACAAAGTCTTCTAGTAATAGAAGAGCTGCAGAAAGTCTTCTAGGCATAGAAGAGCTGTAGAAGGTCTTCTCGGTATAGAACAACTTCAGAAGGCCTACTACGTATAGAAGAGCTTCAGAAGGCCTTCTAGGTATAGAAGAGCTTCAGAAGGCCTTCTAGGTATAGAAGAGCTTCAGAAGGCCTTCTAGGTATAGAAGAGCTTCGGAAGGCCTTCTAGGTATAGAAGAGCTTCAGAAGGTCTTCTAGGTATAGAAGAGCTTCAGAAGGTATTCTAGCCATAGAAAAGCGCCAGAAGCTCTTCTAGCCAAAGAAGTACTTCAGATGGTCTTCCGGCCATAGAAGAGTTATAGAAGGTCTTCTGGTCATAGAAGAGCTTCAAAAGGTCTTCTTATCATAGAAGTGCTTTAGAAGGTCTTCTAGTCATAGAAGAGCTTCAGAAGGTTAAAGAGAATTTCTCCTTTCTTTCAACAAAACCACCTTCCAATCACCCTAATATACAATTTTTTCATTTCCAAATCCTTTGCTCTCTAACATTCACCATCCATCCATTCATCCCACTTACCATCTGTGGCATCCAGCAGATAACGAATGATATGCTCAGGAACAACATCAACTTGGCGAACTTTATTTCATCCGGCGAGGCATGGGCCGACAGTGTTACACTGTTGCTGTGATGATATTGCGGTATGTGTGTCGTACTGCTCTGGCCATGCTGATACAGTGTCGTGCCACTCGAGCTCTCAGCATCGATTTGAGCCACGGAACCCTTTTCGCTGCGATTCACCATGTCATAGGTCATGTGACGCTGGGTGGTGCGTGTGCGGCCAATGAAGCATAGAACGCGCATAACAAATAAATTACAAGCGACTATGACCACACAGAGCAGGGTGCCTGCAAAAGGTTGGAGAGAAGGGAGAGAGGGTGAGAAACTTAAGAAAATTGAAAACATAAAAATAGAAGACAAATGTTTCGGAAGTTTTGGGCAAAACAACGATGAAGAAGACGAAGAAGTCGACGTCAATTGCGTTAGCCACTAAAAACATTAAATGCTGATAAATGATGTTTGCTGTTTGTCATCAATTAAAGGATATTTTTCGTAGGGCTTCTCTCAGAGAGAGATAGAGAGGGAAAGGGGGAGGTCGTAGATGGCCTGATGTTGGCGGCCTATGTAAACTGTCAATATTGAGTGTTTTGTTGAGGTATTAAATTGCCATTCCCAGGCCTTTGATGATAAATTATGAAGACCATAATCAATGGAATATTTTTGTGGTATTTTTTCAAGCAGCAGCTACCGATGGAATATTTTCGGCTTATAAAGGAGTTTTTTTTTCGATTATCAGCAATCATTATTTTAGGGTTTAATTGACAATATGGAAATTGCTTTTGATTGAAGTAAGCGATAGAGGGAATTTTTAAAATTACCTTTGGTTTTTAAACAATAAAAAACAATGAAGGAGCTTTCATTTACAAAGGACCAACAAGGTCACAGTACGGGTTTTTTAAGTTTTTTTTTTCAAAGGACCAAACGTAGATTTTTAGGAGTATTTTTGAACTACCAAAAGTGGTATTTTAAGAACATTTTTATACCCTCAGCCATATGCCTAGAGAGGTTATATATCATTTGCTACGGTCATGCCTCATGGAAATATAGTTTTAGACCCTAGGTCTCTTTGGACCAAATCCGTTTCAGGACATTTGGGGTTGATCTAGCGATGTACATCCGTCCGTCCGTATGTCTGTCTGGCTGGGGCGCACGAGAACTCTCAAAGGGAGTATTTGATTTGGTCTAAACTTGATACACCGTAATATTATTATCAAACTTAGATCGACTTCGAAGATGGGCAATGTCGGACCACTCCTTCGGCTACCTCCCTCACAAAAGGTCGAACTTTTCAAAGAAAATATTTTACTGCACAGACGGAGAAAGGATAATCCGATTTTGCTAAAACTTTGCAAATCCTAATATTTTTATCAATGCAAAATGGACAATATCGGACCACTCCATCCAGTACCTCCCATACAAAGGGTCAATATTTTGAATAATTATAGCTGTTATAAAATGTGATGTAAGAGTCCGATTGTCTTCATATTTCACACATCCCAATATTTATATTAACCCAAGGTCTGGTGTTAAGATGGGCAAAATCGGTCCACTCTTTCTGCTACCTCCCCCACAAAAGGTCGAACTTTTCAAAGAAACTATTTTATTGCACATAAAGAGAAAGGATAACCCAATTTTGCTCCAACTTTGCAAATCCTAATATTTGCATCAGTGCTAGGTCAGGTGCGAAAATGGACAATATCGGTCCACTCCATCAAGTACCTCCCCCACAAATGGTGAAAATTTTAATTAATTATAACTCGTATGAAATGGGAAATAAGAGTCCGTTTGTCTTCAAATTACATACACCACAATATTTTTATTAACCCAAGGTCTGGTGTGAAGATGGGATACATCGGTCCACTCCTTCTGGTACCTCCCCCACAAAGGGTCAAAATTTTAAATATCCATGAAGCTCATAAAACGCGAAATTAACATCCGATTGCATTCAGACTTGACACATCTCAATATTTCCATCAACACAAGATGTGTTATTAAGATGGTAGAGATCGGACCACTCCTTCTGGTACATCCCCCACAAAGGGTCAAAATTCTGAATAACCAAAACGATTATAAAATCCGAAATAAGCACCCGATTCTCTTCATATTTCACACATACCATTATTTTTACTAACACAAGATCTGCTGTGAATATGGGATATATCGATGCATTCCTTCTGGTACCTCCCCCACAAAGGGTCAGAATTTTGAATATCCTTGAACCTCATAACACGCGAAATTAACATCCGATTCCATTCAGACTTGGCACAACTCAATATTTCTATCTACACAAGATCTATTTAAAATATGGTAGAGATCGGACCATTCCTTCTGGTACCTCCCCCACAATGGGTGAAAATTTTGAATATCCGTGAACCTCATAAAACACGAAATTAGCATCCGATTCCATTCAGACTTGGTGCATCTCAATACTTCCATCAACACAAAATCTATTTAAAATATAGTAGAGATCGGACCATTCCTTCTGGCACCTCCTCCACAAAGGGTCAATATTTTGAATAAACGTAATCCGTCTATCCGTCTGTTGGTCTATGGAAATTACACTAGCTTCCGAACGCATTGAAGTAGATTGATAAAATTTTACTCAAATGTATATAATGTCTGCAGGACCTTTGGTATTGAAAATGGGCCGTGTAGATCCACGTCTTCGTATAGCCCCCATATAATGGTACCTCCCGATATTCGGTATTTTGATGATTTTAGCGACATTATTCACCGGAATTGTTTCAAATTTGGTATTTGAAGTTCTTAGTAGATACTACAACCTAAGACAGAAAATTGTTTGTACATGTCCATGACTTCGTATAGCCCCCATATAACGGTACCTCCCGATATTCGGTATTTTGATGATTTTTGCGACATTATTCACCGGAATTGTTTCAAATTTGGTATTTGAAGTTCGAAATGGATACTACAGCCTGAGACAGAAAATTGTCTGTACAGGTCCACGTCTTCGTATAGCCCCCATATAAAGGTACCTCCCGATATTCGGTATTTTGATGATATTAGCGACATTATTCACCGATTTTTTTTCAAGTTTCGCATTTGAATATTGTAATGGCTTATGACAAAAGTTACCTATACAGGTCCATGTGCTCGTATAGACCCTAATATAACAGCTACATTTGGTATTTTTAAGATTTTAACAGAGCTTTTAACGGATTTTATTGTTTTTGAAATTTGTCAAAATCGTTCCAAATGGTGGAGGGTATTCAAAATTCGGCCCGGCTGAACTTACAGCTTTTTTACTTGTTAGTTTAGTAGTTGCAGATGCTTTTTTTCAGAAATACTACAGATAATTCTTTCATTTCAGCCAAGAAAATAAACGAATTGCCTTTGGGGCGTATGAATTACGTCAATACTCATACGCCATTAAATTTAATGTTTTCAAATAAAATACTTCAATTTCTATTTTTACTCACCAAATAACATAAACAGCACCGAATACGTTTTATTCCAAAAACCCTCAGCATCACGATAACGCAGGCATTTAATTTTCGCCGGATTACTGTCATCCATGTAGGCGCCAAAGCCGAAGAAGGGTAAAAAGGTGATGACCACAGCAATAAGGATCAGAGATTTTATAGTTTTGCGCACCAATTCATAGGTTATGTGCTAAAACGAGAAGACGAATGTGAATTGAATTTATGATTGTTATGGCTGGCTTTATTAGATTGGGGATAATAAAATCTCACGCCACTTCCTTACCAACTTCCCCACCCCCAAAAAAATAAATCCCTTAAATCTTCTTCACAAAACATCTCCGATGGATGGATGGATATGAATATACCTACCTTGTGATAAATAAATGGCCTGGCCAACGCCATCCAACGTTCAATGGCCATGACGGCTGCTATGCAACCGGAACTTAGGCCGAAAAATCGACACACCACCTTGCCCACACAATCCCATTTGTTGTATTGCTCAAAGACTTCCGGCGGCAGATAGAATTTCAGCAGCAAAGTGGTCAGCATGCCCACCAGGCCAATGAAGTTGTTGGTCGATAAGCACCTGGAAAAAGAAAGGGGGAAGAAGGGGCAAAATACAATTAGTGTTGTTTGTCCCATTAGTAAATATTATTATGCTTAGCCATAATAAGCATGGCATTGATGTGTTATCCGTTCTTTGAGAATAAAATCCATTGACGAAAATTTAATGGGAATTTGTTGCTGGATTTTATGTTTCGCCGCTAACACGTGTTAATAAGGCTTTTATTTTCTTTATAGATTTTTTTCTTCGAAGGACTTGCAGGACATCAAAAATATTTTTTCCAAGGATCCACAAGTTGTGGATATTTCAATGATATTTGTTTATGAAGCCAGAAATTGAGCAAAAACTATTTTTAAGGGGTACAGAAATCTTGAATTTAAAAAATATTTTTTAAGAAGCCAAGGACTTTCAGAGCTGCCAAAAATAGATTTTTTTATAATTTTTTAAAAATATTTTTCCAACAACCTCAAGGATCAAGCGTAGATTTTTTAAAATTTTGTTTTTCAAGGACCAAATTTGGATTTTTAACAAACATTGTTTTCAAGGACTAAACGTGAATTTGTTTCCATGGACCATAAGGACCACACGTGGATTTTTTCAAATATTTTCTCAAGCACCTTCAAAGCCATCAAACGTGAATTTTTTAAAAATATTATCTCAAGGACCTTCGGATTGACCAACGTGGTTTCTTAAAAAATATTTTTCGAAGGACCCTCAGAGCAATGAACGTGGATTTTTTAAAGAATATTTTTTCAAGGACCAAAGGACAAATAAACGTGGACATTTAAGGATTATATTTTCAAGGACCTTCAGAACCATCAAACGTGGATTTTTTAAATAATATTTTTTTCAAGGACCAAAGGACAAATGAACGTGGATATTTAAAGAATATAATTTCAAGTACCTTTAGAGCCATCAAACGTGAATTTTTTAAAGAATATATTTTCAAGGAGCTTCAGATCAATAAACGTGAATTTTTTAAAGAATATTTTTTCAGGGACCAAATGAAAAATAAACATGGATATTTTAAGAAGGAACTTCAGAGCCACCAAACGTTGACTTTTGAAATATATTTTCCAAGGACCTCAGGTATCAAACGAGGATTTTTTAAAAATATTTTTTCAAAGACCTTCATAGCCACCAAACGTGGATTTTTGAAATATATTTTTTCAAGGACCTTAGGTATCAAATGTGGATTTTTAAAAGTAGGTTTCCAAAGACCTCAATTATCAAATGTGAATTTTTTAAAAATATTTTTTCAAGGACCGTTTGATGGTTTTCAAACGTGGATTTTTTTATAATATTTTTTTAAGGACCTTTAGGACTACTAAACGTGAATTGTTTTATAATATTTTTTGAAGGACCTTTAGGACAACTAAATTTGGATTTTTATAATATTTTTATCAAGGACCTTTAGGACAACTAAATGTAGATTTTTTTATAATATTTTTTCAAGGACCTTTAAGACTATTAAACGTGGATTATTTTTTTAAGGGCCTTTAGGACAACTAAACTTTGATTTCAAGGACCTTTAGGACAACTAAACGTGGAGTTCAAGGACCTCCAGGATTACTAAATGTGGATTTTTTAAAATTATTTTTTTTCAAGGACCTCCGAGACTACTAAATGTGGATTTTTTAAAAATATTTTTTTTCAAGGATCTTGGACTACTAAACGTGGATTTCAAGGACCTTCAGGACTACTTAATGTGGATTTTTTAAAAATATTTTTTCAAGCACCTTTAGGATTACTGAACGTGGATTTCAAGGACTACAAAATGTGGGATTTTTTAAAATATTTTTTTTAAGGATCCTAAGGACTACTAAACGTGGATATCAAGGACATTCAGGTCTACAAAATGTTGATTTTTTAAAAATTGTTTTTCTAGGACCTTCAGGACTTTGATTTTTTAAAAATATTTCTTAAGGTCCTTCAGGATTTCAAGCACCTTAAGGACTACTAAACGTGAATTTTTAAAGCACCTTCAGGACTACTAAATGTGATTTATTTTAAAATATTCTTCAAGGACCTTCAGGACTACAAGGATCTTCAAGGCTACTAAACGTTGATTTTAAAAAAAATATTTTTTAAATGATCTTAAGTGGATTTTAATGTGTAGTTCTTTTTAGAACCTTCAGTGCCACCAAACCTGAATTAAAAATATTTTTCAAGGATCAAAAGTATATTTTTAAAAAAATATTTTATACAAGGACCAAACGTGGGTCAAAAAAAAAAAACAATTGTGGATTTTTAAAAAATATTTTTTCAAGAAAATTAAGGATCAATATTGGATTTTTAAAAAAATATTTTCTCAAGGATCTTAAATAACCGGACATCAAACCGTTTGGATTATTTTGGAAAGCAATTTTGGCACTAAAAAATACCAAAGTGTCGAATTTTTTAAAAAAAATATTTATATATAGGACCAAAAGAAGTTTTTTAAAAAAATATTTATTTCAAGGATCGAACGTGAAATTTTTAAAAAATATTTATTTCAACAACCAAACGTGCAGTTTTTTAAAAAAATATATTTTTTCAAGTACAGAAAGGATCAAACAAAAAATATTTATTTCCCAAGGATCAAACGTGGATTTTTTTAAAAAATATTTTTTCCCCGGGTCAAACATGGATTGAAAAAAAAATATTTTTTCCCAAGGATCAAATGTGGATTTTTTTTAAAAAATATTTTTTCCCCAGGTCAAACATGGATTAAAAAAAATATTTTTCCCAAGGATCAAATGTGGATTTTTTAAAAAATATATTTTTTTCCCAAGGATCAATTGTGGATTTTATAAAAATATATTTTTTCCCAAGGATCAAACTTGGATTTTTTAAAAAATATATATTTTTCCCAAGGATCAAACGTGGATTTAAAATAAAATAGTTTTTCCCAAGGATTAAAAGGGGATTTAAAAAAATATTTTTCCCAACAATCAAACGTGGATTTATTAAAAAATACATTTTTTCCCAAGGATCGAACGTGGATTTAAAAAAAAATATATTTTTTCCCAAGGATTAAACGTGGATTTAAAAAAATTGTTTTTCCCAAGGATCAAACGTGGATTTTTTAAAAAAATATTTTTCCCAAGGATCAAACGTGGATTTTTTAAAAAAAATATTTTTCCTAAGGATCAAACGTGGATTTTTTAAAAAAATATTTTTCCCAAGGATCAAACGTGGATTTTTTAAAAAAATATTTTTCCCAAGGATCAAACGTGGATTTTTTAAAAAAAATATTTTCCCCAAGGATCAAATGTGGATTTTTTAAAAAAATATTTTTCCCAAGGATCAAACGCGGATTTTTTAAAAAATATTTTTTCCAAGGATCAAACGTGGATTTTTTAAAAAAATATTTTTCCCAAGGATCAAACTTGGATTTTTTAAAAAAATATTTTTTCCAAGGATCAAACGTGGATTTTTTAAAAAATATTTTTCCGAAGGATCAAACGTGGATTTTTTAAAAAATATATTTTTACCCAAGGATCAAACGTGGATTTTTTAAAAAAATATTTTTCCCAAGGATCGAACGTGGATTTAAAAAAAAATATTTTTTCCCAAGGATTAAACGTGGATTTTTTAAAAAAATATTTTTCCCAAGGATCAAACGTGGATTTTTTAAAAAATATATTTTTACCCAAGGATCAAACGTGGATTTAAAAGAAATATATGTTTTTTTCCCAAGGATCAAACGTGGATTTAAAAGAAATATATGTTTTTTCCCAAGGATCAAACGTGGATTTTTTAAAAAATATTTTTTTCCCAAGGATCAAACGTGGATTTTTTAAAAAATATATTTTTACCCAAGGATCAAACGTGGATTATTTAAAAAAATATTTTTCCCAAGGATCAAACGTGGATTTTTTAAAAAAATATTTTCCCCAAGGATCAAATGTGGATTTTTTAAAAAAATATTTTTCCCAAGGATCAAACGTGGATTTTTTAAAAAAATATTTTTCCCAAGGATCAAACGTGGATTTAACAAAAAAATTATGATATTTTTTCCCAAGGATCAAACGTGGATTTAACAAAAAAATTATGATATTTTTTCCCAAGGATCAAACGTGGATTCTAAAAAAAAATATTTTTTCCCAAGGATTAAACGTGGATTTTTTAAAAAAATATTTTTCCCAAGGATCAAACGTGGATTTTTTAAAAAATATATTTTTACCCAAGGATCAAACGTGGATTTAAAAGAAATATATGTTTTTTCCCAAGGATCAAACGTGGATTTAAAAGAAATATATGTTTTTTCCCAAGGATCAAACGTGGATTTTTTAAAAAATATTTTTTTCCCAAGGATCAAACGTGGATTTTTTAAAAAATATATTTTTACCCAAGGATCAAACGTGGATTTTTTAAAAAATATATTTTTACCCAAGGATCAAACGTGGATTTTTTAAAAAAATATTTTCCCCAAGGATCAAATGTGGATTTTTTAAAAAATATTTTTTCCCAAGGATCAAACGTGGATTTTTTAAAAAATATATTTTTACCCAAGGATCAAACGTGGATTTAAAAGAAATATATGTTTTTTCCCAAGGATCAAACGTGGATTTTTTAAAAAATATTTTTTTCCCAAGGATCAAACGTGGATTTTACAAAAAATATTTTTTCCCAAGGATCAAACGTGGATTTAAAAAAAAAATATGATATTTTTTCCCAAGGATCAAACGTGGATTCTAAAAAAAAAATATTTTTTCCCAAGGATCAAACGTAGATTTAAAAAAAAAATTATTTTTTCCTCAAGGATCAAACGTGGATTTTAAAAAAAATATATGTTATTTTTTTCCAAGGATCAAACGTGGATTTTTTAAAAAATATTTTTTCCTCAAGGATCAAACGTGGATTTAAAAAAAATATATGTTATTTTTTCCCAAGGATCAAACGTAGATTTAAAAAAAAAATATTTTTTCCTCAAGAATCAAACGTGGATTAAAAAAAATATATATTTTTTTTTTGGTTCATTGTATTATTATTATCAAACTTAGATTGAGTTCGCAGATGGGCAATAACGATTGACTTTTTCTGGTACCTCCCCCACAATAAAATAAGAAAATTATTTACCTAACTTCTTAAATTGTTTTAAAATATTTTTCAAGAATAATACTTTTTTTATAATTTATAAAAATAATTTTTAAATGCCAGCAGAATGGAACATTCCTAAAAATATTGTTTCAAGGACGAACAAGAAATTCTTGATTTTGTTTTTTGAAAATATATTTTACTGCGAAATATTGTCAAATTTTTATGTATTCAAATAGATTTCCAATTGAAATTCAAAAAATGTCTCTTGCACTAAAACATTCCCTGAAAGATCAAACCATAAATCTCTCCTGTTTTGTGATTTGGAATTTAATTCAATTAATAAACATGTTCCCCCACACCTCCTGGGGCTGCCTGGCAGAATGCAATAAAAAATATTTATTAACTGTTATATGACTGGCAAATGACTGACGCCTGCTGATGGTGATGATGATGAAATAGTCATATTGACTATTTTGCAATTTGCTTTTATATTTTTTGTATTTATATTCCGTATTGGCAGTTTGGAATATAAATTACATGATTTTTTTCAAATAGATTGTAATTAATGGAAAATTTAATGACAATTTGTTTTTTGTTGATGATTTTAGAAAATTAATTCGAGAAATGATCAATGGCCAAAAAAAAAAATGGGAATTTAAATTCGCAAACCGTTCTAGAGTTTGCCAAAGCAGTTAGGAAATACAAATACAATAATAATAAAAAGCAATTATTATTGTTGTTTTTTTTTTTTAAGTTTAATGATTGAAAACAATTTTCGGGGATTTTTTCAGCTTTGAAAATATTTGGAAAACCCCAACTGAATATATTATGCATGTTTACATGTGTTTGGAACACGTTGTAAAGTTATGTTTAATTATGCTAGGTAATTGTTATGTCAAGGTGGCATAGAATTGATATTTAAAAAATCCGCTAAATGCGTTAAAAATAGTCTTAAAAATAATAAATAAATTTTAAAATAATAATAAATAAAAATAATAGCATAATAAAAATCCACTTCTCATGACTATCAAAAGACTATCTATCTTTAAAAAATGTTTAAAATATATCCCTAAAAATCCTAAAAAAATCCTTCGGAAAATATTTCTTCAAAATCTTGAGAAAATATTCTTTAAAATTCTAAGTTAATTGGTCTGAAATTGCAAGGAATAATCTATTCACGATTCATGGTTCGAATGTCCTTCAGAAAATAATACTGGAAAATCCACAATTCATGGTCTAAAGGTCTTTCAAAATAAACATAAAAAACGATTCATGGCCGAAAGTCCTTCAGAAAATAAACCTTAAATAATAGGTTCTCCTTAAAAATCCGTGTTTGCTGGGCTGTAAGTCCTTTTGAAAAATATTTTTTAAAAATCTCATTTTGAAGGCCATCGAAAAATAATCATTTAAAATTCACTTTTTACGACTCTCAGGAAAAAAATCTGAAAAAAATTCTCAAATCTTTTGATGAACTGATAGTCTTTCAGTAAATAATAAGCCTCTAATGGTCTGAAAGTCCTTTAAACCAAAATCCATATTTGAAGGTCTGGAAATCTTTCAGAAAATATTCTTTCAAATCCACGTTTGATGTCAGAGTATCAAAATATTTATAAAAAAAACAATTGTGGGTCTGTTGGCCTGTCAGTAAATATTCCCTAAAAATCCATGTTGATGGTCTGACAGTTCTTCAGTAAATAATTCTTAAAAATCCCTGTTGATGTTCCTTCAGGAAATATTTTTTAAATATTCCTGTTTGATTATCTAAAAATGCTTGGAAATGGTTCTCAAAAATTCAGGTTTATAGGTCTTTTGTTTCTTTCAAAAACATTCCTTAAAAATCCATGATTCATGGTCTGAAAATCCTTCAAAAAATAATCCTTAAAAATTCACGTTTCATCGTCCGAAAATCTTTTCAAAAATATTTCCCAAAACCCCACGTTTGTAGGTCTTTTGTTTCTTTAAAATATTCCTTAAAAATTCATGATTCCTGGTTGGAAAGTCTTTCAGAAAATAACCCTTAAAAACCAACTTTTCATGGTTCGAAAGTCCTTTCAAAAATATTCTTTAAAAATCACAATCCATGGTTCGAAAGTCCTTCAGAAAATAATCGTTGAAAATCTACATTTGATAATCAGAAATCCTTTTCAAAAATATTCCTTAAAAAATCCACGTTTCATGTTCCGAAAGTCCTTCAGAAAATATTTCTTAAAAATCCATGCTTCATGCTCCGAATGTTCTTTCAAAAATATTCCTTAAAAACCCACGTCTCATCGTCGTTCCGAAAGTCCTTCAGAAAATAATCCTTGAAAATCCACGTTTGATAGCCAGATAGTCCTTTTAAAAATATTCATTAAAAATCCATGGTAGGAAAGCCTTTCAGAAAATAACTATTTAAAATCCACGTTTAGCAGTCAGAAAGTCCTTTCAGAAATATTCCTTAACAATCCACGTTTGGTAGACAGGAATCATTTCAAAACTATTTTAAAAAAATTCACGTTTTTTAGGTATTTTGTTCCTTTCAAAAATATTTTAAAAAAATACCATCTGAGGCTCTGTCGTTCCTAGAAAATATATATATAAATACGCTTGCTTGATCCCTTCAAAATTTATAAAAAAATATAAAATATAAAAATAAAAAATATAAAAATAAAAATATAAAATAAAAATTTAAAAATAAAATATAAAAATATAATATATAAAAATATAATATATAAAATATAAAAATATAAAAAATACAATCTGAAAATCCCAAAAAAAAATAAATAAATAAAATTCTCTTTTGTGGATCTTTTGGTTTTTATTTTTCAAAAATATTGTTCAAATATCATCTATGACTCTATTGATCCTTTCCAAAATATTTTTAAATGAGGCTCTGTTGGTTCTTTGGAATAAATATTTAAAAAACCAATTCTCTGGGCCTGTTTCCCCTTTTAAAAACATTTAAAACAATGTGTGTCCTTTAAGAAATATCTTTAAGAAATCCTCGTTTGTAGGTCCTTTCAAAATATATTGTTAAAAAATTCACATCTGAGGCTCTGTTTGTCCGTTAAAAGCCCGTCTTTGTAGGTCTGCTAATCTTTTCAAAAATAATCTTTAAACCTCCACTTTTAAAAATCTAGGATATTAAAAAATTCCAAAACGTGGATTTGCACGCCCCTCAGCAAAACCGACCGATACTTTTTAACTTGTTTTTTTTTTTTTCATAATTTTTGTTTCAGGATCCAAATGAGGTGAATTAAAAAAAAAATTAAAGCATCAACACAAAACGTGGATTCGAGGATTTCCGAAAATTTACGATTTAAAAAAAAATAATAATTATTTCAACAATGATCCAATAAACGGGGATCTTCGAAAATTTACGATTCTTAAAAAATTATTTTTTTTTTCAATGATCCACGAATATATTCAAAAAATTACGATTTTTAAAAAATGATTTTTTTTCAATTAGATTTTTATTAAAATTATTAAAAAATCTCAATTTTTACCAGTGTTTAAAAGTTCATCTGAATTATTTTTTTTTTCAATTCTGTGACCCTCTCAAAACGAAAATTCGTTTGAGGAGCGCAACGACAGTGACAATGGGACCTCATGGGTAATTGACTCATGACACAAAAGAAGTACCCAGCGATTTGTTTGTTTGCAATGTAAACCACAGCTACAACAACAAGTTCGTTACACATTTGATTGCCGCGATTAGTTTGAACTTGAAGTCGCTTATCTTCAGAGAGAAGATAAAAAAAATGCAAAAAAAAAAATAGAAATGACAAAATCCATTCGGCATTTGGGAATGTACCTTTGCAAGTGCAAAAGATAAGGTGCTTTGGAGTCTATAAATTCGAACGTGGATTCCAAGAATGCTATGCGGTTTAAGTTGTAAAGAAAAATTCCAATCCAAATTTAAAAAAAAACAATCATTTTGAAAATTGCAAGAATTTTAGAATTTTGTTTCCATTATTTTTATAAATTACAAAAATAATTTCCATTAAAAATAAGTTTTTGTCTCCTCCCCTTTGCAGATGCTCAGTGTAGGGTGTTTAAACGTCTGCCATTTATATTTGCCTTCCAGTCGATTCATCATCATCATCATGTGGGGTAGACTGTAATGTGATTCTTATCTTCGTCCGGTGCCTAGCCTATCTGTCTTCTATTCTTAGTGTAGTACGCAATCTTAATTGTTGTTGTTGCTGTGGCTTTTCTTAGGTGTTGTAATATCAAACATAAGGCTTTTCTTTGCAGTCGTTTTGCATTTGCAGGGAGCTACTATGTTAGTCATCGTATCGCTGCGTAGTTTTTAAATCTCTGCTAATATTTTTAATGGTCCACAAATAGATAATTGTGACTACTTGGTTGTAATCATGATTAATTGTGATTTCTTTTTTTTATAAAAATAATGGTGGTTGAGGGGATTTGAGGCAAGGTTGTTGTGGAGAAGGATTTTCAATTTAAAAAAATCGAACAAAAACATGTTAAAAAGTATCAGTCAATCCTTCTGATAGATGTTTACCCTCAGCCAATGTTCGTTTATAGGGCAGGTTTCCAGGGCGTGAATATTATCCTCTTCTCATCTGAACTCACTCTGATATAAATATTACAACGTGCCCAATTCGCTTCACCTTATATGAGGTATGTGATACTTTTTGGAAAATCTTGAAATATTTCAACATTTCAGCTAATACTTATAAACAACTAAAAAAGCAATAAGTTCGACCGGGCCGAACTTTGATTACCCTCCACCAAATGGAACGAATTTGGCAAAAAAATCCGTTAAAAATTCTTTTAAAATCTTAAAAATACCTAATGTAGCCGTTATATTAGAGTCTAAACGACGACTTGGACCTGCCTGGGCCACTTTTGTCATAAGCCATTACAATATTCAAATGCGATATTGAAAAACAATCGGTGAATAATGTAGCTAAAATCAACAAAGTACCGAATATCGGGAGGTACCTTTATTTGGGGGCTATACGAAGACGTGGACCTGCACAGACAATTTTCTGTCTTAGGTTGTAGTATCCGTTTCGAACTTCAAATACGAAATTTGAAGCAATTCCGATGAATAATGTCGCTAATATCAGCAAAATACCGAATATCGGGAGGTACCTTTATATGGGGGCTATACGAAGACGTGGACCTGCACAGACAATCTCCTGTCATAGGCTGTAGTATCCATTACGAACTTCAAATACCAAATTTGAAACAATTCCGGTGAATAATGTCGTTAATATCATCAAAATATTGAATATCGGGAGGTACCCTTATATGGAGGCTATAAAAAAACGTGGACCTCCATTGCCTATTTTTAATACCAAAAGTCCTGCAGACATAATATACATTTGAGTAAAATTTTATCAATCTACTTCATTTCGTTAGGAAGCTAGAGTGATTTCCACAGACGAACAGACGGATAGACGGACGGACATCGCTAAATCGACATAGAATTTTATGCTGATCAAGAATATATATACTTTGTGGGGTCTACAAAGTATATTTCGAGGCATTACAAACGGAATGACAAACTTAATATACCCTCCATGCAATGGTGGAGGGTATAAAAATATTGGGATGTGCGAAATTTGAAGAAAATCAGACATCTATGTTTTATTTTTTTTTTTGCCAATCAAATATTTATCCTTTGGGAGGTACCAGAATTAGTGAGTCGATAAAATCCATGTTCATAAAACGATTGCGATTTGTGAAATTTGAGGAGAATCGGATTCTTATTTCGCATTTAATGGGCCTTTTAGCTATTCAAAACGTTGATCCTCTGTGGGTGGAGTACCAAAAGGGTTGGGTCGATAACTACCATCTTCACACCAGATCTTGTGTTAGTGGATATATTAGAATGTGTAAAATTTGAGGAGAATGAAACATTTATTTCACTTCTTATGTGAGTTATAATTATTCAAAAATTGGATCCCTCCGTGGGGGAGGTACCAGAAGGAGTGGTCCCATATCTCCCATCTTCACCCCATATCTGGTGTTGGTTGAAACATTGAGATGTGCTGAGTTTTGAAATAACCGGATGTTCATTTCGTATTTTATGAGCGGTTTAGTTATTCAAAGTTTTTACCCCTTTATGAGGGAGGTACCGGAAGGAGTGGTCTGATATCTACCATCTTCACAACAGATATTTTGTTGAAAGAATTATTAGGATGTGTGAAGTTTAGAAGAGATCCAATACTTATTTCGAATTTTATGATGGTTTGGTTATTCAACATTTTTGACCCTTTTGTGGAGGAAGTACCAGAAGGAGTGGTCCGATATCTACTATCTTCACACCAGATCTTGTTTTAGTAGAAATATTGTGACGTGCCGAGTTTGAAAGAAATCGGTTAGTTATTTCGTATTTTATGGGAATTTTTGGCTATTCGAAATTTTGACCCCGTTGAGGCGGAGATAGCAGAAAAAGTGGACCGATATATACCAGCTTCACATCAGACCTTGTGGTGGTAGAAATATTGAGATGTATTGAGTTTTAAAGTGATCGGATCCTCATTTCGTATTTTATGAGTTTTTTTGTTATTCCAAATTTTAAACCCTTTGTGGGGGAGGTACTTGAAGGAGTGGACCGATATATACCATCTTCAAGCCAGATCTAGTTTTAGTAGAAATATTAAAATGCGCCGAGTTTGAAATTAATCGGATGTTTATTTCCTATTCTAGGGGCATTGTTGGTTATTTGAAATTTTGACCCTTTGTGGGGGAGGTACTTGATGGAGTGGGATGATATTGTCCTCTTTCGCACCTGACCTAGCACTGATAAAAATAATGGGGATTTACAAAGTTTGCACAAGAATGGGATGAGCCTTTCTGGTTTTGTGAGGAAAATTTCTTTCTATGAAAATTTTGACCTTATAGGGGGACGTAGGTACCAGGAGTGGACCGATATTGCCCATCTCCGAACTCGATCTATATTTGATAATAATTTTACGATGTACCAGGATTGGACCAAATCGGATACTATTTTCGAGAGTTATCGAGCTCACCAGCCAGTCAAACAGACAGATAGACGGACGGACATCGCTAGATCCACTCCAAAATTTCTGAAACAATTTTGATCCAAAGAGACCTAGGGTCTAAAATCCGGATTTTCGATGAGGCAGGTTTTGGCCGTATCATATGATATAATTCCCTTTCTAGCCAGATGGCAGAGGGTTTAAAAATCCTAACTCTTTTAAAAAGTATTAAATAAAAATTCTTAAAAAAATATTTTAAAAATATTTTTCAAATATTTAATTTTGTATTGCTGAAAAAACATTTTTTAAATATTCTGTTGGCAATTCTTTTTTTCAATTATTCCAATTTTTAGTTGGCTATTATATAAAATCCTTAAACACTGTTTTGAAAAAAAATGAAATAAAAATTCTTAAAAAAAACTTAAAAAATATTTTAAAAATATTTTTCAAATATTTGATTTTGTGTTGCTGAAAAAACATTTTTTAAAAATATTCTGTTGGCACTTCTTATTTTCAATTATTCCAATTTTCAGTTGGCTATTATATAAAAACCCTAAACACTGTTTTGAAAAAAAATGAAATAAAAATTCTTCAAAAAAATATTTTAAAAATATTTTTCAAATATTTGATTTTGTGTTGCTAAAAAAATATTTCTTCAAAATATTCTGCAGGCATTTGAATCTATTTTTTTTTTTTCAATAATCCAATTTTTACTTGGCTATTATTTAAATCCCTAATTTAGAAATAGTTATTTATAGTTTATTTAAATTATTTCCTAGTTCCAATTATGGCCAATTTCGTTTGATTTATTATTAGTTTTCAAAAAGCCAAAAAAAAAAAAAAACGATTGCAAATATTTGGCACAAAAGAAATTCGTAATAAAAAAGAAACACCTCATCAGAACAATGATTGACTGACTGCCATCGCCGCCGACACCACTCCGAACATCACGCCCCAAAACCACCCACCAGGGAATGCCGCCATAAATGTCTTACCCACAACCCCACCAAAAAATATATTTCAATTCAAAATACGCAATAATGGCTACTTAGAATAAAAATTTAATATTTGGTATTTTGTTGTTATTTTTATTGCTATTGTTCTTATTGCTGTTGTTGTTGTCGTTTGCTTGATTCCTTAACTGTTTAACAATGTGTTTTCGTATAAATTTAGTTTACACATGATTTGAATAATTCACACTATGTGTTTCGATTCAATACCATTTTAGTATTCCGTTAAACAAACATTATTATTATTATTTTTGTTAGTCAACAAAATCTGAGAAGGGGAAGAGGGATATATTTTACAAAAAAAAAAAAAAACAAAACCGAAGTAAACAAATGCGAAATGGCGTGGCAAATGCGATTGATATTTCCACGGAAATACTAAAATTTCCATCATCACAGCTAAGTGTGAAAAACTAATAATTTTTTTTTAGTGATTTTGAAAACATTTTGGAAAAACCTAATTTCAAATCGTCTATGTCAAATATTGAAATGTTTTCTTTTTGCTCCACATTAGTTCTTGTATTGATCAATTTTTAATGGGCCTCTGAGGAGCCATAAAGTTGAGATATTAATGAGGCTGTCAGCGCATGACTGTGGACAGTGACAGTCGTTATTAATTAACAGCGAATTGGGATTTATGTGAAATAAATATTTAAATCGAAATGGACAGAAGTAAATCAATTATTTTTACATGGCTTATATTGGGATGGATCGGAATGTCGGCGAACATAAATACAATGGGGATTTTTTAAATCATATTTAAAAATATATAGTTCTTTAATAATAAATAGTTCTTTATATATTCTTGATTTTTTTAAATATTTTTTTAAAATTTTTAGAAAATTTTGAAAAATATTTTTTAAAAAATTTTAGATATATTTTTTACAAATATTTTAGAATTATTTTTCAAAAATATTTTAGGATTATTTTTAAAAAAAAAATTGACAATTATTTTTAAAATTTAAACTTTTTAAGGAATATGTTTTCATAGGAGCCAACAACGTAAAATTTTTGAATAACTTCACCCGTAGGCTACAGTGGTTATACAGGGTAAGATGAAACAAGTTAAAAAGCAGTAATTTCGGCCGGGCCGAACTTTGAATACCCTCCACCATTTGGAACGAATTTGAAATTTTTCAAAAAACAAAATCCTTAACCAATACTTTTAAAATTTTAAATATTGGGGTCTATACGACGTGGACCTACATAGGCATTGTTTGTCATAAGGCATTACCATATTCAAATTTGAAGCAATTCCGGTGGATAATGTCGCCAAAATCATCAAAATATCGTATCTAGGTAGGTACCGTTATATCGGAGTTGTGCGAAGACCTGGACCAGCATAGATAATTTTTGTCACAGGCTGTAGCATCCATAACGAACTTCAAATACGACACCTCTAAACTTAACTCGTCAAAATACCGAATATAGGGAGGTACTGATATATGGGGCCTATACGAAGACCTGGACCTGCCCAGATAATTTTCTGGCACAGGCTGTAGTACCCATTACGAACTTCAAATACCAAATTTTAAACTATTCCGTTGAATAATGTCGCTAAAATCCTCAAAATATCGAATATCGGGAGGTACCGTTATATGGGCGCTATATGAAAACGTGGGCCTGTCCAGATAATTTTCTGTCACAGGCTGTAGTACCCATTACGAACTGCAAATATCAAATTTTAAACAATTCCGTTGAATAATGTCGCTAAAATCGTCAAAATTCCGAATATAGGGAGGTACCGCTATATGGGGCTGTACGGGGACCTGCACAGATAATTTCCTGATTTTAGCTGTAGTATCCATTTCGAACTTCAAATAACAAATTTGAAACAATTCTGGCGAATAATGTCGCTAAAATCATCAAAATACTGAATATCGGGAGGTACCGTTATATGGGGGCTATATGAAAACGTGGACCTATATGGCCCATTTACGAATCTAACTTGCCTACTGCAAAAATAAACATGTGTATCTATCTCAATTCGTTCGAAAGATAGAGTGATTACAACAGACAGACGGACAGACAGATAGACGGATAGATAGACAGACAGACAGACGTACATCGCTAAATCGACTTAGCTGATTACGAATACGCTGATCAAGAATATATATACTTTATTGGGTCTGACATGAATATTTCGAGGAGTTACAAACGGAATGACAAAGTTAATATACCCTCCATAGTATGGTGGAGGGATCATCAATTTTTGTGCAAACTTTGCAAATTCTTTTATTTTTATTAATTCTAGGTCGGCTGCGAAAATGGACATGGACCTTTTAGTACCTCCCTCACAAGGTGTCAACATTTCGAATAGCCAAAAATGCTCATATAATAGGAAATAAGGAAAAATAGGAGATAAGCATCGGATTACTTTCAAACTTGGCACATTGCAATATTTCTACCAACACAAGATGGTATATATCGGTCCACTCCTTCTGATACCTCCCACACAAAGGGGTCAACATTTTTAGAACATCCAAAATACTTATTTAACGCGGAATAAGTATCCGATCGGCATATTCCAATATTCTATGAACACAAGATCTGGTATGAAGGTGGAATATATCAGCCCACTTCTTCTGATACCTCCCTCACGAGGGATTCAAAATTTTGAAACACCAAAACGACCATAAAAGGCAAAATGAGCGTCCGAATATCTTTAAACTAGGCATATCCCAATATTTCAGTCAACACAAGACCTGATGTGATTATGGAATATATCGGTCCACTTTTTTTTTTAATAATTGTAGCTCTCATAAAGTGTGAAATAAATATCCGATTAATTCGAAACTTGACACATTTCAATATTTCAACAAAATCAAGATCTGTTGTGAAGATAGTAGATATTGGCCCACTCCTTCTGGTACCTCCCCCACAAGGAGCTCAAAATTTTGAAACATTTTGATCATAAAATGCCAAATGAGCATACGATTACCTTCAAACTCGGCACATCTCAATATTTATATCAATAGAAGATCTGGTGTGAAGGTGGGATATATCGGTCCTCTCCTTCTGGTACCTCCCCCACAAGGGGTTCAAAATTTTGAAACACCAAAACTCTCATAAAATGCAAAATGAGTATCCGATTACCTTCAAACTCAACATATCCCAAATATTTCTATCAACACAAGATCTTAAGTGAAGATAGGATATTTCAGTCCATTGCTTCTGGTACCTCCCCCACAAAGGTCCAAAAATTTTGAATAATTTTAACTCTCATAAATTTCGGATTAAACATCCGATTCTCTTCAAAGTCGGCATATCTCAATATTTCAGCCAACACAAGATCTGATGCGAATATGAAATATATCAGTCCACTTCATCTGGTACCTCCCCCACAAAAGTCCAACAATTTTGTATAAATATAACTCTCATAAATTTTGGATTAAACATCCGATTCTCTTTAAATCTCAAATATTGCAATATTTATACCAACACAAGATCTGCTGTAAAGATGGGATATATCGGCCCACTCCTTCTGGTACCTCCCCCACAAAGGCGTAAAATTTTTGAAAAACCTAAACGCTCATAAAATGCGATATGAGCATTCGATTAATTTTAAACTCGGCACATCTTAATATCTCTACAAAAGGAAGTTCTGATGTGAATATGAAATATATTGTCTTATACCTTCTGGTACCTCCCCCTTAAAAAAAGTCAAAATTTTGGAAAACTAAAACGCTCTTAAAATGTAGAAAAAATATCCGGCTCTTCTCAAACCTTACACATGCTAATATTTTTATTAACACAAGATCTGGTTTAAAAATTATAGGTATCGGTCCACCTCTTCTGGTACCTCACCCAAAAATGGTCACAATTTTAGATTCTTCACATCTGTCTATAATTTTACACCTGTCGGCAAGTTATAATTTTCTATGATTTTTAAAAATATTTTTTTTTATTTGGAAATATTTTGATATGAAATATTACCACCCTAATACACATTATTGAAGCTCTGTGCTGCTGCTGTGATAATAAGAAATTAAATATGGACTGTAAATTGCACTAACAAGTGCCTACCTCAAAGAATATTAAACTTGTTATAATGTTACAATTTTGAAAAACATTGTAACCGGTTTTTCGGTTTTCAATGTTTTCCGAATCTTTGAGGCAAAAATATTTTGATAGTTATTACAATTCAAAAAAAAAAAAAAATAAATAAAATAAAATAAAATAAATAACTAAAAATTACATTTTAAACCCCCTGCAAGAACCGATTCTAAATGTTTGTTTTTTCCTCAACCCGATTTAAAATTGTAACAACATTAACAGCTGTTGCTGAACAACAATTACCATGGAGTCAACAAACTCCTCTTTAATTTTCGTAACATTCAATAACAAAAATCGCCTTGAACTCTATTGGACACTTTAGTTTGTTCAACTCTGCCTGAGGCAACATTTTTTTACAAGACTTAAAACAGCAAAAAAAAAACTGAACAACTAGCAATTTTAACTAGTCAAAATAATGCGGGACAGACAGAACATGCCATAGACTACGACTAGGCTAATATGTAACTCGTTTTAATGGCCATTTTCCAATTCTGTGAGAAAACTTTGTTGCCGTGGCTTTTAGATGAATGGCCAGGCCTAAGTAAACATGAATTATAATTAGGAATTTTCAATATTTCGATGAAAATCAAGTTGAAAAAAACAAATACTTTTAGAATGTTTGATGGCAATAAAAAAATAATTAAAAATAATATTTGCAGAAAAATCTCTTTCGAGCAATAAAAAAGTGATTGTTCGGAATATTTGAAAATATTATTGGAAATTGCGCAGTTGGAAATGCAGAGAATGAAAATGATGTTAAAATAGAATTATATGACAAGAATTTTAGAGTGGTTTTGAAAAAAAACAAAAAATTCTTTATTGGTCGGATGGTCCTTGGAAAAAATTCTTTAAAAATCCACGTTAATTGGTCGGATGGTCCTTGGAAAAAATTCTTTAAAAAATCCACGTTAATTGGTCGGATGGTCCTTGGAAAAATTCTTTTAAAAATCCACGTTTATGGGTCAATTGGTCCTTGGAAAAATTCTTTTAAAAATCCACGTTTATGGGTCAATTGGTCATTGGAAAAATTCTTTTAAAAATCCACGTTAATTGGTCGGATGGTCCTTGGAAAAAATTCTTTAAAAAATCCACGTTAATTGGTCGGATGGTCCTTGGAAAAAATTCTTTTAAAAATCCACGTTTATGGGTCAATTGGTCCTTGGAAAAATTCTTTTAAAAATCCACGTTTATGGGTCAATTGGTCTTTGGAAAAAAATTCATTAAAAAATCCACGTTTATGGGTCCATTGGTCCTTGGAAAAAATTCTTAAAAAAAATCCACGCTTATTGGACTATTGGTCCTTGGAAAAAAATCTTAAAAAAATCCACGTTTATGGGTCCATTGGTCCTTGGAAAAAATTCTTAAAAAATCCACGTTTATGGGTCCATTGGTCCTTGGAAAAAATTCTTAAAAAATCCACGTTTATTGGACTATTGGTCCTTGGAAAAAATTTAAAAAAAAACTCATTTAGTGGTCGGATGGTCCCTGGAAAAAAATTCTTTGAAAAAATCCACGTTTATTGGTCGGATGGTCCTTGAAAAAAATTCTTTAAAAAATCCACGTTTATGGGTCCACTGGTCCTTGGAAAAAATTCTTTAAAAAATCCACGTTTATGGGTCCATTGGTCTTTGGAAAAAAATTCATTAAAAAATCCACGTTTATGGGTCCATTGGTCCTTGGAAAAAATTCTTAAAAAAAATCCACGCTTATTGGACTATTGGTCCTTGGAAAAAAATCTTAAAAAAATCCACGTTTATGGGTCCATTGGTCCTTGGAAAAAATTCTTAAAAAATCCACGTTTATGGGTCCATTGGTCCTTGGAAAAAATTCTTAAAAAATCCACGTTTATTGGACTATTGGTCCTTGGAAAAAATTTAAAAAAAAACTCATTTAGTGGTCGGATGGTCCCTGGAAAAAAATTCTTTGAAAAAATCCACGTTTATTGGTCGGATGGTCCTTGAAAAAAATTCTTTAAAAAATCCACGTTTATGGGTCCACTGGTCCTTGGAAAAAATTCTTTAAAAAATCCACGTTTATGGGTCCATTGGTCTTTGGAAAAAAATTCATTAAAAAATCCACGTTTATGGGTCCATTGGTCCTTGGAAAAAATTCTTAAAAAAAATCCACGCTTATTGGACTATTGGTCCTTGGAAAAAAATCTTAAAAAAATCCACGTTTATGGGTCCATTGGTCCTTGGAAAAAAATACTTCAACATCATAATTTAAGGTGCCTCGTCATTTTATATCCAACCATGTTTTTCACCGTTTGTTTTCGACAGATATTCTCCCAAATATTTAATTTATACACAAACATACAAGTTTTATACGAGATAAGATATTTTAACTAAGATAATGCCAAATAGGCGCAGCTAGAATAGATATAAAAGTGCGTGCCAACCGGAGTAGGTAAACAAAACCAATGAATTTGGTAATAATTTCGGAGATAACATTTAACCTACATAAAAGAGAATTGGCACTTGGAGACAGATTAGGAGGTTACTTTGGATTTAAAGATTTTTTCGGTCGGTTTTCAAAGACCAAGGACCATCCGACCAATAAGCGTGGATTTTTTAAAAATTTTTATCCAAGGACCCATAAACGTGGTTTTTTTTAAGATTTTTTTTTCCAAGGGCCAAACGTCCAAAAAGTGGATTTTTTAAGATTTTTTCCCAAAGGCCAAACGTCCAAAAAACCGATTTTTTAAGAATTTTTTCCAAGGGCCAAACGTTCAAAAGGCGGATTTTTTAAGAATTTTTTCCAAGGGCCAAATGTCAAAAAAACAGATTTTTTAAGATTTTTTTTCCAAGGGCCCAAACGTCCAAAAAACCGATCTGTTAAGAATTTTTTCCATGGGCCAAACGTCCAAAAAACGGATTTTTTAAGATTTTTTTCCAAGGCCCAAACGTCTAAAAAACGGATTCTTTAAGAATTTTTTTCAAGTACCAATGGACCCATAAACGTGGATTTTTTAAAGAATTTTTTCCAAGGACCAATGGACCAATAAACGTGGATTTTTTAAAGAATTTTTTCCAAGGACCAATGGACCAATAAACGTGGATTTTTTAAAGAATTTTTTCCAAGGACCAATGGACCAATAAACGTGGATTTTTTAAAGAATTTTTTCCAAAGACCAATGGACCCTTAAACGTGGATTTTTTAAAGAATTTTTTCCAAAGACCAATGGACCCTTAAACGTGGATTTTTTAAAGAATTTTTTCCAAGTACCAATGGACCCATAAACGTGGATTTTTTAAAGATTTTTTTCCAAGTACCAATGGACCCATAAACGTGGATTTTTTAAAGAATTTTTTCCAAGTACCAATGGACCAATAAACGTGGATTTTTTAAAGAATTTTTTCCAAAGACCAATGGACCCTTAAACGTGGATTTTTTAAAGAATTTTTTCCAAAGACCAATGGACCCTTAAACGTGGATTTTTTAAAGAATTTTTTCCAAGGACTATCCGACCAATAAACGTGGATTTTTTAAAGAATTTTTTCCAGGGACCAATGGACCCATAAACGTGGATTTTTTTAAGAATATTCTCCAAGGACTATCCGACCAATAAACGTGGACCCCTAAACTTGGATTTTTTAAAGAATTTTTTCCAGGGACCAACGGACCCCTAAACTTGGATTTTTTAAAGAATTTTTTCCAGGGACCAATGGACCCATAAACGTGGATTTTTTAAAGAATTTCTTCCTGGGACCAATTGTTGGACAACAAAAATATTTTCGAAAAATCGAGAAATTGATACTTTTTATTATCTCAGAATTGATTTTCAATCTTTTACAATCCTAAACCTCTTATTTTTTATTTTTTTCTTCCTCCCTTTTGATTTTCATTTTCTAAACACCATTAACTCACCTTAGCATGAACGTGTATTTGCTGTGTTTGGTGGCTTTTTTGCGCGCCAAAATGACCAAAGCCAAAAGATTGCCGATGACACCGAAAATAATGACAGCAGCACTCCACAGGAGGCGACGTCTATTTTGATACAGCGGCAGTTGTTGTGATATCGGTACTGCTGGGCTTTGAGATTCTGTGGCATCCGGATAGGATGCCGTTGTGCCATTATCCTGATCGGCAGGATTAAAGCTATAGCAAAGTTGCAGCAGCACCACAAGGTAGAGGGAATGTAAAATGCATTTTCGTGACATTTTCGAGTCGTTTTTTATCGAAGGGAAGTTGCGGTTTTTTTTAAATCCAAAACAATTTTCAAAAAACTTCAATTTTTTTCAAAATTTTAATTTTTTTTCTAATATTTTTTTATTTAAATATTTTTTTCCTTTTTTCACTTTTTTCTAAATTTGTTTCGTTGAATTGAAAAACAGATTGTAATTATTTTTTTCTTTTCAAAATTTCACCAAACCGGTGCAATTTGTTTTAAAAATGTTTTCAATACATTTTTCAAAACGCGTTTTCTGTTCCAAAAACTATTTGAAGAATTTTTCGTAACGTCTTTAAAAAACAATTCAATTTGTGTTGTTTGTTTGATTTGCGAAAACAAAAAATACCGGCCTACTCTCACTTGTTGTTGGGCACACGTTGTGTTCAAGAAGACAGACAGGCGAGAAAATTGCGAGTCCAACCAATCGTTTGCGAGTCTTTTGAAAAACTGTGCGATTCCAGTGCGTTGTCGACGATAGACTTTAATCGTTACAGTGCCAAGATACGTGCGTCAGCTGGAGCAGCGGACCACTACCGGGCCGCAAACATTGTGAATTGCTCTCTGCTGGTTGTTTGGCGCGAGGGGATCTGCTGCAGTTTACTTCGCTCCTTTGTTTCCCCCCAGCAGTAGCAGCAGCGACATCATTATGCCTCCTCGGCTGGGATGTTCGTGTGTGTTTTATCGTTGCTGCTGCTGCTGCTGCTGTTGGATTGTTATGTTTGTGTTTACTTACCTCTTTACGAAGTGTTTTCGTCGTTTTTCCCAAACGAAGATATTAACCGATATCAAAAGAGTTAATGGTGTTGTTATTGTTGTTGTTGGTATTGGGGATTTGTTTTGTGGTTATGTTGTGGCGGTAATGGTGTGCGTACATACATACAAAAAATCCTACATATTTGTGTGTATTTTATGGCATTTGTCCATTTGTAAAGGAAATAAAAAACACCATTGGATTTTTGGGAGATTTCTGGACAACAAATTTGGAAGCAATTTTTAAAAAATATTTTTTTGGGAATTTAAAATTTTACGATGCTAGTTAAAATTTTGTTATTTTAAAATTATTTTTTTGAAACAAAATTTGGTCGGAAAATATTTTATATCAAAAATTGGTCGATTTTTTTTAATAAATAATTTGGTCGAAATTTGTTGAGTCTTGGTATTATTTTTCTCATATTTTATTATTTTATATTATTATATTAGGAATATTTTTGGGGAAACTGGTCGAAATTTTCATAAAAAATTGGTCGATTTTTATACACAAAATTTGGTCGAATTTATAATCGGGGGATGGTCGAATTTATAATTGTGGGGAAATATGTGGAAACATAACTTGATCGAAAATATTAATTAATTTTTTTAATATTTGAGGATTCCTGTTTTTATATCCTCCACCATTTTATGGAGGGTATATTAACTTTGTCATTCCGTTTGTAACTCATCGAAATAATGATCTTAGACCCAACAAAGTATATATATTCTTGATCAGCGTAAAATTCTAAGGCGATTTAGCCATGTCCATCCGTCTGTCTGTGTGTTGTAATCATCCTATCTTTCGAACGAATTGAGATAGAAGGCTAAAATATTGCACACATGTTTATTTTTTCAGTAGGTAGGTTAAGTTCGTAAATAATTTTTTCCAAGTACCAATGGACCCATAAACGTGGATTTTTTAAAGAATTTTTTCCAAGTACCAATGGTCCTATAAACGTGAAATTTTTTGAAGAATTTTTTCCAGGGACCAATGGACTTATAAACGTGGATTTTTAAAGAATTTTTTTCCAAGCGTAAAACACTAAGTCAATTTAGCGATGTCCGTCCGCCGTCTGTCTGTTGTAATCACGCTATCTTTCGAACGAATTGAGATAGTAGGCTAAAATTTTGCACAAATGTCTATTTTGGCAGTAGGCAGGTTAAGTTCGTAAATGGGTCATGTAGGTCCACGTTTTCATATAGCCCCCATACAACGGTACCTCCCAATATTCGATATTTTGATGATTTTAGCGTCATTATTCACCAGAATTGTTTCAAATTTGGTGTTTGAAGTTCGAAATGGATACTGCAGCCTGTGACAGAAAATTATCTGTGCCCCCATATAACGATACCTCCCAATATTCGGTATTTTGATGATTTTAGCGACATTATTCACCGGAACTGTTTCAAATTTGGCATTTGAAGTTCGAACAAAGTTCGTTTATTTCAAGTTTCGAATTTGAATATGGTAATGGCTTGTGACAAACAATGCCTATAATATAACGGCTATATTCGGTATTTTTAAAATGTTATATTTTTCGAAAATTTCCTAATTCGTTCCAAATGGTGGAGGGTATTCAATGTTCGGCCCGGCCGAATTTACTGCTTTTTTACTAGTTTTATTTATTTTCTTATTTTAGGAATATACAGGGTGAGATGAAAAAACTGCAACCAAATTCAGACTGGTGTCATTACTAAGCCACACGTCCGACAGCTGTTAAAATTATTCCAGTGACAGCTTATTATATTGTTTACAAGCGTACAAAAGCATTTTGTTGAGAATTTTCCAGAAAAAAAGTTATTCGTGGCAGAATTCGAGCGTGATCGTGTGATTTCTTTATATTTGGCTAGAAAACCACAAGTGGCTATCGTTAGAGTTCTCCAGCATTAAAATGTGAATCGAAATCTTTTGTGTCTCGTACCATCGCTCGTTACCGATTACGTGATACTGGTAGCGAAAACAGCAACATCAGCAGAAATGGTTCGAAAAGTAAAGAAGCGACTTGATCGAAACCCGCGTCGCAGTGGCCGAAAAATGACTCGTGAGCTAAACATTTTGCAATATTCCATTCGGCAAATATTGAAAAATGAGCTCGGGGTAAAGCCATTGAAATTCTAAAAAGTCCAAGAACTTACACCGTAACAGAAAGAAAATAGACTCAGAAGAGCTAAAGAGTTCACTTCGCTTGGCCGAAAGTGGTGAATTGCCGAATTTGGTTTTCTTTCTCTGTCTCCGATGAGAAAACATTCGTTGTCCAGCAGTTTGTAAACAAACAAAATGATCGTGTTTACTGACCAAAGAGGTCAGCTGTAAATGTGCACCTTCGGTTGGCCACCAGAACTCAAGCGCCGGCCATGGTGATGGTGTGGGCCGCCATAACAGCCTATGGTCGCTCTCCGCTAGTATTAATCGACCGTGGCATCAGTATAAATGCCGAATATTATGGCGAAAATATTGTGGAGGGTGTATTAAAGCCTCGGGCACGCAAACATTTTGGCCGCATACCTTGGACATTCGAACAGGACTCAGCACCATGGCACTCAGTACGCGCCACCTAAGAATGGTTACAAAATGTACCTCGCTTCATTTCCACCGCACCAAATGGCCACCAAAATCTCCGGATACCAATCCATTGGACTATTGTTTCTAGAGTATTTTGGAAAGCAAGATTGGCACTAAAAAATACCAAAATTCCGATCACCTCAAGCAAGCGTTTCGCCGGGAATGGGCCAAAACACCGAAGAGCAACATTCGGGCAGCGTGTGATGGTTTCATTGGCCGTTTGAAGGCCATAATTCGTGACAAAGGTGACCAATTCTAACAAATCGAAACTTATTCTAAAATTTGATGCTATTTCCGATATTTTTTGCTTCAATAAAATTAAAAAAAAAAAATGTAAAATTTATTATTCTACCCTGTATTTCGTGAAATTTGCAAATGTCATTGGAGACTTTTGGGGGAAAGAGTTCTTCCCTTAAATAAAAGGAAAAGATTAAGATTTATTGTTGGAAACAATTATTTGGTCGAAAATTTTATGATATGAACTGGTCGAATATTTAATTTATATATTTTTTTTGGGTTTATATATAATTTTGATACTCTTTTTTGCCATATTTTATTATTTTAGTTTTTTGGGTGCAGTAATTGGTTGAAAAAGGTTTACATAGTAATTGGTCGAATTTTATTTTAGCAAATTTGGTCGTTTTTTTTTTTTTTTTGATTTTAGGTTTTCTTATAATTTTTTAATCCTAGTTTTTTTTTGTATTTTGGGAATAAATTATTATTAGAAACTATAATTAGGTTGAATAAATAAAATTGGTCGGATTTTTTTATAACTGATTCGGACGATTTTTTTTAATTTTTTAATTATTTTTTTTCTTTATTTAGGCCGAGTTATTTTTTTTTTTCACAAAAACCATTTTATTTCCATTTATGAAGGTAATTATCAAAAACTGATATATTTTAATTTTCCCAAATGTTAGTCAAAAAATATATTTTTCAAATTTGTTCATCCAAAATAGCAATCATGTGACAACACTGTTTTCATATTTCAGTTGCCATTGACTGCATATTGTTTTTCTATCACTTCTAACCCCGCAGGAGATCATTTAACACCAAGCCAAAAATTCTTGAGAAATAATTAGTGTCTTTTCTAACGGCCAAAGTTGTGTCTCAAAATTTTTAATGAAATTGAATTCCGCTGCCATCTGAAGGAAATTTTTCGAACTTGAATTGATAATTATGAAAAAATATGATATGCTTCAACAAGTTGATGTCTAACTACCAGCGAGTTGGCTGACAAGTGGGCAAATGGCAAATTTTAGTTTAGTTTAATATCACATTGTCTTTAAATATTTAAAGGACAAGATGTTGGGAGGTCCAAGAAAGAGTTTCTAGAAAAAACAAAAATACTTAAATTAAAAAAAAAATAAATTAAAAAAAAAGTTAACGATATCCATGGCTATGACTAAATAAGGACATCATAGGGACTCCAAAAAAATATTAATAACAAATTTCACAGATATTCAAAAAAAAAAAAAAATAAAAATCAACGACTTGAGGGAACTTAACAAACCCGTACAAACAATCCAACACTGTTCTACAAATATTTAAAAATATGTCATATATTTCTGGTGTTCTTTAGTCACCGCCATATGGCTACATTCGATGCGGCCAAAACGTCGCATCTCAATCTCTCCAAGAAAGTATCAAATTTGGTTAAAATTTGGTATATCGTGGAGATGGGCAATATTGGCTCACTCCTTCTGGTACCTCCCCCACAACGGGAATTTGGAATAATTATACCTCTTTTGAAACGTGAAAAAAGACTCCGATTTTCTTTAAATTACACACATCATAATATTTTTATTAACAAAAGGTCTGGTGTGAAGATGGAATATATTGATCCATTCCTTCTAGTACCTCCACCACAAAATGTCAAAAATTAAAAAAAAAAAAAAAAAAAAAAAAAAAAAAAAAAAAAAAAAAAAAAAAATGCTGCACAGAAAGAGAAGGGATAATCCGATTTTGCTCCAACTTTGCAAATGCTAATATTTGCATCAGTACTAAGTTAGGTGAGAAAATGGACAATTTCGGACCACTCCATTAAGTATCTCCCCCACCAATGGTCGAAATTTTGAATAATAATAACTCTTATAAAATGTGTTATAAAAATCCGATTACCTTCAAATGACACATATCACAATATTTTCATTATCCCAAGGTCTGGTGTGAAGATGGAATATATCGGTCTATTCCTTCTGGTACCTACCCCTCGAAAAGTTTAAAATGTTGAATATTCATGATGCTCATAAATTAATATCCGATTCCATTTAGACTTGGTACATCTTGATATTTCTATCAACACACGATCTGTTGTGAAGATGGTAAAGATCGGACTATTTCTTCTGGTACCTGCCCCACAATGGCTCAAAATTTAGAATAACCAAAACGATTATAAAATCCGAAATACGTTTTATTTTCTCTTCATATTTCACACATTCTATTATTTCTGCTAACACAAGATCTGCTGTGAAGATGTGATATATCGGTCAACTTCTTATGGTACCTTCCCCACAAAGGGTCAAAATTTTAAATATCCATGAAGCTCATAAAACACGAAATTAACATCCGATTCCATATAGACTTGTCACATCTCATTTTTTCCATCAGCACAAGGTCTGATATGAAGATGGTAGGGATCGGACCATTCCTTGTAGTACCTACCCCACAAAGGTCAAAGTTTTGAATAACTAACACTATCGTAAATTCGATACAAGCATCCGATTTAATTCAAATTTCACACATCCCATTATTTTTGCAAACACAAGATCTGCTGTGAAGATAAGATATATCGGCCCACTCCTTCTGGTACCTTCCCCACAAAGGGTAAACGTTTTGAATATCCATGAATAATACGCGAAATTAACATCCGAATCCATTCAGACTTGGTACATCTCAACATTTCCATCAACACAAGATCCGTTTTGAAGATGGTAGAGATCGGACCATTTCTTCTGGTACCTTCCCCACAAATGCTAAAAGTTTTGAATAACCATAAACGATTATAAAATCCGAAATAAGCAACCGGTTCTTTTCAAATTATTCACATCACAATATTTTTATTAACCCGAGGTCTGGTGTGGAGATGGGATATATCCGTCCACTTCTTCTGGTGCCTCCCCCATAAAGATTTTGGAAAACAAAACGCTCAAAGAAAGTGAAATAATCATCCAACTCTCTTCGAATTTCACACATACAAACATTTTTGCTAACACAAGATCTGTTGTGAACATGCGAACCCCTGAACATATACCTGCGAACCTCTTCTGGTACCTCACCCACAAAGGGTCTCAATTTTCAATACTTATGTATGTTATTACTTGCGAAACAATCAGCGATCCTTTACAACTTGCTATATCTAATAATTTGTCCCAACCAGAAACCTGATATGAATATGGAATTTAGGATTTCGCATAAAATTGGATGTAAATATTCGATTTCCTTCAAAAATCGTCAATACCATTGTTTTTATCTGTATTAGATGAAAATATTATTTAAAAATAAACTTCATTTAACCACATTCACTATCTCACTCAAGTAAATGATTTCCAAAGAAAATCAAAGTAAAACCATTCGAGATCATTAGCCTTTCATCGACTCTATATCTAAGTGTTGGCGGTCTGCATTTTCTTTCGGGCAGTGCGATTTTCAATCTACTTCCTTCCACATTTAATAAAACGCTTCACAGTTCATTGGTATTTCAAAGAAAATATTTTCAATTGATTTTGTTTTTTTTTTCTTTTCAAATTTCATTAGAAATTCTTGTTTAGCGGGCAGTGTTTACAGAGTAATTAAAATTGTATTGCACTGTTATTGTTGTTTTAGTGCAAAAAAAAAAAAAAAATCAAAACTAGACATTAACTAAAGAAAAAAAAAATAAATAAATAAAAGCGGCTATCATAATAATCGATGGTTATAATAACACTGGGCAACATAAGTATCAGTCGGCCAACAGATGTATGCGCTCAGCCAATGTTCGTTTTTTTTTTTTAATATATTTTGACTTCTGCTATGATTATTCAAATTGTTGACCCTCCATGGAGTGGAATAAAGTGGACCGAAGTATTCCGTTTTCATACTTTAAATAATAAAGATAACAAGTTAAAAAGCAGGTAGTTCGGCCGGGCCAAACTTTGAATACCCTCCACCATTTAGAACGAATTTGGACATTTTCAAAAAAATAAAATATGTTGGGGTCTATATGACGTGGACCTACGTAGGCTTTGTTTGTCATAAGCCATTACCATATTCAAATTCGAAACTTGAAATATACGGCGAATAATGCAGCTAAAATCATCAAAATACCTAATATAGGGAGGTACCATTATATCGAAACTATACAAAGACTTGGACCTGCATAGACAATATTCTGTCACATGGCTGTAGCTTCCATTACGAACTTCAAATACGACATATCAAACAATTTCGGTGAGTATTGTACTTAAAATCATCAAAATACCGAATATCGGAAGGTACCGTTATATGGGGGCTATATTAAAACATGGACCTGCATAGACAATTTTCTGTTTTAGGCTGTAGTATCCATTACGAACTTTAAATATCAAATTTGAAACACATCCGGTAAATAATGTCGCTAAAATGTTCAAAATACCGAATATCGGGAGGTACCATTATATAGGGGCTATATGAAGACGTGGACCTTTACAACTTGCTATATCTAATAATTTGTCCCAACCAGAAACCTGATATGAATATGGAATTTAGGATTTCGCATAAAATTGGATGTAAATATTCGATTTCCTTCAAAAATCGTCAATACCATTGTTTTTATCTGTATTAGATGAAAATATTATTTAAAAATAAACTTCATTTAACCACATTCACTATCTCACTCAAGTAAATGATTTCCAAAGAAAATCAAAGTAAAACCATTCGAGATCATTAGCCTTTCATCGACTCTATATCTAAGTGTTGGCGGTCTGCATTTTCTTTCGGGCAGTGCGATTTTCAATCTACTTCCTTCCACATTTAATAAAACGCTTCACAGTTCATTGGTATTTCAAAGAAAATATTTTCAATTGATTTTGTTTTTTTTTTCTTTTCAAATTTCATTAGAAATTCTTGTTTAGCGGGCAGTGTTTACAGAGTAATTAAAATTGTATTGCACTGTTATTGTTGTTTTAGTGCAAAAAAAAAAAAAAAAATCAAAACTAGACATTAACTAAAGAAAAAAAAAATAAATAAATAAAAGCGGCTATCATAATAATCGATGGTTATAATAACACTGGGCAACATAAGTATCAGTCGGCCAACAGATGTATGCGCTCAGCCAATGTTCGTTTTTTTTTTTTAATATATTTTGACTTCTGCTATGATTATTCAAATTGTTGACCCTCCATGGAGTGGAATAAAGTGGACCGAAGTATTCCGTTTTCATACTTTAAATAATAAAGATAACAAGTTAAAAAGCAGGTAGTTCGGCCGGGCCAAACTTTGAATACCCTCCACCATTTAGAACGAATTTGGACATTTTCAAAAAAATAAAATATGTTGGGGTCTATATGACGTGGACCTACGTAGGCTTTGTTTGTCATAAGCCATTACCATATTCAAATTCGAAACTTGAAATATACGGCGAATAATGCAGCTAAAATCATCAAAATACCTAATATAGGGAGGTACCATTATATCGAAACTATACAAAGACTTGGACCTGCATAGACAATATTCTGTCACATGGCTGTAGCTTCCATTACGAACTTCAAATACGACATATCAAACAATTTCGGTGAGTATTGTACTTAAAATCATCAAAATACCGAATATCGGAAGGTACCGTTATATGGGGGCTATATTAAAACATGGACCTGCATAGACAATTTTCTGTTTTAGGCTGTAGTATCCATTACGAACTTTAAATATCAAATTTGAAACACATCCGGTAAATAATGTCGCTAAAATGTTCAAAATACCGAATATCGGGAGGTACCATTATATAGGGGCTATATGAAGACGTGGACCTGCACATACAATTTTCTGGCTTAGGCTGTAGTATCCATTTCGAACTTCAAATACCAAATTTGAAAAAACTCCGGTGGATAATGTCGCTAAAATCATCAAAATACCGAATATAGGGAGGTACTGTTATATGGGGGCTATACGAAAACGTGGACCTATATGGCCCATTTACGAACTTAACCTGCCTACTGGCAAAATAAACATGTTTGTAATTCTAGCCTTCTATCTATACGTTCGAGATATAGAATTTTACGCTGATCAAGAATATATATACTTTTTTGGGTCTGACATAAGTATTTCGAGGAGTTACAAACGAAATGACAAAGTTAATATGCCCTCAATAGTATGGTGGAGGGTATACAAATATTGATATGGGCAAAATTTCAAGAAAATCGAATTTTTCCAATTTAATGTGAAATTATAGTGGACCGATTTTTTCCATCTTCTTAGCAGACCTTGTGTTAGTAGAAATAATGGATGTGTGAAATATGATGAGAACCGGATGCTTATTTCAGATTTTATAATCGATTTGGCTATTCAAAATTTTGACCCTGGGTGGGGAAGGTACCAGAAGGAATGGTCCGATCTCTACCATCTTTATAACACATCTTGTGTGAAATATAAAGTCAACCGGATGCTTATTTCAGATTTTATAATCATTTTGGTTATTGTAAACTTTGACCCTTTGTGGGAGAAGTACCAGAAGGAATGGCCCAATCTCTACCGTCTTTATGGCAGATCTTCTGTTGATAGAAATATTTAGATGTATCAAGTCTGAATGGAATCGGATGTTCATTACGCGTTTTATGAGCTTCACGGATATTCAAAATATTGACAAAGGGTCAAGGAGGTATCAGAAGGAATGGATCGATATTTCCCATCTTCACAGCAGATCTTGTGTTAATGGAATTATTGGGATGTGTGAAACATATAGAGTCAACCGGATGCTTATTTCGAATTTTAAAATCGTTTTTGTTATTCAAAACTTTGACCCTTTGTGGGGCAGGTGCAGGAAGGAATGGTCTGATCTCCACAATCTTTATTACAGATCTTGTGTTGATGGAAATATTGTGTTGTGCCAAGTCTGCAAGGAATCGGATGCTAATTTTGTGTTTTATGAGCTTCATAGATATTCCAAATTTTGACCCTTTTGTGGGGGAGGTGCCAGAAGGAGTGGACCGATTTATTCCATCTTCACACCAGACCTTGGGTTAATAAAAATATTGTGATGTGTGAAATTTGAAGACGATCATACTATTATTTCATACTTTATAAGAGTTGTAATTATTTAAAATTTTGACCCTTTGTGAGGAAGGTACCAGAAGAAGTGGACCGATAAATTCCATCTTCACAACAGTCTTTTGTTAGTAGTAATAATGGGATGTGCGAAATATGAAGAGAACCGTATGGTTCTTTCGGATTTAATAATCGTTTTTTTATTCAAATCATTGACCCTTTGTGGGGGAGGTACCAGAAGAAATGGTCCGATCTCCACCTTCTCTATAACATATCTTGTGTTGATGGAAAAATTGAGATGTGCCAAGTCTGCATGGAATCGGATGCTTATTTTGTGTTTTATGAGCTTCATGGATAATAAAAATTTTGAGGCTTTGTGGGGGAGGTACCAGAAGGAATGAACCCATACATTCCATCTTCACAGCAGATTTTGTGAATTGAAATTATGGAATGTTTGAAATATAAAGAGAAACGGATGCTTATTTCGGATTTTATAATCGTTTTGGTTATTCAAAACTTCGACCCTTTGTGGGGGAGGTACCAGAAGAATTGGTCCGATATGTACAATCTTTATAACAGACCTTGTGTTGATGGAAATATTGAGGTGCGCCAAGTCTGAATGAAATCGGATGTTAATGTCGCATTCTATGAGCTTCATGGATATTCAAAATTTTGATCCCTTGGTGGGGGAGGTACCAGAAAGAGTACACCGATATAATCCATCTTCGCACCAAACCTTGGGTTAACAATAATGTTGTAATATTTGTAATTTGAAGACAATCGGACTCTTACATCACATTTTATAAATGTTGTAATTATTCAAAATTTTGACCCTTTGTCGGGGAGGTACTTGATGAAGTGGATCGATATTGTCCATTTTCTCACCAGACCTAGCACTGATGCAAATATTAGGATTTGCAAAGTTGGAGCTAAATCGGGTTATATTTCCTCTTTCTGTGCAGTAAATATTTTTTTGTTTGAAAATGTGGGCCTTTTGTGGGGGTGGTACCAGAAGGAGTGGGCCCATCTCCTGACACGATCTAAGTTTGACTATAATATTACGATGCACCAAGTTTGGACCAAATCGAGAGTAATCATGCGCACCAGCCAGCAGACAGATAGATAGGGAGATGGACGGACGGACATCGCTAGACCGACTCCAAAGGTCCTGCAACGGATTTAGTCCAAGAAGACCTAGGGTCTATAACCGTTATTTCGATGAGTCACGTTTTGGCCGTATCAAATTATATATACCCTCTGTAGCCATATGGCTGAGGATATAATAAAATCGGCTATCATAATAATTAATTAACAAAGCAACTGAAATTAATTTCCAATTTTAAACATTTTGAAAAAAAAAAATATTTTTAAAAAGTCCTCATAGGGTAACTCCGATGGTCCTTAAAAAAATTGTAAAACTTCGTCTTAAAATATTCATTTAAGAATTCGCCTTTGGTGGATCTTGCAAAAATCCTTATTACCCCTTGGTAACAATCTCATTTAACCACACCCCTCCCAAAATTAAAAAACATAAAAAAATGTTTTTTTTTGGCAATTGTTGTAATTTGCTTGCAGATTTCGTATTTCGAATGTGAATATCATTGCATTTTAATTTCTGTGCAATTTTTTCCACTTTATATGGAGCTGTGGCCGCGTGCTGTGAGAAAATCCAAGCGCCAAGCATCGTTAACCGCACCAAAAATTCAACACCACCACCACCATCTTCATCATTGAATGTTGAAAACACGTGCATGGACTGTTTATTGTAAAATAATGTAAATTTATTGTGTTAATGAAAAGGGTATAGCAGAGAGGAATGATTGTTTTTTAAACTTCCTACTTTCTTCTACTTTTAAAGAACTTTTGGAAATTTTTGATTTAAAATAAAATATTTTCTATCATTTCCTTTCATTTTCAAGCACTTATTTGCAAAAATTAAGAATTAAAAAATCAACGACGTCCTGACAAAGAATATTTTTTCAGTGACATCTTGGCGAAATGACTTCCTGACCTTCTTCAATTTCTTACAAATAATTGTATTTTTTTCGGGCCAGTAATCATAGATTTGTTTTAATTTTTTTAAATAGTTTCCAAGCCAATATTCATGAATTTTTTGAAAGGATCTCCCTGCCAGATTATTAAATTATTATTAAAAGGACCTTCTGGCCAAGAATTATAGATTTTTTTCCAAGGCCAAACTGGCATGACCCTTGGCCATTTGGGATTTAAAAAAAATCGAAGGACTTCCGGTCCAAATATCGTTGATTTTTTAAAAGTCCCCCGGACCTGTATGAAAATATGAAATTTTAAAGAAAAAATTTAAATTAATTCCGTTTTTTTTTTCGTTTTTGTAAATTTGTCATTAAAAAATAGGTGTTTTATTTTTATTTTTTTTTTTTTGACTATTTTAATATTTTTTAAAGATTTTTTCAAGACATTCGGTCCAAAAAATCTTAAAAAAAATGTGTTTAAGATAATTTTTTGAAGGTCCTTGTGATTTTTTTATGGAAAAAATTTAAAGAACCACTAGACCAAATAAGTCGAAGAATGAAGAAGGTCCTAATTCAAATAATATTTTTTTTCAAGATCTTTCGATCAGAAACTGTATTTTTAATATTTTATTTTTTTTTTTACATCTACTGGTCAAGAAGTGGAGACTATTTTTTAATATTTTTCGGGACTTCCTAGACAAAAATCGTCGGCTTAAACAATATTTTCAAAGAGTTCGTGACCGTCCTGGATTTTTAAAATATTTTTGAAGGGCGAAATGTTAAGGTGCTTGTTTTTTAAGGACCTCCTGGAAACAGGAAGAATTTTTTTTTGAAAAATCTCGGTACACAACAGTAGTGTTTTGGACCGTTTTTTTAAGGACCGTCCAACCTAAAATCTTTTTAAAGAAACTCGTGACCAAAACAGCTGGGTTTTGTGGATTTTAGAGATATTAGGACTAAAAGTCCTGTATTAAAAAAAAAAAACATTTTTTAAGGGTTTTAAAACAACCTTCGGAACAAAAATCGTGGATTTAAAAATTAAATTAAATTGCGTTTTTTGTTAAAGATTTTTTAAAGACTGACAAAAACCCGGTTTTTTATTTTATTTATAATGTTGGACTTTTTTTTTTGGAAAAGTTTTGAAGGACCTCTCGTGGATTTTTTTGGGGAGGGCTCCAAACTGACAATCGTAGACTTTTTCAAGAAAATTATTTGCAGAACCACCGGATCGAAAATCTTGAATTTTTTGAGAAAATCTTCTGAAGGACCTTCAAGGATTTTTTAAGATTTTTTTTTTTTTTTAAAACCTCGAAGACATTTTTAAAGAATTCATAAAGGTCATCTGTGGATTTTTCAAAACATTTTTCGTGCCAGAAATCGTGGATTTATTAAAGAATTCTTTCGAGGGTCTTCCGTACCATTTTTTTTTTTTCAAAGAAGGTTCTTTGGTTTTTTTTTTTTTTTTTTTTTTTTTTCATACTAAAAATCGTAGATTTTCCCAAGAATTTACTTGGATGTCGTCCTAGGTACGAAAAATCATCGATTTTTCAATGTTAAATTTGAGTATTTTTTTTTATTTTTTATCGGAGTATTTCTTTGAGTATCGGCGGCCTAAATTTAAAGAATTTTTTTTTTTTGAAAGTGTTTTGGATTTTTAAGAGTACTTTCCCAATATTTCCCTAATATATTTTAAAATTTTTGTTTTGTTATTGTTGAAGATTCCCTCAGATGATTGCTGTAATATTCCCGACTGACTTTCTACCCAAAAATTCTTGATTTTTAAAAATAACGTTTGCCTAAGAACCAACATTTTTAAAAACATTTTTCGAGGGTTTCATTGGAAAAATAGCGGATTTTTTGAAGATATGTTGTTGGCCTCCTTTAATCCTTTTTTAAATGTCGTGGTTTTTTACACTTTTTTTGTGATGTTTTAAGAATATTTTTTTTTTTTCGAGAAAAAAATCGTGGATTAAAAAAAATTTAAGGACTCACTGACTCCATACTTAAAGGACTTCCTGACAAAAAAAAACTGTTTTTAAGGACTTCTCGGATTTTATTAAATAAAATGTCTGGCCAAGCTTCCTGTAATCCTTGATAAAAAAAACAGTTTCAAGGTAAATGTTTCATTGATTTTTTAAATATTCTCCTGAGTAAGAATGGTGGATTTTTTTAAGAATATTTTCAAGGGAATACAAACTAAAAATTTTGGAGTTGTTGTAAGGATATCTAGATGGACATCCTGTTAAGACATCGTGATGGTTTAATTTATTTTAGATTTTTATGGATTTTCTGGTAAAAATCGTGTATTTAAAAGTTATTTTAAGGAAATGGAATGTTTTGTCAGAAAATTTTTTTTTAGAATTTCCTGCCGTGAGCCTGAAGACATCCAAGGACTTTCTGGGCTTTAAAAATTAAGGGTCTTTTTATGAAAGGTATGTTTTTAAATTCTCACTTTTTACAAATTATTCACACCCTTTGTAATATTTGTAGCAACTAAATCGGACACTCCTTTCGCTTTTATCCTCTGTTAGCGGAAGGAGAGAAAGTTTTAAAATTTGTGATCTGAGGGGAAAAAATTGGGAGAAGGGGTCCAATATAGTCCTTTCTTAAATCGGATTCAATATTTTTAATATAAAGATTGTATGAATTAATTCGGGTACCACTTTCAACGGACGTCCATAAAAGAGAGAATGCATTGCCCCAACGTTTTGGGAAAGCTTACTTCAAGTTTATAATTTTCACCATTATGCCTATACACATACATATACATACAGTGGTATAATAAATTTAAACTCTAAACGCCGGCAATTATCGTTTTGTTTAAACTAACGATAATCCCTTTTCGTATTGAAATATTTAAGTATCTCTACCCTTTGAAGTGTTGCTGGTTCTTGGAAAATTTTCGATTTAGTGTTGGAAAGTTTTACAGTTGACTTGTGTGGTAGATGGATAACAAAACAAACACACTCACACACACATACATACACAAATACAAATACCATCATTAAATTGTAAAACTTTATTTATAATTGTTTCGAAGGGAGACATTTATTTTCCCATGGATTTTCACAAGTAAGAAATATTAAGCCCCCACCAGCTTTTTAATTAAATGGAAATATGTTTGTGGCGGGAAATTAAAGTTTTATTTTGTTTTAAAAGACGGTTATCTAAAAAGGTCCTTGAAAAAAATATTCTTTAAAAAATCCACGTTTTTTTTCAGAAGGTCCTTAAAAAATTTTTTCTTTAAAAAATCCACGTTTATTGTTCAGAAGGCCCTTGAAAAAAATATTCTTTAAAAAATTCACGTTTGTTCTTCAGAAGGTCCTTGAAAAAAATATTCTTTAAAAAATCCACGTTTATTGTTCAGAAGGTCCTTGAAAAAAATATTCTTTAAAAAATCCAAGTTTATTGTTCAGAAGGTCCTTGAAAAAAATATTCTTTAAAAAATCCACGTTTATTGTTCAGAAGGTCCTTGAAAAAAATATTCTTTAAAAAATCCACGTTTATTGTTCAGAAGGTCCTTGAAAAAAATATTCTTTAAAAAATCCACGTTTATTGTTCAGAAGGTCCTTGAAAAAAATATTCTTTAAAAAATCCACGTTTATTGTTCAGAAGGTCCTTGAAAAAAATATTCTTTAAAAAATCCACGTTTATTGTTCAGAAGGTCCTTGAAAAAAATATTCTTTAAAAAATCCACGTTTATTGTTCAGAAGGTCCTTGAAAAAATATTCTTTAAAAAATCCACGTTTATTGTTCAGAAGGTCCTTGAAAAAAATATTCTTTAAAAAATCCACGTTTATTGTTCAGAAGGTCCTTGAAAAAAATATTCTTTAAAAAATCCACGTTTATTGTTCAGAAGGTCCTTGAAAAAAATATTCTTTAAAAAATCCACGTTTATTGTTCAGAAGGTCCTTGAAAAAAATAATCTTTAAAAAATCCACGTTTATTGTTCAGAAGGTCCTTGAAAAAAATATTCTTTAAAAAATCCACGTTTATTGTTCAGAAGGTCCTTGAAAAAAATAATCTTTAAAAAATCCACGTTTATTGTTCAGAAGGTCCTTGAAAAAAATATTCTTTAAAAAATCCACGTTTATTGTTCAGAAGGTCCTTGAAAAAAATATTCTTTAAAAAAACCACGTTTATTGTTCAGAAGGTCCTTGAAAAAAATATTCTTTAAAAAATCCACGTTTATTGTTCAGAAGGTCCTTGAAAAAAATAATCTTTAAAAAATCCACGTTTATTGTTCAGAAGGTCCTTGAAAAAAATATTCTTTAAAAAATCCACGTTTATTGTTCAGAAGGTCCTTGAAAAAAATAATCTTTAAAAAATCCACGTTTATTGTTCAGAAGGTCCTTGAAAAAAAAATACTCTAAAAAAAATCCACGTTTATTGTTCAGAAGGTCCTTGAAAAAAATATTCTTTAAAAAATCCACGTTTATTGTTCAGAAGGTCCTTGAAAAAAATATTCTTTAAAAAATCCACGTTTATTGTTCAGAAGGTCCTTGAAAAAAATATTCTTTAAAAAATCCACGTTTATTGTTCAGAAGGTCCTTGAAAAAAATAATCTTTAAAAAAACCACGTTTATTGTTCAGAAGGTCCTTGAAAAAAATATTCTTTAAAAAATCCACGTTTATTGTTCAGAAGGTCCTTGAAAAAAATAATCTTTAAAAAATCCACGTTTATTGTTCAGAAGGTCCTTGAAAAAAATATTCTTTAAAAAATCCACGTTTATTGTTCAGAAGGTCCTTGAAAAAAATATTCTTTAAAAAATCCACGTTTATTGTTCAGAAGGTCCTTGAAAAAAATAATCTTTAAAAAAACCACGTTTATTGTTCAGAAGGTCCTTGAAAAAAATATTCTTTAAAAAATCCACGTTTATTGTTCAGAAGGTCCTTGAAAAAAATAATCTTTAAAAAATCCACGTTTATTGTTCAGAAGGTCCTTGAAAAAAATAATCTTTAAAAAATCCACGTTTATTGTTCAGAAGGTCCTTGAAAAAAATAATCTTTAAAAAATCCACGTTTATTGTTCAGAAGGTCCTTGAAAAAAATAATCTTTAAAAAATCCACGTTTATTGTTCAGAAGGTCCTTGAAAAAAATATTCTTTAAAAAATCCACGTTTATTGTTCAGAAGGTCCTTGAAAAAATATTCTTTAAAAAATCCACGTTTATTGTTCAGAAGGTCCTTGAAAAAAATAATCTTTAAAAAATCCACGTTTATTGTTCAGAAGGTCCTTGAAAAAATATTCTTTAAAAAATCCACGTTTATTGTTCAGAAGGTCCTTGAAAAAAATATTCTTTAAAAAATCCACGTTTATTGTTCAGAAGGTCCTTGAAAAAAATAATCTTTAAAAAATCCACGTTTATTGTTCAGAAGGTCCTTGAAAAAATATTCTTTAAAAAATCCACGTTTATTGTTCAGAAGGTCCTTGAAAAAAATATTCTTTAAAAAATCCACATTTATTGTTCAGAAGGTCCTTGAAAAAAATATTCTTTAAAAAATCCACGTTTATTGTTCAGAAGGTCCTTGAAAAATATATTCTTTAAAAAATCCACGTTTATTGTTCAGAAGGTCCTTAAAAAATTTTTCTTTAAAAAATCCACATTTATTGAATGGAAGGTCCTTGAAAAAATATTCTTTAAAAAATCCACGTTTATTGAATGGAACGTCCTTGAAAAAATATTCTTAAAAAAATCCACGTTTATTGAATGGAAGGTCCTTGAAAAATTTTTCTTTAAAAAATCCACGTTTATTGAATGGAAGGTCCTTGAAAAAATCTTCTTTAAAAATCCACGTTAATTGGTCGGATGGTCTTTGGAAAAAATTCTTTAAAAAATCCACGTTTTTTGCTGGGAGGGTCCTTGAAAAAATATTCTTTAAAAATCCAGGTTTATTGAATGAAATGTCCTTGACAAAAAATTCTTTAAAAAATCCACGTTTATTGCAGGGAAGGTGCTTGAAAAAATATTCCTAAAATATTCCTTCCACGTTTATTGCTGGGAAGGTCCTTTAAAAAATATTCTTTAAAAATCCACGTTTATTGTTCAGTAGGTCCTTAAAAAAATATTCTTTAAAAAATCCACGGGTTTTGTTTAGAAGGTCCTTGAAAAGATATTCTTTAAAAAATCCACGTTTTATGGGTCGGAAGGTCCTTGGAAAAATATTCTCACGAATTTTCTATCACTCCCTTTGCTGGCTCCTTTTTAATGCTCTTTTGTTATCAACAAAATCAAAAGGCCTGCATTCCACGAGCTCATTTTTTTTGTTATTTCAAATATGTACGCATTTCCAATCGTCCGTCCGTCCGTCTGACAGGGAATGCAATAAAACCAATAACCCTTCTTTTCTTGCGCGCCATTGGCGTTTAATTGAGGATGCATTTATTACCCATTGAAGTCTATTCCAAGATTATTAATTTGCCCATTATGGCCAGCCAAACGAATTGGGGTATGGAGTGCGTCTCTTCTCATCAGACATGGCGAATGGGTAGTGGCATATGGAAAATATTGGTCTATTAGCCAGAGTCTATTATTACGCACAGAATACAACAGAAAAAAAGGAAAAAATTACGTACATCATTTTCCTTGAATCAATAAGGATTAACCTAAATAGGGATGTTTATTTCGTCTAATACTTAATTAAATTGTTTGCTATGGGAGATAATGGAATTGCGTTTTTGTGAGACATCCTGACGTCGTAGTTGTACTTATGCGTCTTTTTTACATAGGAACATTTCTAAAGGACATCTGTTGATTTACGACCCAAAAATGGATTTATAAAAAAATGTATTCTATGCCTCCTAAGCCTTCTATAGATGGCCTAAAAAGTTCTTGAGCAACATAAAGCTTAAGTCCTTAAAAATGACATGAATTAATGGAAAAAATGTTGAAGGACTCACGATTTTTTTCGGAAGAAAGTGAGAACTTCCCGTTTTATTGTAAGAAAGTCTTTGAAACATTAATGATTTTTGGCGTGAAATCCTTCAATTAATTTTTTTTGACATTAAGCACTTAGAAATGAGTCTACGCAATTTCTTTCTTGGCCTGAAGCTAAATTGAAAGATATTTTTTAAAATAAAGAAATTTTGTCAGAAGGTCCTTGAAAAAAATTCTTTAAAAGTCCAAGACTTCTGTCCAGGAAGACCTTGTTAAAATATTTTTAAACAAATCACATTGTTTTTCTGTATTTTTTTTAATTTTTTAATTAATTCTCGATTTTATGCTGATTAGTCCTTGAAAATATATTCCTAAAAATTTGTCCTAAAAAGGTTTTTTTGCCAAAAGGTCCTTAATAAAATTCGGAAGACCTTGAAGTAAATATTTTTACAATAATAATAAAAAAAAATTAATAAATCCAGCATTTTTGTTCTAGGAAGACTTTTTATGTCTTTGTTGCTCGGGGTTTTCTGGGGAAGTCCTTGAAAATATGATATTAAAAAAATTATAATTTATTTTGATAGGGGATCCTTATTAAAATTCCTCAAATATCTTGTAACAAAAATTCTTACAAAGATCAAGCTTCCATAAAGTCCTTAAAAAATATTGAAGATTTCTTGGCGTGTAGTCCTTGAAAAAAAAAAAAAAAAAAAAAAAAAAAAAAAACAAGCAAAAAACAGCTAAGTTCGGCCGGGCCGATCTTCTTATACCCTCCACCAATTGGAAGGAACTTGAAAATTGTCAAAAAAAAATCCGAAAACCACCATTTATATATGGGGATTCTACGACGACGTCAACCTGCTTACGAAAATTTTTGTCATATGCTGCAGTACCTATTACGAACTTCAAATACAAAATTTGAAACAGTTCTAGTGAATAATATCGTTAAAATCATTAAAATATCGAATATCGGGAGATGCTGTTATATGCAGGATATACGAAAACGTGAACCTTCATACGAAAATTTTTGTCATAGGCTGTAGTACCCATTACGAACTTGAAATACGAAATTTGAAGCAATTCCGGTAAATAATGTTGCTGACATCATCAAAATACCGACTATCGGAAGGTACTGTTATATTGGGCCATATGAAGTCGTGGACCTGCATACAAAAATTTTTGCCATAGGTTGTAGTACCCATTAAAAAAATATTCTTAAAAATTCAACAAAAATTAAAAATGTGCGTTTATTGTCGGATCGTAATTGAAATTTACCATTTAGTGGTTGGATGGTCCCTGAATAAATAATTTTTGATTTTTTCCAAGAGGTCCCCGAATTTTCAAAAATGCACGATTTTTTCTGGGAAAATATTTTTACTATGTCAATGTCCTTAAAAAATCCAGGTGGTCTTTGATACACGGTTTTTTTCTGGGGAAGTCCTTGGAAATATGATGTTAAAAAATTCATAATGGATTTGCCAGGAGATCCTTAAAACCCTTGTAACAAATATTCTTGCAAGGGTCAAGTTTTCTTGGCATGAAGTCCTTAAACAAAATCTTTAAAAATCCACTATTTTTTATCGCGAAGTTTATAAACAATTCAGGATTTTCGATTTTTTTTTTTGGAATTGAATTATTTGAAATATCCACATGTCCTTGAAAATATATTCTAAACTAATCCTAGATTTCCTGGTATGAATTCCTTGAAAAATTCAGAATCACAATTTTTTATCGGGAAATCCTTGAAAAAGCATTGAAAAAATGCATGAATCTTTGGGCAAGTCCGCGGTTTTTTTTTGTCGGGAAGTCCTCAAAAAGATGTCTATGAGGAGGACCTTGTAAATTTTTTTTTTTTAATTTTCGTTTATCGGTAATTGAAATTATTTAAAATATCCAGATTTATTGAGTTAATTGTCCCTCAAAATATTCTTAACTAATCCTAGATATCCTAGTATGAAGTCTGTGAGAATTTTATTTTTCAAATTCAGAATTTCTTAAAAAATGTCCTTAGAAATTAGATCCATTTTTTGGAGTAAAAAAAGTATTTAAAATATCCACGATTAGTGGTTGGATGGACCTTGAAAAAATATTCTTAGTTAAAAAAATATTCTTAGTTAATACTATATTTCTTGGTAAGAAATTTCTAATTTTTTAAACTTAGAATTTTTGGAAAAAGCTTGGATATTTTCGGAGAGTCCATGAAAAATGTCCAAAAATTAGACGATTTTTAGACATTAGTCCTTAAGAAAAATTCTAGAAAGTCAATGGATTTTTTTGTAATTATTTAAAATATCCACATTTAGTGGCTCGACAGTCCTTGAAAAAATTCTTCTTAAAAAATGTTATGGGTCCTTGATTTTTTGTATACCCTACACCACATAGTGGTATGTATTTGTGTATTTGTTTGTAACATAAAGAAGGAGTGAGATAGACCCATAGTTACTTTTGAGTATCTTCACAGAATCACTTTCTGAGTCGATTTGTGCGTGTCAGTCTGTCTGTTCGTGCATCGCATTTATTATCCGATTGAGATGAAATTTTCCAAACAAAATTTGTTTGGCTCAAGGACGAACTCTATTCACGCTAGAAGCAAGAAAATAAAATTTGGAGAAAATCGGTTCAGATATAGCTATAGCTTCCATATATATGTTTCATCCGATTTGGTGTTTTAAGTCCCTCACATGCGTAATATACACTCCAGAAGAATAATATTTGGTACCGGACATGAGGTACTAGTCGAAAATACCTCTGTTAAATTATATCCATATCGGTTCAGATTAGGATATATATCTTTATCCGATATCAGATTTATTGTGCTCCAAATGGCTAATACCAATGGACTGAATTTTTTGGCAATTACGACTGAATTCATCCTATAAACCAGTACTTCAAATTTGGTCTAAATCGGTTTAGATATAGCTTTAGCTCCCACATATATGTTTATCCAATTTGGGGTTTAAAGTCCTTCAAAAGCTTTATATGAATTCCACAACAGTCATCTTTGGTACCAGATATCGGATACAGCTCTGAAATAAGTATATCAAGTTTTGTCAAGATCGGTTCAGATTTGGATATACCTCCCATATATATCCTCAACCGATTTCGGGTTAATTGGCATATCCAACCGAAAATCGGTTCAAATATGGCTATAGCTTCCATACATATATGTTTCAACCGATTTGGGGTTTTAAGTTTCTCGCATTCGTAATATGCACTCTACAATAAAGATATTTAATACCAGATATCAGACACAGCCCAGAAATATCTTTGTCAAATTTTATCGAGATCGAATCAGATTTAGATATAGCTCCCATGTATATTTTTATCCCATATCAGGTTTATTGTGCACCAACTGGCCAGTATCAGTCCAAGAGACCTGAGTTTTGGCACATCAGACCGAATTCAGTATAGAAACAAGTACATCAAATTTGGTGAAAATCGGCTCAGATATAGCTACTTCTTCCATATCTCCCGATTTTGGGGCGTAATATGCACCCCACAACAATGATCATTGGTACCAATATCAGATACAGCCCAGAAATACCACTGTTAAATTTTATCGAGATCGATTAAGATTTGGATATTGCTCCCATATATACCTTTGGTGTTGGGTATCATATAGACGGACCCGCTCGACCTTTCCTTACTGGTTAAGTTTAGAATTTCTTAAAAAAAACTGGATTTTTTCGGAGTATCCTTGGAAAATCCACAATTTCTTAAAACTAGGTCTTGCAGTACATGGATTTTTTTGTAGGGAAGTCCTTAGGAAGATTCTTTAATTAATTTATAATCCTGGATTGTGCTTGTAGCCGGAAATTTCGTGAACCCTTGAGAAATTGTCTATTTTAAAATATTTAGTATTTTTTGCATGAAAAATCCCAGAGAGAGAGAGTGGAATATACCTCATCTTCGAACTCGATCTAAGCGTAACACTCACTCAGAGAGCCAGGGCTAGATCAAATGTTATTGTCCTGAAATGAATTTCTTCTAAAATACCTAGAACCTAAAGTATAAAAATTACGATACACAATGTTGGGAATAAATGGAAGACTCACTTTGCTGTGGAATTTCTAAAGTCTATCTTTTTAGGGAGAGCCTTGTCATAGTGGATATATGTAGTCCTTTTTCTAACTTTATATAAGTTCCAACAAACAGGATAATTGTTTCACCTATTTTGAGGTTTAAGAGTATTCCCTTTGTCCTTCCCACATAAGAAATTACCTTCAAGAATATACGTGGGGACCGTCGGATCTACTACTAGATCTACTACAAAAATCCTTATACGAATCTCATCCGCTGTCTCATTTACGATAGCGTCGTATGCCGTATACCTGATATATACTCTGTAGCAATAAGACATAGTGTATTACAATCACATAAAGCAACAACAATCGAGGTCACCCACATAAATTCCTTTCAGATGACCTTTGACAATGGAATTCAAATTACGTCGGTTAGATTATAGAGATGGAATCCTTAAACTTAATAAAGTATTGGATTGGTCACAACATCTCCCGTTTTCATAAGCCACATAAAAATGGCATACATATTCATAGGGATATTAAATATTCATATAATTATGAAATATATATATGGACAGGTAACCCTCAGTAAATGCGCTGATGAAAAATTTTATCTAGATTTTAAATTTTTTGGAGCAAAAACTAGAGAAGAAAAATCATTAGTTATCTCGAAGCCGATAAGATTTTATAGTGTCCACAGAGGCACAACTGTACCCCAACATCTGTTGGTATGTACCCACTTCACTATCGTCTGCCAAATGATTGCAGTCAGTTCATTCTTTCCCTTCAAGCATCCCTGGGTTGAAATAATATTCGAGACAAGTTCTCCTGCCGCGGCAAATGTGGCAAGTGTGGCTGAAGGTCAAATAGTGGCCATGCCGCAGGATATTAAAGTCGCCGGTAATTATAATTATTATCATGAAAATGGAATTATTCAAGTATCAACTGCCAAGTGCGCAATAATATGCAGGGTGTCCTGTTTTCTCTCTCTCTCTTTCTCTCTCCTGGTTAGCCATTTAATTGCTTAATTAATGATTTTAATGATTGTGCGGTGACCACTGACTGGCTGGGTGGGTGGATGGAATTATGGCCAATGTTTCGCAAATAAAATCCATAATAAATGTTGGTAACTAGTTGCAGGGTAAGTAAGACAATACAATATCTCATTGGAATTTAGAGTCCTCGAGCGATATGTGGGTTGAGTTTTAACAATAGAAATTAAATTAAGTTGTGGGATTTAATTGGGTTAAGTAAGGATGGATTGACATAGGTTTCTGGGTATGTGGGGACAACATGACGAATGATTTTGGGTTCGTAGTGTGATTTATAAAACCCAATTTGCTATTAGAAATAGTTAAGGAAACAAAAGGATTTAAGGATTTAACTTTAATTGCTAAATTTATTTTCGGTCTGCAGTGATAATTAAAAAAAGTGTTTGGGAGATAAAATGATATCGCAATTGAAATACAAAAATTTTCTAAACCCCTCCTAATGATCTAAAATAGTTAGTATTCCATATATTTTCAATACCCAGAAGACTGGCCATGGATCTTCCATGTTTTAAACACTTTGAAAAGAAATTGCACAAAATCTTCCAGTTCTTGACATGAAGATCTTAAAAATTCAAGAATTAAAAAAAACAAGTGAAAAGCCGTTAGTTCGGTCGAACCGAACATTGAATCCCCTCCACCATTTGAAAAGAATTTGGAAATTTAAAAAAAGGAAAATAAATAAATAAAAGTATAATTCGTTATAATTCTGTTAAAATCTTAAAAATAAAAAAGCCGTAAATTCGGCCGGTCCGAAATTTGAATACCCTCCACTATTTGAAAAGAATTTCGAAATGTTAAAAAAAAATAAATAAAAATAAAATTCGTTATAGATTCTGTTAAAATCTTAAAATTATCGTATATAGGGATTTACCCTTCTTTTAGGGTATATACGAAGACGTGGACCTGTCATTTTCTGTCACAGGTTGTAATATCCATTACGAAGTGCAATTACGAAATTTTAACAATTCCGTTGAATAATGTAGATAAAATCATCAAAGTACCGAATATAGGGAGGTACCGATATTTAGGGACTATACGAACACCTGCTTAGACAATTTTTCGTCACAGACTGTAGTTCTCATTAGGAACTTCAAATACGAAATATGAAACAAATCCGGTGAATTATGTCGCTAAAATCATCAAAATATCGTATATAGTGAGGTAATGGTACCGGAGCTGCGCGAAGACCTGGACCTGCATAGACAATTATCTGTCACAGGCCGTAGCATCCATTACGAACTTCAAATACCACATCTCAAACAATTTCGATGAGTATTGTACCTAAAATCGTCAAAATACCGAATATAGGGAGGTACTGATATATGGGGCCTATACGAAGACCTGGACCTGCATAGACAATTTTCTGTCACAGACTGTAGTTCTCATTAGGAACTCCAAATACGAAATATGAAACAATTCCGGAGAATTATGTCGCTAAAATCATCAAAATACCGAATATAGGGAAGTTCCGTTAAATAGGGGTTTTACAAAGACGTGGATCTGCATAGCCAATTTTCTGTCACAGGCTGTTATAACCATTACGAACTATTATAACGAAATTTGAAACAATTCCGGTAAACAATGCCGCCAGAAACATCAAAATACCAAATATATGGGGGCTCTACATAAATGTGGACCCATGTAGCCCATTTTCAATACCAAAAGTCCTGCAGACCAACCACACATTTAGGTAGAATTTTATCAATCTAAAAAAATTGAGGTTTTTCTTTGGTAATGAAATATTTAAACCATCAACGATTACTTGGTATGAAGTCCTTGAAAAAATCGCCACTTGTCGTGAAGTTGATTTTTCGGCATAAGATCCTTGAAAAAATGCAAGACTTCTTGGTATGAAAAATTTGAAAAAATTAAGGTTTTTGTCACAATATCCTTGAAAAATGATGATGGAGATCCATTTCTTCGCATGAAGTCCATGAAAAAATATTTCTTGGTATGGGGTCCTAGACGCAAAATTTTTAAAAAATAAAAGGTTTTTGATGTCCTTGAAAAGATATAGTAGGAGTAGTGAAATCCCTTGCGGTTTTTTATTGACAAGTCTTGGAAAAAACTACGGTTTTGACATAATATCCTTGAAAAATTATGATGAAGGTCGATTTCTTGGAATAAAGTCCTTCAAAAATTCACGATTTCTTGGCACGAATTCTATGAAAAAAATTAAAAATTTTTGTCTTGAAGTCTTCAAAACCCGTAATTTTTGACATGAGGTTCTTGAATAAATCTTTCTTGATATTAAATCCTTTAAATAAAATCTTTAAAAAAAATTAAATGTTTTTGGTACTATGTCCTTGAAAGGATATCATGGTACTTGCAAAATACCCTGCGAATTTTCATTGACAATTCTTTGAAATAATATTCTTTAAAATCCACGATTTTTTGCCAAAAGATCCTTGATTTTTCAACAAATTCATAACTTTTTTCCCAGGATATCAGTGAAATTTTGTTAATAAAAACACGATTTTTAGGAAAAATTTTTGCAATGTCAATGTATTTAAAAAAAATCACAATTTTTAGCCAGGATGTGGTTGCATATTTTATACCCTCAGCCATATTGCTACAGAGGGTATATATCATTTGATACTGCAAAAACGTGCCTCCTCGAAATAACGGGTTTAGATCCTAGGTCTCTTTGGACCGAATCCGTTTCAGGACATTTGAAGTCGATCTAGCGATGCCCCTCAGTCCGTCTGTCTGATGCCCACGATAACTCTCTAAGGAAGTATCCGATTTGGTATCAAACTTAGATCGAGTTCGGAGATGGGCAATATATAAATATTTTACTGCACAGAAAGAGAGAGGACAATCCGATTTTGCTCCAACTTTGCAAATCCTAATATTTGCATCAATGCTAGGTTAGGTGCGGGACAAGGCACAATATCGGTCCACTCCCTCAAATACGTCCCCCACAAAGGGTCAAAATTTTAAATAATTATACTTCTTATAAAATGTGATGCAAGAGTGCGATTGTCTTCAAATTTCACACATTCAAATATTTTTACTAACCGAAAGTCTGGTACGAAGATGGAGTATATCGGCTCACTCCTTCTAGTACATCCCCCACAAAAGCCCAACATTTTGAATATTCATGAACCTCATAAAACACGAAATTCACATCAGATTCCATTCAGGCGTGGCACATCTCAATTTTTCTATCAGAACAAGATCTGTTATAAAGATGGTAGAGATCGGACCATACCTTCCGGCACCTCCCCCACAAAGGGTCAGAGTTTTAAATAACCAAAACGATCAAAAATCCCAAATAAGTATCCGGTTCTCCTCAAATTACAGATATCACAATGTTGTTATTAACGCAAGAGCAGGTCCACTTCTTCTGGTACCTCCCCCACAAAGCATCAACATTTTGAATATTCATGAATCTCATAAATCGCAAAATTAACATCCGATTCCATTCATAATTGTTACATCTCAATATTTCCTTCAACACGAGATCTGGTATAAAGATGGTAGATGTCGAACCATTTCCTCTGGTACCTACCCTACAAAGGTTCAACGTTTTGAATAACCTATACGATCATAATGTCCGAAATAAGCATCCAGTTCTCTTCATATTTCACACATCCCATTATTTCTACTAAAACAACATCTGCCGTGAAGATGGAATATATCGGTCCACATCTTCAGGAACTTCCAAACCCAAAAAGCGTCAAAATCCTTAAAGTTCACAAAATCCCAAAATTTTTAACAACACAAGGTCTATTGTAAAGATGGCAGAGATCGGATCATTTCTTCTGGTACCTCTCCCACATAGGGTACAAGATTTTGGAAAACAAAACGATCAAAGAAAGCGAAATGAGCACCCGACTCTCTTCACATTTCATTCCATTCCTTGGGAACCTAGGGGGGGGGTCAAAAATTTGAATAATCATAGCACAAGGCAGAATATATTTAAATAATCGAACATTGGCTGAGGGTATACATCTGTCGACAAAACCGATTTCCAGCAATTTTGAAGTACTTGTTTCTATAATGAATTCAGTCGGATTTGCCAAAATTCACTCCATTTAAACTTGAAATCGGATAAAGATATATATATGGGAGCTATATCAAAATCTGAACCGGAAAGATATTTCTGTGCTGTATTTGATATATTTCCCAAATATCGATGTAACAGAGTGCATATTAAGGCTGTAGAGGATGAAAATAACAAATCGGATGTACAATATATATGGGAGCTATAGCTATATCTGAACCGATTTCTACCAAATTTTACATATTTGTTTCTAGGCGCTAAATTCCATCCAATTTGGGCTAATATAAGACGTTTTGGTGCACAATAAAAGGCAAATCGGACGAAGATATGTATGGCAGCTATATCGAAATTTTGACCGATTTTCTCCAATTTCAATAGGGTTCGTCCTTGGGCACAAGCAAATGATTTGTACAAAATTTCATCTGGATCGGGCAATTAATGCGACCTGTACTTTATTTACAAAAATACATGGACATACAGACGGATGGACGGACATGTAAAAATCGACTCAGAATGCGATTCTAGGCGGATCATCAAAAGGAACTATGGGTCTATCTCGTTTCCTTTTGCCTGTTACAAAACGTAGACACAAAGACATAATACCCTGACCACCTTGTGCTGAAGAACATTTATTTTTTCGCAAAAATTTTCAAGTGTTCAGCTCTGCTAGTTCCATGTTGTAAAAATTCCCCGCTTAGATTATTAACCACTTATCTGACAATTACGAAGGCTAAAATAAACATGTTTTTATGTTGCACCATGCGAATAAAATGCTATCTATTCAATTGTAAATATTATTAAACAATTAAATAAGACTAGAGTTAACGATTAATTCGATGCACATGACTTTAATAAATCATTGGTAAGAGGTGAGGAGAGGAGGCGTTATTGACCTCTCTACTACCATGCTGCCTATTTTCCACCACCTGTAGCTTGTGAGAGTGTATGGGTAATTTGAATTTCCTTTTATTTATGTTCGGCAGCAATGCTTACCCCCTCTCGACTCCATTAAACAGCAATATGACCCAAAAAAGCAAAGGTCATTGCTCTCCCCCGTTAAGAGGATTAACGATTACCCTTCGAAATGGACTATTTATTTGTAATTCATGGATGATTTCTCATTTCTGTGGGGGTGTGTGTGTGTGCTTTTGTTCCAAAGTGTGTCTCTGTATGACAGGGAGAGAGAGAGAGAGAAAGAGGGAGAGAGAAAGTGTTTATTACCAACACCATTGCAAACACATTCAAACATTTCGCCTTGGGTGTTCTACACTTGCCACTAAAAATAGTACCGAATATGGAAATATCCCACACCCCACACCCCACTCTCCCCCACTGTCCCCCCACCCAGGCTCCATGGCGTATACGTAATAATTTTTCCACAGTTCTTTAATTAGCCAAATTTGTTGATCATACGTCACGAAAATATTTCCATTGGAATTTTTGTTTACCAAAAAAAAAAACAAATTTTGGCTAAATGTGAATTCATTCAAAACCTCCTCCCTCCCTTCCTTAAAAGCGGAATAAATTTTGCATATTTTCGAGTGTTACTAATTTGGGTTAATGAGTTTGTGTTTTGTGCGAATTATAATTTTTTTTTGGCTTTGTGCAATCCCATTTCAATTTGTTTAATGGTAATTAAATTGTTAGGAGGCCATAAAAACCAATGATAAATAGACCATGGTAAAATAATTCCGGGCCATTCCGGGAGATGGATTTTTGGAAAACTTATGTGACTTATTTAGACGCGAATTTGTGGTTGTAGTTTGAATTGGTGGAATTGGAAAGGGGGTGTAGATTCTTGAAAAGAAAAGAATTTCGTTCAAAATTTCCTGTAAGGAACCTTGTGTTCTTAAGGTCTCTATGCTATTCAAATTAATTTTTATGCCCAAAGTCATATGGCTACAGAGGGTATATACGGCCAAAACGTGCCATTCGGAGTCGATCTAGCGATCCTGCTGACTGCTGCGCACAATAACACTCGAAGGGAGTATGCAATTTGGTCTAAACTTTGTACATGATAGTATTATTATCAAACTGAGACCGAGTTCGGAGATGGGCAATATCGGTCCACTTCTTCTGGTACCACATCCCACAAAAGGTCGAAATTTTCAAAAAAAAAAAAAAAAAAGTAAAATAGTATCAGCCTTGAGTTATGATTATTCAAACTTTGACCCTTTTGGGGGCGGTTCCGAAGCAGTTGGCCAATATTGACCAATTCGTACCTGATCTAAGACTGATATAAATACTACAACGTGTCAGATTTGGACTATATCGACTATTGCCTGTACTTCATATGAGTTATGAGCAATTTTTGGGAATACAGATAGAGATAGATAGAGATAAAAAACTGCAACAAACTCAAACGCCATAATTTTTAATTTTTTTTTAAATTTTATTGAATGAAAGCAAATAAATGTCGGAAAAAACATCATATTATGGCCTTTAAACGGCCAATGAAACCGAATGTTGTTCTGCGGTATTTTGGCCCATTCCCGGCTTACCTGAAGTGATCGACACTTTAGTATTTTTTTATTGTCAACCTCGCTTTCCAAAATACTCCAGACACAATAGTCCAACGGATTGGTATCCGGAGATTTTGGTAGAATTTTTAAAGAATTTGTTTTTCAAGAACCAAATGACCAATAAACGTGGATTTTTTTAAAACATTTTCTTTTCAAGGATCTTCCAATTATTAAACGTGGATTTTTTAAAGAATTTTCTTTTCAAGGACCTTCCAATTATTAAACATGGATTTTTTAAAGAATTTTCTTTTCATGGACCTTCTAATTATTAAACGTGGATTTTTTAAAGAATTTTCTTTTCAAGGACCTTCCAATTATTAAACGTGGATTTTTTAAAGAATTTTCTTTTCAAGGACCTTCCAATTATTAAACGTGGATTTTTTAAAGAATTTTCTTTTCAAGGACCTTCCAATTATTAAACGTGGATTTTTTAAAGAATTTTCTTTTCAAGGACCTTCCAATTATTAAACGTGGATTTTTTAAAGAATTTTCTTTTCAAGGACCTTCCAATTATTAAACGTGGATTTTTTAAAGAATTTTCTTTTCAAGGACCATTGTGCACGGGAAATGAAGCGAGGAACCTCTTTTTGTTACCATTCTTGGGTGGCGCGTTTTTCGTGTGATGGTGCTGAGTCCTGTTGGAATGTCCAAGGTCTGCGGCCAAAATCTTTGCATGCCAAGGCTGTAATACACCCTCCAGAATATTTTAATATATTCGACATTTCAACCGAGAGTGGTCGATCAATAGCCGACAGAGTACGAACAGACGTGTGACGCGTCCGCAATCTCGTTACTAGTTAGCCACAATTCGATCTAGCTCTTAGTGAGCTCTCAGCGCTTAGCACGCTCCCAGCTTCTTAATAAGACCCCAGCTTCTAAGAAGCTCCCAGCTCCTAGTGAGCTCTTAGCACGCTCCCAGCATTTAACAAGCTCCCAGCCCTTAGTGGTCTCTCAGCGCTTAGCACGCTCCCAGCTTCTTAACAAGCTCCCAGCTCTTAGTGAGCTTCCAGCACCTAGCACGCTCCTAGCTTCTTAATAAAATCCCAGCTTCTAACAATTTCCCAGCTCTTAGTGAGCTCTGAGCGCTTAGCACGCTCCCAGCTTCTTAACAAGCTCCCAGCTTCGTAACAAGCTCCCAGCTTCTAACAAGCTCCCAGCTCCTAGTGAGCTCTCAGCGCTTAGTACGCTCCCAGCTTTTAACAAGCTCCCAGCCCGTAGTGGGCTCTCAGCGCTTAGCTCGCTCCCAGCTTGTGACAAGCTCTCAGCTCTTAATGAGCTTCCAGCGCTTAGCACGCTCCCAGCTTCTTAACAAGCTCCCAGCTTCTAAGAAGTTCCAAGCTCTTAGCGAGCTCTCAGCGCTTAGCACGCACCCAGCTCTTAGCCAGCTCAAGCTCACAGCCAGCTTAATGCTCTTAGCCAGCTCCCACTAACCGATCACTGTCCTCACAGCAAAGATGAATTGTGCAGAGCACAGTCGCACAACCCGACGTTTGTCGAACCAACAGCTACCCGATTACACCTACCCGACAGCCGCCCGATTACACCGAGTCGACCATAATCCGATTAGCGCAAGGCAAGCCACAGACACACGAAAACTTCCGAACCGACAGCTACTCGATTTCCTCGACCCGACGGCCAACCGATTACCAGATCCGACCGTAATTCGAGTAGTGAAAAACCGAGCCGATTGCCACAGGGCCAAGTCACATATCCGACTACTGCCGAATCGACAGCCATCGAAGGGTACAGAGCCGAACCTTACGTCAACCACCCCCCTGAGCCGACAGCATCCGAACACCGACGAATCGGCGGTTATAGCCCGGTTACCATCGGAACGACATCCGGTTATCATCAAAACATCTAGCAGAGCATCATACCCAATCCTGATTCCTCACATATTATTCGTCCTGTAGACACCAGAGTATTATAATAAATATTGAAGTTATAAGCACTCGTGTTTCACTTAAGGTTGATGGGTCCCTAGGCCGACCCTGGCAGCGTCTGAGCTTATCTCAGCCTTAGTTAAAACCACTCGTTATAAAGCGCTTCGCCGGGAATGGGCCAAAATACCGCAGAGCAACATTCGCAGCATGTGACGGTTTCATTGGCCGTTTGAAGGTCATAATTCGTGCCAAAGGTGACCAATTCGAACAAATCTAAATTTATTCTAAAATTTGATGCTATTTCCTAAATTTTAAAAATTTTATTTCAAGAAAATTTAAAAAAAAAAATGTAAAAATTATGGCGTTTGCCCTCGTTGCAGTTTTTTTATCTCACCCTGTATACTGCCCTGCTCAGTCCCCAATTTTCATCCAGCAAACCCTCTTCCAAACATTTCGAAATCAATAAATCTCAAAAATATTATTTTTTTTAAATTGCATTTTTAATTTAATTTTAATCGATCGTTTGCGCAGAGAACAACAAAAGCTCGGTTCAAACAAAAGATCATTTCAAAATTAAATTTACAATAAATTTTCTTATTGTTCTTTTTTCTTCTTCTTATTTTATTTTAATTTATTCGGAAGACCAAACAACAAATGAACGTCCGAAACAAAGCTAAAAAAATGCAGATTGTAAAAACGTGATCAAACTATAAAATGGAGAGATTAACAATTTTATGGCTGTCCAATTCGATGGATAAATGGCTTGCTGGCTGGCTGAGTGGATCGGATGGATGGATGGATGCCAGGCGTATGATGAATGCGTTGCAAATTCCAAAATCAAAACAACAATAACAAAGAACACAACAACAATAATAAATTTGTATTTTTCCTATTCTGTTTTTGGATGCGAATTCGTTAAACAAAAGTGCAATCGCACCGAAGAATTCTTTCAGCATAGCTCAATTTTAGGGACGGACGGACGGACAGACGTGTGTGTGTGCTAATTGAATTTTAAATTCGTTTTTTGTCAATTTATTGTTTTGCTTGAGTTCATTTGCAAAAAAATGCAAAAATGTTGCTGCGAAATACTGACCGCTCTCATGGAGCCTCTAAAAAGGCAACGTGTCACCGCCATAAGTCCAAAATAGCCTATCGAAAATATGCCGCCACTCCATATCGATCAAGCGTTGCTGTTTTACTATGCATGTGGGCCAGTCAGGCCATCGTGTCAGCCCATCCATCGAGCCAGCCAGCCAGCCAGCTATGCATCCATAAACAGCAGCATTTCCTCTTCTTTTTTGCTGTAAAGCGCCCAGAATGGACCCTGGGATATACTTGCATACATATGTCCATAAGATTTGCAAGATTTTATTATGCAGCTTACACATGGCGGAGCTTAAATCTTTTTTTATCTGCGAGCAAAGGTTGAAATAATAAATTCTGGGTACAGTGGAGGGCAAAATAAATCAAATAAACACTTCTTTAGGATTTTTTGAAGAATATTTTTTCAAGGACCTTCCCAACAATAAACATGAATTTTTAAAGAATATTTTTTCAAGGACCTTCCATTCAATAAACGTGGATTTTTTAAAGAATATTTTTCAAGGACCGATAAACGTGGATTTTTTAAAGAAGATTTTTTCAAGGACCAAAGGTCGTGGATTTTTTTAAAGAATAATTTTTTCAAGGACCAACAACCAAATAAACGTGGATCTTTTAAAGAATTTTCTTTTCAAGGACCAATAAATCTGGATTTTTTAAGAATTTTCTTTTCAAGGATCAAGTAAACATGGATTTTTTAAAGAAAATTTTTTCAAGGACCAAATAAACATTGTTTTTTTTTAAAGAAAATTGTTTCAAGGACCAAATAAACGTGGATTCTTTAAAGAATATTTTTTTCAAGGACCAAATAAATGTGGATTTTTTAAAGAATATTTTTTCAAGGACCAATAAAATTGGTTTTTTAAAAAATATTTTTTTCAAGGACCAAATAAACGTGGATTTTTTAAAGAATATTTTTTTCAAGGACTAAATAAACGTGGATTTTTTAAAGAATATTTTTTTCAAGGACCAAATAAACGTGGATTTTTTAAAGAAGATTTTTTCAAGGACCAAAGGTCGTGGATTTTTTTAAAGAATAATTTTTTCAAGGACCAACAACCAAATAAACGTGGATCTTTTAAAGAATTTTCTTTTCAAGGACCAATAAATCTGGATTTTTTAAGAATTTTCTTTTCAAGGATCAAGTAAACATGGATTTTTTAAAGAAAATTTTTTCAAGGACCAAATAAACATTGTTTTTTTTAAAGAAAATTGTTTCAAGGACCAAATAAACGTGGATTCTTTAAAGAATATTTTTTTCAAGGACCAAATAAATGTGGATTTTTTAAAGAATATTTTTTCAAGGACCAATAAAATTGGTTTTTTAAAAAATATTTTTTTCAAGGACCAAATAAACGTGGATTTTTTAAAGAATATTTTTTTCAAGGACTAAATAAACGTGGATTTTTTAAAGAATATTTTTTTCAAGGACCAAATAAACGTGGATTTTTTAAAGAAGATTTTTTCAAGGACCAAAGGTCGTGGATTTTTTTAAAGAATAATTTTTTCAAGGACCAACAACCAAATAAACGTGGATCTTTTAAAGAATTTTCTTTTCAAGGACCAATAAATCTGGATTTTTTAAGAATTTTCTTTTCAAGGATCAAGTAAACATGGATTTTTTAAAGAAAATTTTTTCAAGGACCAAATAAACATTGTTTTTTTTAAAGAAAATTGTTTCAAGGACCAAATAAACGTGGATTCTTTAAAGAATATTTTTTTCAAGGACCAAATAAATGTGGATTTTTTAAAGAATATTTTTTCAAGGACCAATAAAATTGGTTTTTTAAAAAATATTTTTTTCAAGGACCAAATAAACGTGGATTTTTTAAAGAATATTTTTTTCAAGTACTAAATAAACGTGGATTTTTTAAAGAATATTTTTTTCAAGGACCAAATAAACGTGTATTTTTTAAAGAATATTTTTTTCAAGGACCAAATAAACGTGGATTTTTTAAAGAATATTTTTTTCAAGGACCAAATAAACGTGTATTTTTTAAAGAATATTTTTTTCAAGGACCAAATAAACGTGGATTCTTTAAAATAATTTTCTTTTCAAGGACCAAATAAACGTGGATTCTTTAAAATAATTTTCTTTTCAAGGACCAAATAAACGTGGATTCTTTAAAATAATTTTCTTTTCAAGGACCAAATAAACGTGGATTCTTTAAAATAATTTTCTTTTCAAGGACCAAATAAACGTAGATTTTTTTTAAAGAATTTTCTTTTCAAGGACCAAATAAACGTGTATTTTTTAAAGAAAAAATTTTCAGGGACCAAATAAACGTGGATTTTTTAAAGAAAATTTTTTTCAAGGACCAATAAACGTGGATTTTTTAAAGAATATTTTTTTCAAGGACCAAATAAACGTGGATTTTTTAAAGAATTTTCTTTTCAAGGACCAAATAAACGTGGATTTTTTAAAGAATATTTTTTCAAGGACCAAATAAACGTGGATTTTTTAAAGAATATTTTTTCAAGGACCAAATAAACGTGGATTTTTTAAAGAATATTTTTTTCAAGGACCAAATAAACGTGGATTTTTTAAAGAATATTTTTTTCAAGGACCAAATAAACGTGGATTTTTTAAAGAATATTTTTTTCAAGGACCAAATAAACGTGGATTTTTAATAATAAATATTTTTCAAGGACCTTCTGAACAATAAACGTGGTTTTGTTTAAAGAACCTTCTAAAAAATGGACGTTTTTTTAAAAAAATATTTATTCAAGGACCTTCTGAACAATAAACGTCAATTTTTTAAAGAATGTTTTTCAAGGACCTTCTGAACAATAAACGTCGATTTTTTAAAGAATAGTTTTTCAAGGACCAACAGAGGACCAAACGTGGATTTTTTAAAGAATATTTTTTCAAGGGCCAACAGAGGACCAAATGTGGATTTTTTAAAGAATATTTTTTCAAGGACCAACAGAGGATTAAACGTAGATTTTTTAAAGAATATTTTTTCAAGGATGTCCGACCAATTAAAGTTGCTTTTTAAAGAATATTTTTCAAGGACCTTCCGACCAATAAACGTGGAAGTTTTCCAGTTTATATTAGTTTTTGTCTCTTCCACCCTTCTTCTCAATCTCTGCCCCCTAAAGGGGATTTTAAAAATATTTTTAGAAAAACAATAGCACTGTCTTCGCACATTCTTTTTATTTTGCTTAAATACGCATTATTTGCAAATATTTTTATAAACGCATTAGAATTTCAATACCCCGAAAACAATAGAACTACTATCTGCCATATAAGTGAAGAAAAGAAAAAACAAAAGCCACAACTTGACGATTTAATTTCAAAACAAATCCAATGCCATGCCGCGCTGCCACAATTGACTACTGCCTGTCGATATCTATTTCAATAATTTTCGAATAGAACTTTTCTCGTTAACCCAAATAGATGTTCCATCGATATATGGCAAATGACGGCAGAAATGGAGGTCAAATAAATTCAATTAAAAATTTAATAATTAAAACAACACAGCAGGTTTGGTTTGGTTTCTTTTTTTATTTATTTATTTTTTTGTATATTGCAAATTGTTGTTCTATATAATTTTATTTTATTATTACTTTATAAGCATCTTTGTGACCATAATGTTTGTAAATTTCAATAATTTAAATATAATTTTAATGATAATTTATGTATATTTTTTGGAATTTTAAAATAAATATAACTTTTGGTTCCATTTTGAATAAAATTTATATAAGCATAATTTGGTATCAATATTTTTTTGGATTTTTTAAAATATATTTATTATTGCCTAAAATTTATATTTTTATGCATAAAATAATTTTATAAATATTCCCTAACGTTTTGTGTTCGTTATGAAGCCACAGCATTTAGTTTATTTGGTTATCAACAAATTTAATTTTAAATTAAGAAATTTTCTAAAGAAAAATAATTTTAAATAATTAAGTTTTTATATTATTTAAAATTGAGGTAAATTACTTTGTATACATTACTTTAATTTGTTAATATATAACATTAAAAAAAATATTATTTAAATTTGAAGAATTATTGAAAAATAATTCATTATCAAATATGAAATATTGGTAATTCAGCTTTTTAATTTCAAACAAATGAACAAATTATTAGAAATTTCTGCAAAAATTGGTAATATTGAAAAAAATCATTAGACTTAAATTGAAAAAGGAAGATTAAATTTATTATTTTTATAGATTGCTATTTAATTTAAAAAAATATGTATATTTTATTTATCAAATTAGAAAGATATATTTTCAACGGGGGAAATATTCAAAAATATCTTTGAAAAAAAAACATTTAATCGATTTGAAAGTCTGAATTTATAAAACCGACGAGTACGGCCATTTCAAACTTAAATTGTGGACACTTCAGGAGATTTCGTTACAAACATCAAAAAAAAATGAAATTCAAATTTAATAAAATATTGACAAGTATTGAACAACAAATTAGATGGAAAAAAATCATAAGAGTTTTTGATGAAACTAGGTGTCCTTGAGAAAAAACAACGAATATTGAGTTAACTTTTTTCCTTTTTCCACGATCATTGGTCCTTAAAAAATATTTTTTAAAAATCCACGATCATTGGTCCTTGAAAAATATTTTTTAAAAATCCACGATTAGTGGTCCTTGAAAAAATGTTTTAAAAATCAACGATCATTGGTCCTTAAAAAATATTTTTTAAAAATCCACGTTAATTGGACCTTGAAAATTTTGTTTTTTTAAATCCATGATCATTGGACCTTGAAAAATATTTTTTTAAAAATCCACGTTCATTGGACCTTGAAAATTTTGTTTTTTTTTTTAATTCACGTTCATTGGACCTTGAAAATTTTGTTTTTTTTTTAATTCACGTTCATTGGACCTTGAAAATTTAGTTTTTTTTAAATCCACGTTCATTGGACCTTGAAAAATACTTTTTTAAAAATCCACGTTCATTGGACCTTGAAAATTTTGTTTTTTTTTAAATCCACGTTCATTGGACCTTGAAAATTTTGTTTTTTTTTTAAATCCACGTTTATTGGACTTGAAAATTTTGTTTTTTTTTAAATCCACGTGCATTGGACCTTGAAAATTTTGTTTTTTTTTTTTTTAAACAAGTTCACGTTTTTAAATCCACGTTCACCTTGAAAAATACTTTTTAAAATCCACGTTCATAGGACCTTGAAAAATTTATTTTTTTTAAAAATCCATGTTCATTGGACCTTGAAAAATTTATTTTTTTAAAAATCCATGTTCATTGGACCTTGAAAATTCTTTATTAAAAATACACGTTCATTGGATCTTGAAAATTCTTTATTAAAAATACACGTTCATTGGATCTTGAAAAATATTTTATAAAAATGCACGTTCATAGGACCTTGAAAAATTTATTTTTTTTTAAATCCACGTTCAATGAACCTTGAGAAATTTGTTTTTTTTTTTAATCCACGTTCATTGGTTCTACAAAAAAAAATTATAAATCCACGTTCATTGGACCTTAAAAATTTGTTTTTTTTTTTTTTAAATCCAATTAAATTGAAGTTCATTGGTCCTTGAAAAATATTTTTTTAAGAATCCAAGTTCATTGGTCCTTCAGAAATATTTTTGAAAAATATTTTCCACGTTCGTTCGTTCTTGAAAATTATTTTTTTTAAAAATCCGTCTTCATTGGTCCCTGAATAACCAAGTTCATTGATCCTTAAAAAAGATTTTTTAATAATCCACGATCATTGGTCCTTGAAAAATATTTTTTAAAAATCCACGTGAAATGAAAAATATTTTTTAAAATCTACGTTCATTGGTCCTTGAAAATTATTTTTTTAAATTCACGTTCATCGGTCCTTAAAAAAATAATTCTTTAAAATCCACGATCATTTCTACTTGAAAAATATTTTCTTTTAAATCCACGTTCATTGGCCCTTGAAAAATATTTGTTAAAAGTTCAAGCTCATTGGTCCTTTAATATATATATTTTAAAAAATTCACGTTCATTAGTCCTTGAAAAATATTTTTAAAAAATCCACGTTCATTTGGACCTTGAAATTTTCTTTAAAGTCCACATACTTTGGAAGTTCAAAAATTATTCTTCAAGATTATTGGCCCTTGGAAAATACATCCTAAAAACTTCCCTAAAAAAAATATTTAAAAAAACCCACATAGTTCTTCAAAAATTATTCTTAAAAAAATCCAGTTTATTGGCCTTTGGATAAAAAATTCCTTAAGAATTCGCGTTTATTGATACTTGAAAAAAAAAATATTTTATTAACTCCACGCTGGTCCTTAAAAAAATCAACGTTTGTCCTTTAAAAAATGGAGCATAAATCTCATATTCACACCAGATCTAATGTAGGTGAAAGTATAGCGTCTTGCGAAGTTTAATGAAATATCATTGAGTTTTGGTCATTTGTGTTCCACTTCATTTCATATTCACACCAGATCTTGTGTTGGTAGAAATATTGGAATGTATGAAATTTGCAGTGATTATTCAAAATGTTAATCCCTTTGTGGGGGAGGTCACATAAGTAGTGGGCCTGACATAGCACAAAGTTAGACCTCATCTAAGTCTGATATAAATATTACAACGTGCCAGATTGGGACTATATCGACTATTTCCTTCACTTTATATGAGATATGTGGTAAATTGTAGGAAAATGTTTCAATACGCGTAAGGTACCAGATATAGTAGACCGAAGTATCCCAACTCATCTAGTACTTATAATAATGTTTTAAAATTTTAAATTTAAAGAAATTCTAAAATGTATATTCCATTACCAGATGGGGGAGGTACCATTTGGGTGGGCAGTTACCTATCATTGGAATTGGGCCCTTAATAGGAAAGAGGAGAGGACCGAAATGTACCATTCTCGCATCGACCTCGCACTGATACAAATATTGCGATTTGAACAATTTTTTGGATTTGGATTTGAATTGGATAATCCTATATTTTTCCTTTAGGTAAATTATTTTCTTTGAAAGACTTTCCCTTTTTGGAGGGTTGGTACTAGAAAGAGTGGACTGATATTGTCTATCTCCGCACTCGATCTAAGTTTGTCGCGAAGGCAAAACTCCCAAAATTTTCAAAAAAAAAGAAAAAAATTCAGGTCATTAATTCCAATTGTGATGATATTTATTCTAATAATTGGAGAGATCAGAATTGCTATGCTCAATTACTTCTCCGAGGAAGACATAATAATTTTAGCTACCTAAACCATAGATACGAAACCATATTATACCACTAACACCCCTCATCACAAAATTCGAAAGATGCTCGTTCGTCGCCCCTTCATATTTTTTATTCTCCTAATTGAATTTCCATATTTCTCTCCCGCAATTCTAGATCTAGGAATTTCAAAATATTTATTTCAATACAAATTGGGGTGTATTTACAACTTCAAATGAATTATATCTGACCGTGGACTTACAAAAATATTGTGATGTGTGTAATTTGAAGTGAACCGGATGCTTATTTCGGATTTTATTAACGTTTTGGTTATTCAAAACTTTGACCCTTTGTGGGAAAGGTACCAGATGGAAGGGTCCGATCTCTACCATTTTTATAATAGATCTTGTGTTGATAGAAATTTTGAGATATGCCAAGTTTGAATGGAATCGAATGTTAATTTCGTGTTTTATGATTGAAACGAAAATATTGATTTTTTAATTTGAATACAATCGGACACTTACATCACATTTTGAAAGAGTTATAATTATTCAAAATTTTGACCTTTTGTGTGGAGTTTGCTGGATGAATGGGGACCGATATTGTCCATTTTCTCACCAGACCTAGCACTGATTCAAATATTAGGATTTGCAAAGTGGGAGCAAAATCGAATTATACTTTCAGTAGTAAGTAATTATTATTGCAGTAAATTATTTTCTTTAAAAGTGTTGACATTTTGTGGGGAAGGTACCAGAAGGAGTGGACCGATATTTCCCATCTCCGAACTCGATATAAGTTTTGCAATAATAATACGATGTACCAAATTTGGATCAAATCGGATACTCCTTTCGAGAGTTATCGTGCGCACCAGCCAGACAGACAGAGAGGCAGACAGACCGACGAACGAACATCGCTAGATCGACTCCAAGTGTCCTGAAACGGATTTGGTCCAAAGAGACCTAGGGTCTAAAACCGTTATTTCGATGACATACGTTTTGACCGTATCAAATGATATATACCCTCTCTCTCTAGCCATTAGACGAAATCTCCAAAAACCTTATTACATCTTAAATACATTTGAACATCCAATTGAATTTTATTTTCCCCATCGTTATAGAAATATAGTTAATGACTTCAAGTTAGAAATTAATTACTTTCCATAAAATCATTAGGTCTTCAATTCACTCAATCTCGAAGATTCAAGGCAATTTTGTTTTAGCATCTTGATCGAAAAAAGAAGAAATAATAACAATAAATAAATAAAAATCGAAAAATGCATCTATTATCCCAGTTTGATTCCACTCATTTTCTATTATCCGTATTCTCAAAAATCTCTCATGAAATTTTTCAAGGTCTGATCACCGATAGGGCAATAGAAACACTATTTTTCTGAGATCTGAATATTCAATAACTTACATAATGTTATAATAACCATAGAAACCAAAAATACAAAAAAAGCTAAGTTAGCCATTATGAGGACGACCTAACAATTACTTTATAAATTCTTTTCGTCTTCAACTCCTTATGGAATACACATATGTAAACTCTGGATCACCTATAATTTTTTTTTAATTTATGTTATTTTTAATAATTTTTTCTTTAAATTGATATTAAACTTTGCTTTTAATCAAATAATATAAAAATTATATTTTCAATCATGAAAAATAATAAAAAAAAAAATAATATACTTGGGTGTTCTCATAACAAGATGCGCTTGAAGAATTTATTTATTTAAAATAGAATTTGTACAATGTTTTGTTTGATGATTATTTTTATGGATTTTTTTTTTCAAAAATAATTTTTTAATGATTATTTTTAAAGAAAGAAAAATTCTTTACATAAAAATTATATAGGCCAGCTAACATAACATAAATTGAATTGCTTTTTTTGGAAAAGAAAAAGAAAGTACAAAGTCTTTTACTTTATTAAAGTAAATTTCGCAATTTTAGGTTCCTTTAGAAATGAAATTTTTAAAATTTCTAAATATTTCTGAAAATTTCTAAATAGAATATTACAATTATCAAAAGAAAGAAGAAGTAATTGGTTTATGTTTTACTAAAATTTGTGTTTTTTTTTTCTAAATAAAAAATATTGCAATTATCAAGAGTAAGAAGAAACCAAAAGACATTATGTTTTACAAAAATGTGTTTTGTTGTAAAGTTTGCTTTGCAATCGATAACTAATTAGAAAAAATAATAATTCTAAAACAATTTGTGAAACTTATCAATAAAAAATAAAAAATAAGAATTAATAATTAAAAAAATTTAAACTAAAAGTAAAACAAATCACAGCTTTGAAAGAAAAACATTTTCAAACTATATGTATAATAATATGGTATATATAGATATAAATAAAGATGATTCTTTGTTTTTTTGTGACATATTTCACTTGTGATTATTGTCTGGTTTTTGTGACCGACCGACAACATTTTATATGCGACTACAGAAATTATACAATAATTGTTTATCCTCGAAATGATAGACATTGTTGATGTGACGCAACACCCGGCCATTGACCAAATGTTTGGCATAATGGACAGCCTCAAGGCGATCTTTCGAGAGGCCAACCTCAATGAGCCAATCGACAAATTCGCAGCCATAGAATACTTTGCGATAGGTTTTGATGCGCCATCTGGAAAAAGTAATAATTTTGGATAATTAAAATATTCCATTTTGAAAATAGTTTTTTGGTTGAAAATCTTACCTGCGATCCTTGGCAATGTCTTTCTTGCAATTCTCCAAGTGATGTGTTCTAAATTGCTCGCAAATGTGCTTTGTCTCCTGGCTAACCTGGGACCAGTGGGGCAATGTGACAACATTAGCACCATACCTGAAAAAAAAACGATTAAAAATATAAATTCATTAAAAATACATTTTGAAATAGTTTTTATAAAAAATATAAAAAAAGTAAAATAAATTATGATTATTCAAACACTTGACCCTTTATGGGGAAGGTTCCGAAGCACTTGGTCAATATTGACCAATTCGTATCTGACCTAAGACTGATATAAATATTACAGTTGGATACTTATTTCGCTTTCTTTGAGAGTTTTGTTTTTCAAAATCTTTAACCCTATGTGGGGGAGGTACCAGAAGGAATGGTCCGATCTCTACCACCTTTATAACAGATCTTGTTTTGGTGGAAATATTGAGATGTACCAAGTCTGAATGGAATCGGATTTTAGTTTCCCGTTTTATGAGCCTAATGTATACTCAAAATTTTGACCCTTTGCGGGGAAGGTACCAGAAGGAGTGGTCCGATCTCTACTATCTTTGTAACAGATCTTGTTTTGGTGGAAATATTGTGATGTACCAATCCTGAATGGAATCGGATGTTAATTTCGTGTTTTATGAGGTTCATGGATATTCAAAATTCTGACCCTTTGTGGGGAGGTACCAGAAGGAGTGGACCGATATATCCCATCTTCACTGCAGATCTTGTGTTAGTAGAAATCATGCCATGTGTGAAATATTTATAGAACCGATCGCATAATTCGGATCTTATGATCGTTTTTGTTATTCAAAACTTTGACCCTTTGTGGGGGAAGTACCAGAAGGAATGGTCCGATTTCTACCATCTTTATAACAGACCTTGTGTTGATGAAAATATTGAGATGAGCCAAGTCTGAATGGAATCGGATTTTAATTTCGCATTCTATGAGCTTCATGAATATTCAAAATTTTGACCCTTTGTGGGGGAGGTACCAGAAGGAGTGGACTGATATATTTCATCTTCACACCAGATCTTGGGTTAATAAATATATTGTGATGTGTGTAATTTTAAGACGACCGGACTCTTATATCACATTTTTATAAGAGTTATAATTATTCAAAATTTTAACCCTTTGTGTGGGATGTACCTTATGGAGTAGACCAATGTTGTGAAGTTTCGCTCCTGACATAGCATAGTAGTGATGTAAATATTAGGATTTGCAAAGTTGGAGTAAAATCGGATTATCCTGTCTCTTTCAGTGCAATATTTTTTTTTTTTTTTTGAAAATGTTGACATTTTGTTGTGGAGGCACCAGAGGAGTGGACCTATATAGCCCATCTCCGAACTTGATCTAAGTTTGACAATAATATTACGATGTATCAAGTTTAAATAAAATCGGATACATTTGGGCTAAAATTACACGTTTGGTGCAAAATAAAAGGCAAATCGGACGAAGATATATGTGGGAGGTATATCCAAATCTGAATCGATCTTTATAACATTTGGGAAAGGTATTTCTGAGCTGCATTTGATATATTTCCCCTAATACCTTTGTTACAGAGTGCATATTACGTCTGCGGAGTACAAAAATATCAAATCGGATGAAAAATATATATGAGAGATATAGCCATATCTGAACCGATTTCGATCAAATTTGGCACACTTATTTCCAGGCTTAATTTGGTCGTATATGCAAAATTCCATCCTATTTGAGCTAATATTAAAAGTTTGGTGCACAATAGAAGGCAAATCGGACAAAGATATGTATGGGAGCTATGTCCGATTTTTTACCGATTATCTCCAATTTCAATAGGGTTCGTCCTTCGGCCAAACAAATCACTTGTGCACAATTTCATCTGGATTGGTTAATAAATGCGACCTGTACTTTGTTTACAAAAATATATGGAAATGCATAAATCGACTCAGAATGTGATTCTATGCAGATCATCAAAAGGAACTGTGGGTTTATCCCGTTTCCTTTTGCCTTTTACAAGCAAATGCGCAAAGACATAATACCCTGACCACCTTGTGGTGTAGGGTATAAATATTTTGAAAAGTAGTCCCCAAACTTACCATATTTTACGCCACAATTTAACCAAGGGTTGCAAGAACTCTCCAATATCTCCTATAAACACAGCCATTACAATTAAACTTTGTCCGAAATTGAGGAAAGCATCCAAGAAACTCAATTCCAAATAGATGCCAGACATTCCCTCCATTACCAGGGTCCAAATGGATACAGCCAAACCCTGAAAAAAAAATGAAATTTTGAAATTAATTTTTTTTTTTCAATTTCCCCCTCCAATTTTCCTCCACACCCATACTCACCACAAACATTGAGCACAGCAATATAATAAGTAATACAATATGTTTCAGCGTTTGATGTTCATCGCCATCGTTGGCATGCTCCAGTGGTTCCAAATCACGTCGTGTCTGATCTTCATAGCGTTCAATAATCGATTGACAATTTTGTGAAGTGCTGGCACCGCAGTTGAACGATGGACTACATATGCCGGAACGTATGCCATTGTTACTAGAGGAAAAAGAGGAAATCGTTTTTTTTTTAATTATTCAAGATAAAAAAAGGGTTCAAAAAACCTAATATTATACGTTGCGGAATATATCTCAAAATACTAGAGTTCCTTTGCGTATGACCAAGGATAAAAGAAAAACATTGAAACAGTTTTACAATATTTCTGCCATTGACACTTTCCCCAAAAAATGAAGAAGTAAGGGAGATTTTTGCTTAGAAGTTAAAAGTATTAAATTAGAAGTAAAAACCATAAACACACAATTTTCACTTAAAATATATAAAATTCGAATGCAATTTCCTTAAAAGCTAATAAACATAGACATATCGTTTATTCTGAGAATTTAGGTGTAATTTTGAGAAGAATATTTCTTCTTTTGAGACTTTTTGCCTAAAATGAAATTTTATATTATATTCATGCATCAACACGAAGAAGAGCGAGGAAAAGTTGATCCAAAAATTATAAAAAATTTTCGTTTTTTTTGGCAACATTGGTGTAAATATTTTCTTAGTATATAATATAAATAGAGATTTCGTTTCTTTGGTAACTTATAGTGAAATTTGATGTGGAATAATTTCTTCTTTGACACTAACCTTCAAAAATTATTCTTCGTGGGGCATTTTGATTAACCATACATAGAGTATGGACTTTTTTATCGAAAAACTAGTAAAGAAAGTCTTAAAGTCGGGCGGGGCGATTTTATGATACCCTACACCACTTTGCTAATTTTGTAGAGCTCCACATAACAATTAAAAGATTTTATGGGAGAATTTAATCATACACGCTACGATTATAATTGTAATTTAAAGTTCATAGGACTAAATATGCCGAAGCATTTGAATCTTTTAAATTCGGACTTTTATTGCCCATTTGGTGCAAAATTAATTCGAAATCAGATAAAGATATATATGGGAGCTATATACAAATCTGAACCGATTTCGATAAAATTTGGCAAAGATATTTCTGAGCTGCATTTGATATATTTCCCTGAATATCGTTTTTACGGAGTGCATATTACGGCTGTGGGTAACAAATATAACAAATCGGATGAAAAATATATATAAGAGCTATATCCAAATCTGAACCGATCTTCACCAAATTTGACATACTAGCTTCTAGACTCAATTCGGTCGCATGTGCGACATTTCATCCCATTTGGGCAAATATTAGACGTTTGGTGTACAATAGAAAGTAAATCGGACGAAGTTATATATGGGAGCTATAGCTATATCTGAACCGATCTTCACCAAATTTGACGTACTATGTTCTAGACTCAATTCGATAGCATGTGCCTAATTCCATCCCATTTTGGCAAATATTAGACGTTTGGTGTACCATAAAAGGTAAATCGGACGAAGTTATATATGGGAGCTATATCCAAATCTGAACCGATCTCGATAAAATTTAGCAAAGGTATTTCTAAACTGCATTTGATATATTTCCCCAAATATTGTTGTTACAGAGTGCATATTACGGCTGCGGAGGACAAAAATAACAAATCGGATGAACAATATATATGGGAGCTATAGCTATATCTGAACCGATTTCAATCAAATTTGGCATACTTATTTTCAGGCCTAATTTGGTTGTATGTGCAAAATTCCATACTATTCGGGCTGATATTACGCGTTTGGTGCACAATAGTAGGCAAATCGGACGAAGATTAATATGGGAGCTATATCTAAATTTTAACCGATTCTCACCAATTTCTATAGGGTTCGTCCTTGGACCAAACAAATGTTGTATGGAAAATTTCATCTCAATCGGATAATAAATGCGACCTGCATTTTGTTCACAAGAATACATGTACAGACGGACAGACGGACTGACATGCATAAATCAACTTAGAAAGTGATTCTATGGAGATCCTCAAAAGTAACTATGGGTCTATCTCGCTTCCTTCTCCATGTTACAAACAAATGCACAAAGACATAATACCCTTACCACTATGTGGTGTAGGGTATAAAAAGACCACTGAAAAATTGCATTTACTGAAGACAATCCAAATCGGACATTAAGGTCTTCTATATAAGCTCAGGCAGGTCTTTCAAGTGTTGATCCTCTGAAGATCCCTATAAGATCATCTTTCTATTAAAGGCCATGCATAGATGTTCTCTCTAATAATCTTTGAAAGGATTTACACAAAGTTGAAGATTTTAAGAACTTCCACAAGTTCTAAGGACTTCTGAGTATTTTCTATCTTTTGAAGACCTCTCTTTTCAATTGGAAGAAGCCTTCCAAACAGTCCCTATCTATAGAGGATCTCTTAAAGATCTACTACTGATTCAAATTCTCTGAAGTCGATTCGAGTCGATTGAAGGTTTTATAATCGGTTCCCACGGATAGAGGACATATAAAGAATCTTCTCACAATCGAAGATCATTAACTATAGAGAACTTCTTTAAAAACCTACTATTAATGCAAAATCTCTGGGAGACGTTTTCGAAAACATTGCTAATTTCGAGTCGATTGAAGGTTTCATAATTGCTTTCCACGGATAGAGGACATATATAGCATCTTCCCAGAAGATCTTGAACCGTTTTCTGTCTCCCATATTTTGGAAGACTTTTGGCAGATCTTTTGTGTGTAGAAGACTCGGAAATAAAATCTTGGAAGGAAATAAATCTTTGGAAGGTCATGTATCTATGTATCTCGTGTCTATGGGAGGGCCTCGGATAAGAGGTGAATTTACTGTAGATCTGAAACTCTTTTCACTTCAATGAAAGTATCCCTCAAACTAACGGGATACATAATTGGACTAATTCAAAATTATTTCAAATATCAAGGTTCGTTTTCTAATTATCAATTCTTTGTAGTTACAAAAAAATTATTCATTTCCAATTCTCTTAGATCTTGAACCAATATTTTTCAGAAAACTCTGCTCCCTTGAAGATCACTTCAGATATTCGTGTATTGAATAGTTTCATCAGTCATGCAAAATATTAATCTTGATTTTTGATTGGAGCCACGAAGCCATTCAAAGTTTCGGGTCAATTGCCACATATATTTTAGTCCTCTGCGGTGCGAATCGGGAGAATTCAAAACAATATTTGAAAATTTAAATTTTTGTTATTTTTGTAACAAAAGTTACCATTTAATTTAACCACCAAATATTTTTCGATAACCATTAAAGCAGACAGGTATTGTCTTAAACTCTAGCCCTACGCAAAATTCCTCGTCAATTGGTCTATAATTGTGACCTGTAGAGCTGCTGCAAATTAAGAAAAAATGAAGGATGTTGACCCATTTCGTCTCCTACAAATTTTGCGGACTTCTACAAAAATTAAAGGCTTCTTTTATGAACCTAATCCTAAGCGCACGTAAAAGGATCGGACATTATTCCCTGCATTTATAGATTAAAATTCAAGATGATCAGAAAGTCGGAGGGATACATAGCTCGTCAACTCGTCGGGGTATGATGGTCGATATACATGTTGGTTCTAAAATCAATATTTTAAAGTGTTACAAATCTTTGTTCCAATCAAATTTATAACTCCCCCCACTACACATAGTGTTGTAATTTATAATCAGTTTTAATACTCACGTTTGATTCAATTGCTCATCTTTGGGTTCGGTGATATCCGTATCTTCTGAATCTTTTTTGTTTTGCTCCAGGTTACGTTTATTCAATAAATCCTCAATATCCACAACCACTGTTGTTGTGGGGCTTGTGGTGCTGCTGGATGAACAACAGTTGCCACTGCCACAACCACCATCACCTCCTGCACCGCTGACAGTTCTATTTGAATTGGCAACAGAACCATTACAAGGACCACCACCACCATTAGCAACAACACCATTTCCGGTGCTTGGTAACATGTCATCATCATCCGATGATGAATATGATGTATAACGACGTCTTTGATGCAAATTACCCGAGTTGGATAGCAGATTTGCTGTGGAAATTGTCGATTGGATATCAGAGTTTTCTGAAAGGGAAATAATGTTATTAAAAAATTTACGAGAAAAATTGTTTATCAAGACTTACCCGATTCTGGATTTGATAACTCCCGGGCATAGGTCAAATATTTCTCATAACGCTTCTTGTAGCGTTGATGCATAACCAAGCAGCCAACGGTTACTGAAATTGAATACAAATAATTATTACAGAGCCAAAATTAAGTAGAACAGGTTTCCGTTTCAATTTTGAATCCATCAGATTGAAAACTTTATGAAAACATCACTCTGGAACTATTAACACAGCCTTATGAAATTGTTAATATCACAAGGAAGATCCATTTTAAAACACTCTCAATGGACCTAACTTGTCCATGGAATGTTTGAAGCTGATTTCCTTAGACAACTAATTAACAATTTTCAAAAGTTGGTGTTTTAGTTAGTAACTCTTCAAATTCAAAATTTCTCATCATTTTTCAAAAGTAGAATGGCATTTTATTTCCAAAAGAAAATTTATAAAAAAAGCAGAGGCTGTTTATAGCAATGGCTGGACCTCAGAGAAATATTCTTCCTACTATTGAAGGGTGGTTCCCCTCTCTAGAAGACCCCTGATAGGATATCTGAAGGTCCTCTATTCAATGTCTTTGAAAGATATTCTAATATTTGAAGACCTTCTTTGTATCAGAGATCTTTGGAAAGTTCCCTTTGTTCGAAAGATCTTCAATCTCTAAACTACCTCTGAAAGATATTCTGCCTACAGAGGACTTCTTCTAATTACAGAAGGTCACTAAGGAGTTCTAAATCTCTTCTACACATGTGGTAAATCTTCTATTACTTAGTCTTACGCCTATTTAAGGTCTCTTGAAAGTCTTCTATTTCAAAATGAAATTTTGCCACTATTGAAGACCATTCAAATCGGACTTTACGGTCTTCTATAGACGGAAAGCCCAAAAACCAGCGCAACTGTTAAAGAACCCTAAAAGTTCGTCTTTCTATTAAAGACCTTGCGAAAATAAGTTTATTGATTTTTGGAAGCATCATCTATCTTTTGAAGACCTCTCTTTTCAATTTGAAGAAGCCTTCCAAACAGTCCCGTATCTATGGAGTATATATTAAAGATCTACTATTGATGCAAAATCTATGGAAGACATTTTTTCACACTATTTTTTTTTCGAGTCGATTAAAGGTTTCATAATCGGTTACCACGGATAGAGGACATATATAGAATTTTCCCATGAGCCGTGTTCTATCTCCGGCGTTTAGAAGACTTTTGGCAGATCTTTTGTATGTTTGAACCAGTAAAGAACCCACTTTGCTAATTTAGTAGATCTCGACATAACAGTTAAAAGTTTTTATGGGAGAATTCAATCATACACGCTATAATTATAATTATACTTTAAAGTTCAAAAGACTAAATATGCCGAAGCATTTGTATCTTTTAAATTCGGACTTGTATTGCCCATTTGATATATATGGGAGCTATATCCAAATCAGAACCGATCTTGATAACATTTGGCAAAGATATTTCTGAGCTGTATTTGATATATTTCCCTGAATATCGTTGTTGCGGAGTGCATGTTACGGTTGTGGGTAACAAATATAACAAATCGGATGAACAGTATTTATGGGAGCTATGGCTATATCTGAACGATCTTCACAAAATTTGACATACTAGCTTCTAGACTCAATTCGGTCGTAAGTGCCAAATTTCATCCCGATTGGCAAATATTAGACGTTTGGTGCACAATAAAAGGTAAATCGGACGAAGTTATATATGAGAGCTATATCCAAATCTGAACCGATCTCGATAAAATTTAGCAAATGTATTTCTGAGCTGTATTTGATATATTTCCCCAAATATTGTTGTTACAGAGTGCATTTTACGGCTGCGGAGGACTAAATAACAAATCGGATGAACAGTATATATGGGAGCTATATCTATATCTGAACCGATTTCGATCAAATTTGGCATACTTATTGTATGTAACCCTTTCAATTGTCAAATACCTATTGATCTTTTATCACCATTTAAACTTCTAATCTTCATTGAGAAAACCGTTTCTATAAAATACTCAATTTAATCCAAAAACCGATATTGAAAACCACTTCCACCAAATAAAGATGCCTAAAAGAACTTTTGAAAGTCTTCTAATTTCACAAAATACTTAATCCATAGAAAACTTATGGAAGGTATTCTATCTATAGAGAATTTAGGAAAGTTATTATTAAAAAAAAAAACAGTAAAAAATCCACTGCTATTAAAGACCTATCAATAGTTATCTTTTTTAAAGTACCCCTAGAAAGTCTTATGGATAAAAGGTCCTTGGAAATCTTTTATTATTCTATTCTTTCTACTTTTTTTCTGGAAAATATTTTATACATAGAATACTTTTTTAATGGGAAACCTCTAACGAAAACTTTTGGAAGATCTCGCACCAATTGAAGACAATTAGCCTTCCAAATATTGAGGATTTTTGGAAAGTCTTCTATTTTAAGAATATCGTCATTCTATAGACGACTTCTTAAAAGTGTTCTACATATAGTGAACTCCAAAAGCGGTTTCAATTTTAAGAAAACCACTCAAAAGTCATATGTCTGTTGAAGATTTCTGGAAAGTCTTCCATTTCTAAAATTTCCCTGGAAAGACTATTTAGGTCTCTTGAAAGTCCCCTACTTCACGGCTTTCTTTTATTGGTCTGCTTAAAATAGAAACACATTGAAAGAGTTTTTTTTTTTTGTATATGAAAACCTCTGTCTTATATTGATAACGACCCTGTTTTAATAGCAAGCCTCTGAAAAGAATTGTATAGATGATATCTAAAAAGCGTCCTACCTATAGAGTACGTCAGAAAGATCTTCTAGCTTGAAAAGGCCACTGAAAAGTCATAAGTCTGTTGAATATCTCTGGAAAATCTTTTATTTTTAAAAGTTCCCTGGAAAGACTATTTAGTTCTCTTGAAAGTCTCCTACTTCACGGCGTTCTTTTATTGGTCTGCTTTATATAGAAACACATTGGTTTCCAAATTGTCTTTTGCAAACACAGCCCTCTAGAAGATCTTCTATGTATGGAAATCGATGGAATGGTTTCTGTCTTCTATTTTTTTTTAAATTTTGTAGATTGACAGGGCTAAAGGATGACCTTCTGCCTATAGAAAGTTCTAAAGAATACTCTATCTTTAAAAGAGATTTTGAAGGACTTAGCCTTTACAAAAACCGCCTTGAAGGTATTCTAGCTATAAAAGGATAAGATGATCTAAGAGGACTTTCATACATAAAATACCTCGGGAAGAAACATATACATCGAAAACCCATGAACATATAAAGCCTTGCGAAGATTTCCAATTATTAACGGACTCTGGAAGCTGATAAACTTTCTTCTTTTAAAACTCTTCTGCCTGAAGGAGGCGCAAAGAAGATCCTTCTTCCCAAAAATTTCTCATGGAAACAAAATGCCTTTGCAATTACAAAAATCACTTCCGTACCCACCTATAAAACACATCACCAACATAAACACCGATATTGCCGCCTGAGCATTGCCATATTGAAAACTGGGATTATGTTTCTCCCCTGACATTACATTGCTATCGAATGCCACCAGCAAACCGGAAATCAATGTTGGAACACCCCAAGCAAAGGCAATCTGCAAGAGAGCAAAAAATAATTCATACATCAAGAAATATTAAAAATATTGAAAGAAAAATCCCACTTACCATATAAGGCCATAATTTCAATACAAAACATAAACTGCGACATTGCAAGAACAGCAAAGAAATTGCCAATATACCAGTCCACAAACGAGAGCTATAGGTGCCAATGTTGAATAGGAAAAATTGTATCATCAATGGCCACTTTTGATGGTGTTCCAATTTGGACCAAAGGATTACGCCGACACAACACATTAACTGGAATAACAAAAATTATTAAAATTAAAAAAAAAATTAAAAATTTGAAAAATATTTAATAAACTGTGTACTCCTTTATGTTGTTCTAAACAAAGAGTATGTTTTCCTAACAACTCACCTGTGACAGTACCAAACAGAATGTTATGCGATGTGGTAAACGCTTGAAACGCTTTGTAGTTATCAGCAACAATAACATCCAGATACAAGCTGCCACACCCGCCACACTAATATCAAATGAGAATGCATCCAGCTCATGAAGATAGTCAATTGGATTGAGATTTGTCAACGAAATCATTTTTGCCGAAATGAACATAAGGGGTGCGGAGATGAAAGTACACAGGACCATACTTTTGGCAATCTGAAATAAGAAATAAAAGGAAATAAATTAAAATATTGAGGATATCCCAAAGGTATTTTCTTTTAAGTAAATTTCAAATTAAAAAAAAATCCAATAAAAAATAGTGTAGGACAGTCTTGGTGTGTGATAAGGCTGGGATTTTGTTAAATAAGGGTACAAAAAGTACCAAAATATACAAAAAACAAGTAAAATATTATCAGTCGTTTTTGCTGACAATTGTATACCCCCAGCCAATGTTCGATTATTTAAATATATTTTTTTAATTCTGTAATTATTATTTAAATTATTGACCCTCGATGGACAAGGTTCCGAAGCAGTTGGCCAATATTTGGCAAATCGTATCGTATCGTATAAATATTAAAACGTGCCAGACTTGGACTATATCGACTATTTCCTATACATATGTGCAAATTTTCGGAAATGTGAAAATATGCGTGAAGTAACAGATCTAGCGGACAGAAGTATTCTATTTTATACTTCATCTAATACAGATAAAAATATTGGTATGTGCAAAATTTTAAGGAAATCGAACATTTATATCCAATTTTATGCGAAATCATAAATTTCGGATCTCTGTTTGAGAGAAATATTTAGATATAGCAACTTGGAAAGAATCGCCAATTTGTTTCGAAAGTTATGACAGATATAAATATTGAAAATTGTGACCCTTTGTGGGTGAATAATGGAAGGAGTTCGCAGACATAAATTATCTTCACAACAGATCTTGTGTGAGTGAAATTTGAAGAGAGTTGGATGCTTCTTTCCCTTTCTTTGAGCGTTTTGTTTTTCAAATTCTTGAACCTTATGTGGAGGAGTTTCCAGAAGAAATGATCCGATCTCCACCATCTTTATTACAGATCGTGTGTTGATGGAAAAATTGAGATGTACCAAGTCTGAATGGAATCGGATGTTAATTTCGCTTTTCTAAACTCCGTGGATGGTCAAAATGTTGACCCTTTGTGGAGAAGGTACGAGAAGGAGTTTACCGATGTATTCCAATCTCACACCAGACATTGGGTTAATAAAATTATTGTGATGTGTGTAATTTGAAGAGAAACGGATGTTTATTTGGATTTTATGATCGTTTTTGGTTATTCAAAACTTTAACACTTTGTGGGGGAGTTAGTAGAAGAAATGGTCCGATCTCCACCATATTTATAACAGATGTGGTGTAGATGGAAATATTGAGATGTACAAAGTCTGAATGGAACCGGATATAAATTTCGTGTTTCTTGAGCTTCATGGATGTTAAAAATTTTGACCCTTTGTGGGGGAGGTACAAAAAGGTACCACACCAGACCTTGTGCTTTGTGTAATTTGAAGAGTACCGGATGCTTATTTCGGATATTATGATAGTATTGGTTATTCAAAAATTTGATCCTTTGTGGGGGAGGTACTTGATGGAGTGGATCGATATTGTCCATTTATGCACCTGACCTAGCACAGATGCAAATATTTGGATTTGCAAAGTTGGAGCAAAATCGGATTGCGTTTTCTTTCTCTAGGCAGTAAAATATATTCTTTGAAAAATTCGACCTTTTGTGGGGGAGGTACCAGGAGGAGTGATCTGATATTGCCCATCTCCAAACTCAATCTAAGTTTGACAATAATATTACGATGTACCAAGTTCTGATCAAATCGGATACTCCCTTCGAGAGTTATCGTGCGCACCAGCCAGACTCCAAATGTCCTGAAACGGTTTTTTTCCAAAGAGACCTAGGGTCTAAAACCGTTATTTCGATGAGGCAGTTTTTGGCCGTATTAAATGATAAATACAACCTCTAGCATATGGCAAAGGGTATATAAAAATTGTCAAAGGTCTAACACGAACTGTTGGAACGAATCTAAAATTTTAAGGTGAGCCTTTCGCTTTATTCTAACAAATCCAAGACCTCGAAATAATAATAGACCTCGAAAAGTTATTCTTAAAAATCCAAGTTTTGTGGCTTTAATGGTCCTTAAGAACTATTCTTAGAAATCCACGTTTGGTAGCTCAAGTGGTCCTTGAAAAATTATTTATTTAAATCCATGTTTTGTGGCTGAAAATGACCCTCGAAAATTTATTCCTGAAAATCAACGTTTTGTGGCTCAAAGTGGACCTTGAAAAAAATATTCTTTAAAAATCTACGTTTATTTGTTGAATGGTCCTTGAAAAATGTTCTTAAAAATCCTAAAATTCTAAAAGTCCTTGAAAAATATATTCTTTAAAAATCAGCGTTTATTGGTCTTTTGGTCCTTGAAAAAAATATTCTTTAAATTAAAAATCCACGTTTATTGGTCTTTTGGTCCTTAAAAAATATTCTTAAAAATTCACGTTTATTGGTCCTTGAGAAATATCCTTAAAAACGCCTTTATTGTTCGGATGGTCCTTAAAAAATATTCTTTAAAAATTCACGTTTATTGGTCGATTGCTCCTTGAAAAAATATTCTTTAAAAAATCCACGTTTATTTAGCGATTGGTCCTTGTAAAAATATTCTTTAAAAATCCACGTTTATTGGTCTTTTGGTCCTTGAAAAAATATTCTTTAAAAGTCCACTTTTATTGGTCTTTTGATCCTTGAAAAAATATTCTTTAAAAATCCACGTTTATTGGTCTTTTGATCCTTGAAAAAATATTCTTTAAAAATCCCCGTTTATTGGTCTTTTGGTCCTTGAAAAATATATTCTTTAAAAAAACCCCGTTTATTGGTCTTTTGGTCCTTGAAAAAATATTCTTTAAAAATCCACGTTTATTGGTCTTTTGATCCTTGAAAAAATATTCTTTAAAAATCCACGTTTATTGGTCTTTTGATCCTTGAAAAAATATTCTTTAAAAATCCACGTTTATTGGTCTTTTGATCCTTGAAAAAATATTCTTTAAAAATCCACGTTTATTGGTCTTTTGATCCTTGAAAAAATATTCTTTAAAAATCCACGTTTATTGGTCATTTGATCCTTGAAAAAATATACTTTAAAAATCCAAGTTTATTGGTCATTTGATCCTTGAAAAAATATTCTTTAAAAATCCACGTTTATTGGTCTTTTGATCCTTGAAAAAATATTCTTTAAAAATCCACGTTTATTGGTCTTTTGGTCCTTGAAAAATATTCTTTAAAAATCCACGTTTATTGGTCGATTGGTCCTTGAAAAATATTCTTTTAAAATCCACGTTTATTGGTCCTTGTGTCCTTGAAAGATATTCTCTAAAAATCCACCTTTATTTGGCGATTGATCCTTGAGAAATATTCTTTAAAAATCCACGTTTATTGCTCGGATGGTCCTTGAAAAATATTCTTTAAAAAATCCACGTTTATTGGTCTTTGAAAAAAAATATTCTTGAAAAAATCAACGTTTATTGGTCTGAAGGTCCTTGTAAAAATATTCTTTAAAAAATCCACATTTACTGGGCTGAAGGTACTTGTAAAAATATTCCATAAAAATCCAGGTTTATTTGTCGATTGGTCCTTCAAAAATGTTATTTAAAAATTCACGTTTATTGGTCGATTGGTCCTTGAAAAATATTTTTTAAAAATCCACGTTTATTGGTCTGAAAGACCTTGTAAAAATATTCTTCAAAAAATCCCCGTTTATTGGTCTGAAGGTCCTTGTAAAAATATTCTTTAAAAAATCCACGTTTATTGGTCTGAAAGACCTTGTAAAAATATTCTTCAAAAAATCCCTGTTTAATGGTCGATTGGTCCTTAAAAAATATTATTTAATTATTCGTGTTTATTTGTTGATTTGTCCGCAAAAATTCTTAAATTTTTTTCTAAAAAACCTTTGGTTTGTGGCCCTAATTTTTTTTGAAAAATTTTTATGGTCTTTGAAAATAATCTTAAAAATTTAAGCTTTGCGGGTCTTCCAGTCCTTGAAAATTTATTTTTAAAGATTCAATTATTGTAGCGCAAATGATTTTATTATTTTCTATTATTTTAAAATTATCCTTTAAAAGAACCACGTTTATCAGAATAATAGTCTATTGAAAATACAGATTTGAGGGTGGGTATTTTCGGAATTGTTGGAGTATTTTACTTTGCCTCAACTTACCAATTCCACTTCAATATTATATTGTGTGGCAATAACAAAAGCCCCCGGGGCAGCGGGAAATGTTCCATAGAGAAATCCGAAAGTGCTCAGCTCTGTGGTATCATTAAAATCAGAACCAGCCTGCATAATGTTGACCGTTTGACGACACACCAAGGGTAGGACCAAACTAGAATTAAATAAAAATTCATTTTTTATATTTTCCGAATAATACAAATAAAGTTTTTTCAACTCACATCTTAACCAAAATCAATATTCCGGGCAGCAGAAATTCAGATCCCTTCAATGAGCGACCTTGTCCGACAATTTTCAAACCCAGTAGAAATAAAGCTGTGGCCGAAAACGATTGACCAAAAACCCTTAAGACACTGGCCATCATTTCGGGAAGACCATTGGCAAAAATAAAGGATCCCGCCACACCCAAAAGGGTCATCAAGAGCAAGGGGTTGAAAAATAACGATTTTATGGTATTGAAAACCAGCAATGTTTTCTCATTCAAGCAGCGATTACGTTTTGCCATTTGCTCTGCGGGACATGTTTCCGGACACAGGGGAGGATTTTGTATCTACAATGGAACATTGGAGATAAGATGATTGACAGGTTAGTTAATTGTTATTAAGAAAATGTTTGCGTTTGTCAATTACTCACCTGTTCTGTTTTATTTTTAGCAATTTTGGCAATTTCCATTAAGATAAGACCAATGGGATTCAATATGGCCAATGAAATGGGTGCCATCAAATACAAATAGGAAGCATATTCCGGGTGGACATCGTGATAGAGGGCCATGACTGGAAATTGAAAACAGAGGAACAAACAAACAAACAAATAAATATAAAAAAAAAAACAACATTTAAATCCACTTAAAACTCACCTATGGGATAACCAATGGCAAAATCATTGCTCTGCGTACAGAAGATACCCAGCAGACCGGCTCGTGCATAATTCAATGGCCTTGCCACGATCAACGATATCAAGAGCACCACAAAGAATACAATTGCCTTGGATATCAACATTGCCAGTAAAAATGTCCAATTAACTTTGCTCCAATTCAATTCGACCAACGACAGAAATATCAGCGAGGGTAGGGCGAAAGTGCCCACAAAGGTGCCCAGACCTTTGGTTTCGGCATTTGTGATGATTTTAAAGCGGCCAGCGAGATAACTGCAAAGAAGAAAGTAAAAAACGGGGAAAATGAGAATAGAATTAAAATTGATTTGAAAAAAAAGCAAAAAAATGCAGGCAATAACATTGTTATTTTATATTTCAAGGGAAAAAACCTCTTATCGCAATTTTGTAACAAATTGAAATAGTTAATTGCCTTTCAAAGCTGAACCTGAGAGCAAAATAATCCAAACCAAATATTTCTTGTTAACAACATTAAAAATTGCGTCAGCAAATTTAGTTTATTGAATGTATGTTTTTTGTTTTTTTTTTTTTTTTTGTAAAACGTTTTGAATTGTATGATGTCAATCAATTTAATATTGATCGGAATTAAAAAAATGGATTATGAATTCTATATTAATTTTCAATTTAAATGCCCCTTCAGTTCAGTGACTCAGTGGTTCTCAAAGTTTACTGGAACCACTGAACATTTGGAACATTTGGCGAAATTAAATTGGAAAATATAACCAAAACGTAGAAAATACTTGACATTCTTACGTGGGTGATTATTCCGACCGGACCGACCCATGTTCATTTTTTATACCAATGATTCTGGATGTTATTCACAGATCTCCATCAAATTTCTAAGCTCTATCCTAAATATTGCGAAACTATACTATAGGCCTGCCTTTTTATACCCTTAGCCATATGGCTGCAGAGGTTTCAGAAAAGAGAGAAGGTAAAGAGAGTGAGTGAAAGAGAGAGACAAATTCAATGGTTAGGATTATTTTTTAAGTCTTTTTCCTTCCTTTCTTGATTAACCATTTCTGCAAAATTCGGCAAAATACCAAATTATGTCTTTGTCTAGTAGAAAAGTCGTCCGAATTTTTCATGGGTGCAGAAAAAGATAATAAAGAGATAGAGAGGAAGAAAAATGACAGTGAAAAAGTAATCGGAGGGAAGTTTAAGACATTTTCGAATAAATTTACCATAAAAAGAATCACAGTTTTAAAACTCACAAAATCTCTAGAAAGGCAAATAATTCCTCATTCAAAGCTCACATTAAAAAAAATAAAAATGGTGTGGACTTGAGGCCCGGCTTGAAGTGCCTTCGAGAGTACTTTCCGAATATATGGAACTTAAGGCTTTTAATTTGACATGTTTCATTTCCTTCGAAAATTGCTCTCTAAAACCTTACATTTTTAGAAAATTTGAAAAATCTGTGATTCCAAAATTATTTTTGTTTAAATTTGCTCATATTCAGAAAGAGCAAGATCCCACCTTATTATAACCTCACCGAAATTTCGGTTTTAGATCCTAAGTCTCTTTGGATCAAACGTGGATTTTTAAAGATTATATTTTAAGACTAATATAGCCTATATTATACCCTTCACCATTGTATGGAGGATATATTAACTTCGTCATTTCGTTTGTAACACCTCGAAATATTCATAATAGACCCTACAAAGTATATATATTCTGGATCAGAACAGTGTGGCTTGTTTGTTCGGGATACCGTAGTATTTTGTTGTTGCAAAATGGCCAGGCTTTATACCTTTATTGTTGTTTTTATAAAAACAAATTCTAAGACGATCTAGCGGTACCCGTCTGTCTGTTGTAATCACGTTGTAATCTTTCGAACAAATTGAGATAGAAGGCTAAAATTTTGCATACATGCATAGTTTACCAGTAGGCAGGTTATGTTCGGAAAAAGGCTATATCGGTTAACGTTTTCGTAAAGCCCCCATATGGTATTCGGTATTTTCATGATTTTAACGACATTATTTACCGGAATTATTTAAAATTTCGTACTTGAAGGTTGTAATGGGTACCACAGCTTATGACAAAAATTCTTGTATGCCGGTCCAAGACTTCGTATAGCCCCCATATAACGCTACCTGCCGATATTCGATATTTTGATGATTTCAGCGACATTATTCACCGGAATCGTTTCAAATTTCGTACTGGAAGATCCTAATACGCACTACAACCTATGGCAAAAAAATTGTATGCAGGTTCAGATCTTTGTATAGCTACCATATAACGGTACCTCCCGATATTCGGTATTTTCATGATTTACCGGAATTATTTATAATTTCGCATTTGAAGTTCGCAATGGGTACTACAACCTATGGCAAAAAATTTGTATGCAGGTTCAGATCTTCGTATAGCCACCATATAACGGTACCTCCCGATATTCGGTATTTTCATGATTTTAGCGACATAATTTACCGGAATTATTTAAAATTTCGTATTTGATGTTCGTAATGGGTACTACAGCCTATAACACACATTTTTGTATGCCGATCCAGGTCTTCGTATAGCCCCCATATAACATTAACAGTATTTTTTTTGAAAATTTTCAAATGGTGGAGGGAATTAAAAGTTCGGCTTATAATCGTTGATGAATTTTAAGAATATTTTTTCTAAGGCCGTCGGAACTACAATCGTAGATTTTATAGAAAATTATTTAATAATAATTATTCAATAGGTTTTAATTATATACATTTTAAAAAATATTGTTTTAAATGTCTTCAAGTCTAGGATGGTGAATATTTTCAGAGGTATTTAAGGATATAATCGTAATTTTTTTTTCAAAATATTTTATTCAAATGTCGCAATAAGTTTTTTAAAAGTTCCTAGTTTAAAAATTTGTTTTTTTTAATATTTGTTTATGGCGTTAAATTTGGATTATTATCGATGTTTCTTCAAAGGTTTTTAAGGTGCCAGAATTTTAAGAATATTTTTATTGCAAAAGGTCTCCAAGGCTGCAATCGCAATAATTTTTTGTGCATTTAGTAACGTTTTTATTCCCCAGGAAAGCTTGAAAGTTCCACAGCAGATTATTACAAAAAAGTGATTTTTAGTGATTACAAAATCGACCTATTTGTTTGTTTTTAATCACTTGTTGCAATCGCAAACAAATATGATTTTTTATTCTTTTTTTTTATTAATGAAAATATGTCAAAAGCAACACGTGTACCCATACAAATTAAACTTGGCATCTGTGCACACATATTGTGTAATTCGAGTAGTAACAATGTGCTAAAGCAGCAAGTACGGCTTTGCTCAGCTCTAGTAAATATGTGCAAAGTGTTTCTTTTATTTTTCTTTTGTCAAAATCATTTTTTATACCCTCAGCCTAATGGCTACAGAGGGTATGTATCATTTGATACGGCCAAAACGTGCCTCGTCGAAATAATGGTTTCGGACCCCAAGTCTCTTTGGACCAAATCAGTTTCAGAACATTTAGAGTCGATCTTGGAATGTCCGTCCGTCTGTCTGTCTGGCTGCCTGGTGCGCACGATAACTCACAAAGGGAGTATCTGATTTGATCCAAACTTGGTACATCATAATATTATTATCAAACTTAGATCGAGTTCGAAGGTGGACAATAGCGGACCATTTCTTTGACACAAAAAGTCGAAATTAAAAAAAATATATTTTACTGCACAGAGAGAGAAAGGATAATCCGATTTTGCAAACCCTAATATTTACATCAGTGCTATTTCAGGTGCGAAAATGGTACACTCCATCTAGTACCTCCCCCACAAAGCGGCAAAATTTTAAATATTATAAAATAATATATAACTCTTATAAAATGTGATGTAAGAGTCCGAAACAAAACTTCAAATTACACACATCACAATATTTTTATTAAACCAAGGTCAGGTGTGAAGATGGAATATATCAGTCCACTCCTTCTGGTACCTCCCCCACAAAGGGTCAACATTTTAAATATTCCTGAAGCTCATAAAATACAAATTTAACATCCGATTCCATTCACACTTGAATATTTCTATTAAAACAAGATCTGTTATAAACACGATAGGGATCGGGCCATTCCTTCTGGTACCACCCGCTCCAAGGGTCAAAGTTTTAAATAACCAAAACGATTATAAAATCCGAAATAAGCGTCCGGTTATCTTTAAATTAAACACATCAAAATATTTTTATTAACCCAAGGTCTGGTATTATATCGGTCCCCTTCTTCTAGTACCACCCCCAAAATGGATCAAAATTTTTAATATCCATGAAGCTCATAAAATGCGAAATGAACATCCGATTCCATTTAGCCTTGGTACATGCCAATATTTCCGTCCACACAAGATCTTTTATAAATAGGGTAAAGATCGGACCATTCCGTCTGGTGCCTGCCCAACCCCACATAGGGTTCAAGTTTTTGAAAAACAAAACACTCAAAGAAAGCGAAACAAGCATCCATTTCTCTTCAAATTTCACACACACAAACATTTTTGCTATCACAAGATCTGTTGTGATGATGATATATATCTGCCAACCCCTTCTGGTACCTCATCCACAAAGGGTCACAATTTCCAATACTTACACCTGTCATAACTTGCGAAGTCAGTGATTTGATCAAGTCAACAACTTGATATATCTAAAAATATAGTCCCAATATTGCACGTTGTTATATTTATATTAGACTTAAGTCAGATACGTATTGTACAATATTGGTCAACTGCTTCGGAGCCTCGCCCATGAAGGGTCAACCCTTTGAATAATCATAACTCAGGTTGAACCTAACCTAAGGTTAGATTAAAGGATGCGCGGTTGTAAAAAAACAACCTATCCACTCGGAGACCTTTTGGTCCATTGGGTTCATCCTAATTAGGAAAATACGAGAATAGAATAGAGAGAAAAAAGGAAATGAGTAGCGAAAAGTGAAGAAGTAAGAATTTGTATAGAGAGTAGAGAAATTAGTAGGTTTGTGTCCACAGTGTGTTAACGTGTCGTCTTTAGCCATTTTAGTCTTCTGGCTAACTGAAGAATGTTTTTTCTTCGTCCTGACAAAGTCCTCAGTATTCAGTACCGTCACCCCCTTAATGTTCCAATGTCCTGTAATTAGGCCCACTACAAGCTTCAAGTCCAGCTTCGTCATGCATATAAATGACCTTGACCTCCTTTCGGAGTTCACCGGCCAGATCTTCTTGGAGTCGTTACATCTCCTTCCAGTTAGCCAGTTTTGCTGACATTTCCCAAGATAATGCTTATGCAGTACTTGGAAGAAGTGACATAGGCGTGGCTTCACTGAGCTTTCAATCTCTAGATTTACTGACTCAGTTTCGCGCCTGGCCAATTCATCAGCCGATTCATCGCCAGATATGTTGCAATGTCCAGGGACCCATCAGAGTTTGACAAACGATTTAACCTTTTCCAGAGCATTCCTGCGTTCCTGAACTGCCATAGATTTGATTGTAAATGAAATCCATATTCAATTTCATGAATCATAACTTGTTAAAGAAAAATTATGGTCAATTTGACTCTTAGTAGACTTAGACCCTATCTTAAACTCTCTCCCATGCAAAATTCCGCATCGATTGGTCTTTAATTGTGACCTGACCTCCATGCAAAATTTCGAGAGAATCGGGCAACCTGAAGCCTGATTAATAATTAATATGAACAGACGAATATAGCTAAATTAGCTAATGGTTCTAGGACTAACATTTCGTGGTGGTACAGACATCTTATCCCAATCAAACTTATAAAACCCCCAACACCCAGTGTTATAGGGCATAAATATAGGGACAAATTAAAAATACTTTCGAAACGACTATTTTAAAAAAGAAAGGTTTTAATAAATAAAATCCATGTATTTCGAAATTTTTTAAAGCCACCAATTAAAAAATGTATATTTTTAATCCATTTTTTTTTTGAAATATTAGTACTTCGACTCCAAAAATGAGAAATCATAAAACTAGGGTACATCAGTTTCTTTTTTTTCCCAAACATAAACAAAATGTCTATAAACAGTCTCCAAAGGAAAAAAAAAACTTATCAGCAATTATTTATTTTTTATTAAATAAATAAAAAAATGTGTACAGTAGGCAACCAATTGCCCCCAATCCAGTAATAATTTTTTTCCAATCAATTTAATGCACAAACGCACTTTTCTTTGATGTCTTGGACTATTTACTAAACAGCATGCCATTTTTTATTGAATTGAATCATATGTGGAACAGTTCATTTAATCTGAAATCGATTAAATGTTATGTATATGAGTTTCAAGCTCAGCATGTGGTGCGCTAGTCAGCCAGCCTGCCAGCTTTCAATACAAAAAAAAAAAAAAATAAAAGCAAAAAAATAAAATTTGAAAACAAATCAGCATTTTTCACTGCTGCTGATAAGTCACGTTTCGAAAAGCAAAAAAAAAAAAAAAAAAAATAGAAAATCAAAATCAAATAAAACAAAAGACTATTTTCTAGTCTGGGTTATTTTCGATTTGCTGAGTTTTGAAAATAGCAGCTGTTCATTAACCTCTGCGGGGTGAGTGAGGTTTTGTTGGTGGCTGCAGTTACTAAGTCTAATGTAATTTATGGAATCCATGTTTTTTTTTCAGTTTTGTGTCGAACTGCATGTGTACGAACATATGTCCGAACAAGAATTGAATTTGCAAGTGAGGAAATAAATTTGAATAATATGTTAATGTGAAAATAATTGTGAAATGTAAAGAATTAAATTACAAATGTACAGGGTGAGATGAAAAAAATGTGCAACCAACTTCAGACTGCTGTCATTTCTAAGTCACTCGTGCGACCCTGTATATAGACATTTCTCTTTTAGGGGATAAATTGCTCACAGAAACTCCTTGAGTAGAATTTCAAACAATTCCTTGCAACCAACTTCAGACTGCTGTCATTTCTAAGCCTCTCGTCCGACCCTGTATATAGACATTTATCTTTTAAGGGATAAAGTGCTCACAGAGAACTCCTTGTGAAGAATTTCAGACAATTCCAGTTAAAAGTGTGGCTAAAATCATCAAAATTCCGAATTTTGGGTGGTACAGTTATATGAGGGATATACGATATCATGGATCTATAAAAAAAAATTCTTCTACAGGCGGAATAGTACCCACGAGGAATTCCTTGTGTAAAATTTCTGACAATTCCAGTTTAAAATGTAGCTAAAATCATCAAAATTCTGAATTTTGGGAGGTATACCATATCGTGGGGGATATACGATATCGTGGGCCTATATAGAAAATTCTCTTAAAGGCAGAGTTTCACAGGGAACTCTTTGTCCTCAGACAATTCCATTGAAAAATGTGCCCAAAATCATCAAAATACAGAATATCATAGGGTACCGTTGTATGGGGGCCATTCGATATCGTGGACCGATATAGCCCATTTTCGAACTGCCTGCACACAAAAGACTGATCTGTGCACAATTTTAGCTTCCTATTTTAATTCGTTTTGACTCTGACGTGTTTACAAGAGGCGGACAGGGCTAAATCGCCATAGAATTTTACTCCGATCAAGAATATACAGGGTTAGATGGAAAAAACTGCAACCAACTTCAGACTGCTGTCCTTTCTAAGCCACTCGTCCGACAGCTGCTAAAAATTATTCCAGTGACAGCTCATTATATTGTTTACAAGCGTACAAAAGCATTTTGGTGAGAATTTTCCAGAAAAAAGTTATTCGTGATGGAATTCAAGCGTGAAAGGGCGATTTCTTTATATTTGGCTGGAGAACCACAAGTGGCTATCGTTAGAGCACTCCAGCATTTAAATGTGAATAATTTTTTTTGTCTCGTACCATCGCTCGTTAGCGATTACGTGATACTGGTAGCGTAGCCCGACATCAAGGAAGTGGACGGAAGATAACAGCAACATCAGCAGAAATGGTTCGAAAAGTAAAGAAGCGACTGCATCGATATCCGCGTCGCAGTGGCTGATGGCTCGTGAGCTGAACACATCGCAATATTCCATTCGGAAAATAATGAATATTGAAAAATGAGCTCGGGCTAAAGCCATTAAAATTCCAAAAAGTGCAAGAACTTACACCGCAACCGAAAGAAAATAGACTCAAAAGAGCTAAAGAGTTGCTTCGCTTGGCCGAAAGTGGTGAACTGTCGAATTTGGTTTTCCCCGATGAGAAAACATTCGTTGCCCAGCAGTTTGTAAACAAACAAAATGATCGTGTTTACTTGCCAAAGAGGTCAGCTGAAAATATGCACCTTCGGTTGGCCACCAGAACTCAAGCGCCGGCTATGTTGTTGGTGTGGGCCGCCATAACAGCCAATGGTCGCTCTTCGCTCGTATTAATCGACCGTGGCATCAAAATAAATGCCGTATATTATCGCGAACATTCTGGAGGGTATATTAAAGCCTTGGGCACGCAAACATTTCGGCCGCAGATCTTGGACATGCCAACAGGACTCAGCACCATCGCACTCAGCACACGCCAAAAGGAGGTTCTTCGCTTCATTTCCAGCCCACAATTGCCACAAAATCTCCGGATACAAATCCGTTGGACTAATGTGTCTGAAGTAATTTGGAAAGCGAGGTTGGCACTAAAATAAATACCAAAGTGTCGATCACCTCAAGCAAGCTCTTCGTCGGGAATGGGCCAAAATACCGACGAGCAACATCATCAGAGTATTATCTCAAAATATTCTGAAGTGTGTATTAAAGCCTTGGGCACGCAAACATTTTGGCAGCAGACTTGGGCATTCCAACAGGACTCAGCACCATCGCACTCAGCACGCACCACCCAAGAGGTTACAAAATGAACTTCCTTGCTTCATTTCCAGCCCACAATTGCCACAAAATCTCCGAAACCAATCCGTTGGACTATTGTGTCTGGAGTATTTTGGGAAAGCGAGGTTGGCACTAAAAAATACTAAAGTGTCGATCACCTCAAGCAAGCGCTTCGCCGGGAATGGACCGCAGAGCAACATTCGGGCAGCGTGTACGTTTTCATTGGACGTTTGAAGGCCAAATCTAAACATATTCTACAATTTGATGTTATTTCCGACCTTTTTTGCTTTCATTCAATAAAATTTAAAAAATGTAAAAAATATGGCGTTTGACTTTGTTGCAATTTTTTATCTCACCCTGTATATAACAATTACAACTTTTGTAGGTGCTTATAGAAATATTCTCTAAAAATTTATGATAAATTAAAAAACCAGTATTTTTTTGAAAAATTATTTATTAAAATGAATTAATTAAAATTAAAAATTTTAATCATCTGGGAATTTTGGAACTTCCGCGTTACGGTAAAAACATATCGTTGTTTCAAATTAGTAAGTCTTAATCTTATTTATTTTAATAAAAAAAAGCTAAAAAGTACCATCAGAGTCTCATGTCATCAAAAAAAAAGTTAAAAAGTACCAGTCGGTTTTGTCGACAGATGTATACCCTAAGCCAATGTTCAATTATTCAAATATATTTTGACTTCTGTTATGATTCTTCAAATTGCAGTAGGTTCCATGGAAAATGGGCCAATATCGTCCTTTTCGTATCGGACCTAAATAAATACGATATAAATATTGCGACGTGCAAGGTTTGGACTATATTGAAAATATTAAAAGGTGTGTGAGGTACCAGATATTGTCAACCTTTGTATTCCATTTTCATACTTCATCTAATACAGATACAAATATTGGTATGGACAAAATTACAAGAAAATCGAACATTTATATTCAATTTTATGCGGAATCATAAATTCCATATTCATCTCAGGTTTCTGGTTGAGAGAATATTTAAAGATAGCAAGTTGTAAAGAATCGCTGACTTGTTCCGCAAGTTATGAGAGATAAAAGTATTGAAAATTGTGACTCTTTGTGGCTTAGGTTCCAGAAGGGGTTCGCAGATAGAAGAAGAAGATATAAAGAAGATATATCTTCAGAACAGGTAAGTGTGAAATATGAAGTTAAACGGATGCTTATTTCGGATTTTATAATTGTTTGGTTATTCAAAACGTTGACCTTTGTGGGAGAGGTACCAGAAGGAATGGTCCGATCTCTTCCATTTTTATAGCAGATCTTGTGTTGATGGAAATATTGAGATGTACCAAGTCTAAACGGAATCGGATGTTAATTTCGCGTCTTATGAGCTTCATGGGTATTCAAAATTTTGATCCTTTGTGGGGGAGCTACCAGAAGGAGTGGACCGATATATTCCATTTTCACATCACATCTTGTGTTAGTAGAAATAATGGGTTGTGTGAAATAGGAAGTGAGCCGGATGCTTATTTCGGATTTTATAACCATTTTGGTTATTCAAAACTTTGACCCTTTGTGGGGGTGTTGCCAGAAGGAATGACCAGACCTCTACCATCTTTTTTACATATCTTGTGTTAATAGAAATATTGAGATGTGTCAAGTCTGAATGGAATCGGATGTTAATTTCACGTTTTGTGAGCTTCGTGGATACCCAAAATTTGAACCATCCGTGGGGTAGGTACCAAAGGGAGTGAACCGATATATTCCGACTTCACACCAGACCTTGGGTTAACAAAAATATTGCGATGTATACAATTTGAAGGCAATCGGACTATTACATCACATTTTTTCAAAATGTTGACCCTTTGCGGGGGAGGTACTTCATGGAGTGTACCGATATTGTCCATTTTCGCACCTGACCTGTCACTGATTCAAATATTAGGATTTGCAAAGTTGGAGCAAAATCGGAGTATCTTTTCTCTTTCTGTACAATAAAATATTTGTTTAAAATTTCGATCTTTTGTGGGGGAGTCACCAGAAGGTGTGGACGAATATTGCCAATAACAATAATATTACAATGTACCAAGTTTGGACCAAATCGGATACTCCCTTCGAGAGTTATCGTACGCACCAGCCAAGCAGACAGACGGACGAACGGACATCGCTAGATCGACTCCAAATGGCCTGAAACGTATTTGGTCCAAAGAGACGTAGGGTCTAAAACCATTATTTCGTTGAGGCTCGTTTGGGCCGTATCAAATGATATATACCCTGTCTAGCCGTATGGTTGAGGGTATAAAAAGTTGCACCAAATAATTGATTGATTGCAAAATTGATTCATTAATCAATCAATTTTGCAATCAATCAAGTTTTTTAAATAAATCAATTGGTCTTCTGAGAACCGAATAACATTCGTACAATCATTTCAATGTTTGGAGAACTCAAAACCACTGCAGAACTCAAATCAAGTTCATTGACTTTGTGGTCGACTTAAAAATACGTATATTAGGCAAACATCTGTACGTGGATTCAATTGAATTTATCCATTTTGAACGGGTTCTTTTCAAAATCGTAGCCTCTGTTGATGTTGCGAACATGTTTTTGTGGTTTCTCAGCTTAGCCACTGCACCACTATTCTCATGGCATTACTGCTGTTGTTGTTGTTGTTTTCTCGTTATTAGGTAATAATTTGTTTAGATAATTTAAATACTGAACACGCATATAAATCAATCAATTCTATGCTGTTGTGTTTCGAGAAAAAAAAGCCGGTTAAATATTTCCCATGATATTTAGTCGGAATATAATGACAACGCCTTTAACAAAAGCCAAGGAAGTCATTTACAACAGTTTTTTTTTATGGGATTTGAAAGTTCTGCTGGGCAAATTTATGTTCTACCACCTGGTGGCTAATATCGTTGGCCAATTAATTTACAACTAGGGGCATGATTGGCAAAAAAATATACATTGTGCGTAAGAAAAAGTTCTTCCTGTGTCAAGAGGGAAATTACATGTAATTGCCAGAAACTATTAAAGGGGCGGAGTAGATTCAAGCGGAAGATAACTTTGAAATATGTTATCATTTGAAAAAAAAAAAAACAATAGAACGTGGATTTTTTAAAGAATACTTTCTCAAGGACAAAAAGACCGATAAACGTGGATTTTTTTAAAGAATATTTTTCAAGGACCAAAAGACTAATAGTCCTGGATTTTTTAAGAATAATTTTTCAAGGACCTGCTGAACAATAAACGTGGATTTTTTAAAAAATATTTTTTAAGGACCTGCTGAACAATAAACGTGGATTTTTTAAAGAATATTTTTTCAAGGACCATTCGACCAATAAACGTGGATTTTTTAAAAAAATATCTTGTCAAGAACCTTCCAATCAATAAACGTGGATTTTTTAAGAATATTTTTTCAAGGAACTCTGAACAATAAACCAGGAGGAAGGACCTTCCAATCAATAAACGTGGATTTCTTAAAGCATATTTTTTCAAGGACCTTCCAATCAATAAACCTGGATTTTTTAAAGAATATTTTTTTAAAGGACCACAAAAGCAATAAACGTGGATTTTTTAAAGAATATTTTTTTAAAAGACCAATAAATCTCGATTTTTTAAAGAATATTTTTTCAAGGACCAAAAGTCCAATAAACGTGGATTTTTAAAGAATATTTTTTCAAGGACCAAAAGTCCAATAAACGTGGATTTTTAAAGAATATTTTTTCAAGGACCAAAAGTCCAATAAACGTGGATTTTTAAAGAATATGTTTTCAAGGATCTTAAGACCATGAAACGTGGATTTTTTAAAGAATATTTTTTCAAAGACCATGAAACGTGGATTTTTTAAAGAATATTTTTTCAAAGACCATGAAACGTGGATTTTTTAAAGAATATTTAAAGACCATGAAACGTTGATTTTTTAAAGAATAGTTTATCAAGGACCCAAAGACCATGAAACGTGGATTTTTTAAAGAATAGTTTTTCAAGGACCCAAAGACCATGGAACGTGGATTTTTTAAAGAAGATTTTTTCAAGGACCAATAAACTTGGAATTTTAAAGAATATTTTTTCAAGGACCAAAATTCTAATAAACGTGGATTTTTTAAAATAAGATTTTTTCAAGGACCAATAAACTTGGAATTTTAAAGAATATTTTTTCAAGGACCAAAAGTCTAATAAACGTGGATTTTTTCAAAGAAGATTTTTTCAAGGACCAATAAACTTGGAATTTTAAAGAATATTTTTTCAAGGACCAAAAGTCTAATAAACGTGGATTTTTTCAAAGAAGATTTTTTCAAGGACCAATAAACTTGGAATTTAAAAGAATATTTTTTTCAAGGACGGGGATTTTTTAAAGAATTTTTTTTAAACGTGAATTTTTTAAAGAATAATTTTTCAAGGACCTTCCAATCAATAAACGTGGATTTTTTAAAGAATATATTTTCAAGAACCTTCCAATCAATAAACGTGGATTTTTTAAAGAATATTTTTTCAAGGGCCAAAAGGCCAATAAACCTGGATTTTTTAAAGAATATTTTTTCTAGGACCAAAATACCAATAAACGTAATTTTTTAAAAGAATATTTTTTCAATGACCTTCTGAACAATAAATGTGGATTTTTTAAGAATTTTGATTTCAAGGAAATTCGGATCATTAAACGTGGATTTTTTAAAGAATATTTTTTTTTTCAAGGACCAAAAGACCAATAAACGTGGATTTTTTGAAGAATATTTTTTCAATGACTAAAAGGTTAACAAATGTGAATTTTTTAAAGAATATTTTTTCAAGGACCAAAAGACCAATAAACCTGCATTTTTTTAAGAATATTTTTTCAAGGACCAAAAAGTCATAAACGTGGATTTTTTAAAGAATATTATTTCAAGTACCAAAAAATCATAAACGTCGATTTTTTAAGAATATTTTTGTCAAGGACATTCTGAACAATAAATGTGGAATTTTTCAAGAATATTTTTTCAAGGATCAAAAGACCAAAAAACATGGATGTTTTAAAGAATATTTTTTTTAGTGACCAAAAGACCATATTTTTAAAAATATTTAATTATACCTGTAGTCATAATGGGATATCATTTTATACGTCCCAAAGGTGCCTCATCGAAATAACGGTTTTAGACCCCAGGTCTCTTGGGACCAATCCGTTTCAGGACATTTAGAGTCGATCGATCTAGCGATGTCCGTCCATCTGTCTGTCTGACTGTCTCGAAGGGAGTATCCGATTTGATCCAAACTTGGTACATGGTAATAATATTGTCAAACTTAGATCGAGTTCGAAGATGGACAACTTCCCCCACAAAATGTCAAAAAGGATTATCTGATTTTGTGCCAACTTTGCATACCTTAATATTTTCACCAGTGCTAGGTCAGGACTGGATATGGACAATATCGGTCCTCTCCATCAAGTACCTCACCCACAAACGGTCAACATTAGGAATAAGTATAACCCTTATAAAATGTAATGTAAGAGGCCAATTATCTTTAAATTACACGCATCGCAATATTTTTATTAACCCAAAGCGTGATGCGAAGTTGAAATGTATCGGTCCACTCCTTCTGGTACCTCCCCCACAAAGGATTAAAATTTTGAGTATCCATAAAGCTCATAAAACACGAAAATAACGCCCGATTCCTTTAAGACTTGGCACATCTCAATATTTCCATCAACGCAAGACCTGTTATAAAGATGGTAGAGATCGGACCATTTCTTCTGGTACCTCTCCCACAAAAGGTTAAAATTTTGAATATCCAAAACGATTATAAAATCCGATATAAGCATCCGGTTCTCTTTAAATTACAGACATCACAATATTTTTATTAACCCTAGGTCTGGTGTGAAGATGGGCCAAATCGGTCCATTTCTTCTAATACCTCCCAACAAAAGGGTCAAATATTTTAATGTCCGTGAAGCTCAAAATACAGGAAATTAACATCCGATTCCATTCAGACATAACAAATCTTAATATTACTATCAACAGAAGATTTGGTAGAAAGATGGTAGAGATCGGATCATTCCTTCTTACACCTCCCCCACAAAGGGTTAACATTTTGCATAACCAAAACGATCATAAAATCCGATATAAGCATCCGGTTCTCTTTAAATTACAGACATCACAATATTTTTATTAACCCTAGGTCTGGTGTGAAGATGGAATATATTGGTTTACTCCTTTTGGTACCTCCCCACAAAGGGTCAACATCCATTGAGTATCCATTAAGCTCATAAAACGCGAAAATAACGTTCGAGCACAAGATTTGTTATAAAGATGGTAGAGATTGCACTATTCCTTCTGGAACCTCCCCCATAAAGGGTCAACATTTTGGAAAACCAAAATGATCATAAAATCCGAAATAAGCATCCAGTTCTCTTCAAATATTACACATCTCAACATTTTCGAAAACGCAAGATCTTTTATGGTAGAGATCGGACCACTCCTTTTGGTTGAATAACCAAAACGATCATAAAATTCGAGACAAGCATTATGTTCCCTTCAAATTTCGCGCATCCCATTATTTCTACTAGCACAAGATCTGCTGCGAAAAGTTTATGATTTCTCTTCAAATTTTGCACATATCAATATTTTTATCGGCCCGCTTTATATTTTACCTCACGCATCTTTCCACATTTTACAAAAAATTGCTCATATCGCATATAAAGTACAGGAGCTAGTCGGTATAGTCCAAATCTGTTACGTTGTAATATTTTTTATCAGTCTTAGGTCCGATACGAATTGGTCAATATTGGACAACTGCTTTGGAACCTTCCCATAAAGAGTCTAGACTTTCAATAACAATAACTCAAGGCTGGGGGTATAAATCTGTCGGCAAAACCGATTGATACTATTTTCTTTTTTTCTCCACATCCATCTGAGCTATAATTCTGGTACCATGCATATCAAAAATATTGATTTAATTTTTTACTGACAAAATTTTCAAACTAATCGCGTTTATTTCCGTTTAATTTGTCAAAAGAATTTTAAAAATTGCCTTATTATAAAATGATTTATAATAATTTGTAATTATTTTTTCAAAATTATTTCAAATGAAAAACAATGCGATTTGTAATAAATAATTACCAACAATGTGCTATTATTTTTAATTCTTTAAATTATTGTTAAAATTTTTCTAAAATTCTTCCGCGATTCTTACGTCTTTGATTCTTATTAAAAATAACTTCAATAATTGCAATTCAAAATTTTTAGTAATTAAATAAATTGCACTTCAGAATTTCTTACCTTGCGAATATTTATAGTTTACGGCTTCTTAAATACGACTGACTTCGATTCAAACTCTCTGAATTTTATTTAGAATTTTTTAAAGATAAAAAATCAACCCCATTGCCATCTCTCAATCTTCAACCCATCAAAACGGTTTCCCTTCCAACATTCCTCAACTTCCAACATGTTACTTACTTCCCGGTTCAAGGGTGGTTGCAATTGTTCTTTTTTTTTGCATTTTTACCCGCATTCTAAACCCGATGACTGGAAAAGCACATAACTGTGTGTTTGTGTGTTTTAATTTTTGCAGAATTGGTAATGAGCGTTTTTTCCTGTGGCTCCTATCTACCTGGCGCATCTTTTTGCAAAACAAAAAGTAACATCTGTTCGAAGTACTGCTGCTAATTTTGTATTGTTCGAACAAATCACGTTTCAATTTTTTTACCGCTGCAATTGTTTGTAATTTTAGTATTAGTCAATATTAAATGGTGCCACAGTCCGGCAGTCAGTTTTAAATGATTTCTGCTGTTTTTTGCTCTCTCCAATGTAATTTGGGAAATAACAAATGGTTACTCATATATTTTTAAACGAAAAAATCCAGTTTTTTATAAATAAAATTTAATGCCAAGAATTTCCAGCTCCAATTTCATTCAATTCAATAATGTGTTTTGAGGACAAAGGGTCTTCTCCCTCCAAAATGTATTCGAGTTCAGAGTCATAATTTTGTTTGTCATACTTTTTTTAAATGTCAGTCAATACTGCATGGAAATGAAATTGTCGTTGTAGATGTGATGTTATTTTCGTCGAATTCAACAATGGAAAGGAGAGAGAGATGGAAGGATTTCTCTTTTTTAAGTTATTTATAGACAGAAGACTTTCTGGAGGCCTTCCTTAGAGAGAGAGAGGGACAATCTGAAAATTTTTCCACAGAAGGAAGGCCCTGTGTGAGAGCCATGGATATTAAAAAAATTGTTGACCCTTTGTGCAGGAGGTACCAGAAGGAGTGGACCGATATATCCCATTTTCAAAGCAGACCTTGATTTGGTAGAAATAATGGGATGTGTAAAATATGAAGAGAACCTGATGCTTATTTCGGATTTATGATCGTTTTGGTTTTGCCAAATGTTGACCCTTTGTGGGGGAGATACCCATATCTTCAAAGCAGATCTTAAGTTAGTAGAAATAACGGAATGTGTGAAATATGAAGAGAACCGAATGGATTTTGGAATGGATTTTATAATCGCTTTGGTTATTCAAAACTTTGACCCTTTGTGGGAGAGGTACCAGAAGGAGTGGACCGGTGTATCCCATCTTCAAAGCTGATGTTGAGTTAGTAGAAATAATGGGATGTGTGAAATATGAAAAGAACCTGATGCTTATTTCGAATTTTATGCTCGTTTTGGTTATTCAAAATTTTGATCCTTTGTGGGGAGATACCAGAAGAAATGATCCGATCTCCACCATCTTTATAACAGATCTTGTGTCGATGGAAATATTGAGATATGCCAAGTCCGAATGATATAGGATGTTAATTTCGCGTTTTATGAACTTCATGGATATTCAAAATGTTGACCCCTTTTTGGGGAGAAGGTATCAGAAGGAGTGGACTTTAGTTATTCCAAACTTTGATCCTTCGTGGGGGATGTACCATAAGAAATCGTCCGATCCCTTCCATCCTTATAACAGACCTTGTGTTGATGGAAATATTGAGATCCGCCAAGTCTGAATGGAATCGGATGATAATTTCGCGTTTTATGAGCTTCATGGATATTCAAAATGTTGACCTTTTGTGGAGGAGGTACTAGAAGGAGTGGGCCTATATATCCCATTTTCAAAGCAGATCTTGAGTTAGAAGAAATAATGGAAACCGGATGTTTATTTCGGATTTTATAATCACTTTGGTTATTCAAAACGTTGACCCTTTGTGGGGAAGGTACCAGAAGAAATGGTCCGATCCCTCCCATCGTTATAACAGATTTTGTGTTGATGGAAATATTGAGATATGCCAAGTGCGAATGGAATAGGATGTATATTTCGCGTTTTATGAGCTTCGATGTATCCCATCTTGAGTTAGTAAAACTAATGGGAACTGGATGCTTATTTCGGATTTTATAATTGCTTTGGTTATTCAAAACTTTGATCCTTTATGGGGGAGGTACCATAGGGAATGGTACAATCTTAACCATCTTTAAAACATATTTTGTGTTGATAGAAATATTGAGATGTGAGATTGGAATCGAATATCAATTTCGCGTCTTATGAGCTTCATAGATATTCAAAATTTTGACCCTTTGTGGGGGAGGTACCAGAAGGAGTGGACTGATATATTTCACATTCACACCAGAACTTGGGTTAATAAAAATATTGTGATATGTGAAATATGCAGAGAATCGGATGCCTATTTCGGATTTTATCATCGATTGGTTTCAAAACTTTGACCGTTTGTTGTTGAGGCACCAGAACAAATGGCCCGATCTTTATAACAGGTCTTGTGTTAATAGAAATATCGAGATGTACTAAGTCTGAATGGAATTGGTTTTATCAGCTTCATGGATTTGACCCGTTGTTGGGGAGGTACTAGATCGACTCCAAATGTCCTGAACCGATTTGTTCCAAAGAGACCTAGAGTCTACGTTTTGACCGTATCAAATGATATATACCCTCTCTAGCCATGTGGATAAAGGTATAAAAATATGGTTAAAAATACTTGAAATCGGGACAATTTCCTTGTATGGGGGCTATACCAAACCGTGGACCGACATTATCCTTATTTTGTAAAATTGATTTTACATAGGCCTGTATCAAATTTAAAAAAGAGCTTTTAAATTTGATACAGGCCTATATATGCAATGCTATACATACAATGGGCCGAAAAAAATTTTCGATTGGGAACCCAAAGCCCATTTGTGAATTTGATCTTCTAAGCGATTACTATCACCTCCACTTAGAATTTCCCACCCCCAGATTGGCTGTTGTACAGAGTTATCAAACCTTTATAAGTATTAGTAAAAGTCGGGTGGTTTGTGCCTTTGCTAGATAACTTTAAGATTATCTTTACAGACATCCTATAGAAGATCTTATAAGTGTATCTTTTTTTCAAATCTGTATTTTCAAAAGAAGACCTTTCAAATACCCTCTGCATATAGGTAGTCCTCAAGCTGTACCTTGTCCATAGAATACCTTCCCCGAAGACGTTATGTCTATGGAAAACCTTTCTTCTGCCTGTATAAACACTTTCGAATGCAGTAGCCCTTTTATAGGTCTTTGGTCCATCGATGATCTTCCGAAGGTCATGAAAGAAAAGCAAAAACGCTATCATATGCTTTGTTGGTACAGATAAGCGACAATGCTTTTCAACGTGTTTGTTTTTATACCCTCCACCATACTATGGAGGGTATATTAACGTTGTCATTCCGTTTGTAACTCCTCGAATTACTCATGTCAGACCCAACAAAGTATATATATTCTTGATCAGCGTAAAATTCTAAGTTGATTTAGCCATGTCCGTCTGCCTGTCTGTCTGTTGTAATCACGCTATCTTTCGAACGAATTGAGATAGAAGGCTAAAATTTTGCACACCTGTTTATTTTTCCAGTAGGCAGGTTAAGTTCGTAAATGGGCCATGTAGGCCCACGTTTTCATAAAGCCCCCATATAACGGTACCTCCCGATATTCGGTATTTTGATGATTTTAGCAACATTATTCACCGGAATTGTTTCAAATTTGGTATTTGAAGTTCGAAATGGATACTACAGCCTATGACAGAAAATTATCTGGGCAGGTCTACGTCTTCGTATAGCCCCCATATAACGGTATCTCCCTATATTCGGTATTTTTATGATTTTAGCGAAATTATTCACCGGAAGTGTTTCAAATTACGTACTTAGAGTTCGTAATAGAAACTACAGTCTGTGACAGAAAAATGTCTATGCAGGTCTAGGTCTTCGTATAGGCCCCATATATCAGTACCTCCCTAAATTCGATATTTTGACGAGTTTAGGTACAATACCCACTGAAATTGTTTGAGATATCGTATTTAACGTTAGTAATGGATGCTATAGCCTGTGACAGAAAATTGTCTATGCTGGTCCAGGTCTTCGCACAGCTCCGATATAATGGTACCTCCCTATAAACGATATTTTGATGATTTTAGCCACATTATTCGCCGTTTATTTCAAGTTTCGAATTTGAATATGGTAATGGCTAATGGCAAACAATGCCTGTGTAGGTCCACGTCGTATATACCCCAATATAACGGCAATATTCGGTATTTTTAAAATTTAACAGAATTTTTTAAAGAATTATATATTTTTTTTTTAATTTCCAAATTCGTTCCAAATGGTGGAGGGTATTCAAAGTTCGGCCCGGCCGAACTTACTGCTTTTTAACTTGTTATTTTTGCTGTGGTTTGAGAAAATACACCTGCAAAGAAATACAAGAAGAGTATGAAAAAAACTAAAAGAGTATTCGGCAAAAGTAGAATCTGCTCATCTTTGAACGAATTTTTCTCCCACTCTAAAACGAGCAAAGCTTACTCGCCCTTATTTGAGCGCAAGCGAAAAATAGAGTTTTGCTCGTTTTGTATTTTCTACTCCCAGGAGAGCTCCTGAGCGATATTTTCGGAGGTCTGGTTTCAGACACATTTTAAACCTTCACCTTTCTTCTTTGTGCAAAAATGTATCCCATATAAAAAAAATCATGAAACACTTGAATATATTCTTCGGCGGAAAAAAAAAATCATTTGAATTTCTTAAAAATTCGACTTGGAAAATTACAGAATTGTTCGAAACCTGTCGCCTAGTGTGCCGCCGAAAGTGTTACAAATGTCCCACACCACACAGCACTTTCGCAGACTAATTAACGGTTTTGTTTTCTGATATCTGTCAGACGTGGAATAATTGACGAAATGATCGCCACAAACCATTAATCATGTCATGAGACGCCAGATTTCTCTAACAAAAAAAAAACTTTGATTTAATTGTGCCAATTAATTAATTCAAAACTAAAGTGGAAGAGGGGGAGGTGGAGGTGTAGGACACTTAAAATCATTTGGATTCTTAATAAAAATTGTGAAATGCGAATTAGTTCTAACTGTCAGCGGGTTTGTGATTGTGCATTTTTTTTTAATTCGTGTGTGTGTTTCTTTTTTTTTTTATTGGGCAATTAGCAAAATTGAGCCAATGAATGAACGGAAAAAAATGATGCAATATTCAGCCGTTTGTCCATGACAAAATGTATATTCCCGTCTGGATGTGAAGGTTCACTACGGCGAATTGAAATCCACAATGGAAAATATGTTTTTTCGAAGAAAAAATTAATAACAAAACATACGAGGTTTTCAACTTTCATATGAGTTTTAAGTGTCTCTATCTCGGGCTTTCCTTTCCTTTGCAAATTTCAGATCGTTAAGCTCGTCTCGAAAGCAGCAAGCAGTAACCAATAAATTCATAAATATATGATATTCGCCCTAATAAGGCAAATTTAAATAATCAAAATGTTTACACAAATAAAAATAATGGGGTCAAGTGGACAGTGTTGAATATAAATCGTCCTCTTTAAGTATTATTATATTTTGTATACCTTCAGTCATATAGGTGGTACCTCACAAAAATGGAGAGGGTATATATCATATGATTATACCCCCAGCCATATGGCTAAGGTATAACCTCCATTTGATACGACAAAAACGTGCCTCATCGAAATAACGGTTTTCAACCCTAAGTCGGTTTTCGTATATTTGCAGTCGATGTAGCTATGTCCGTCCGTCCGCCTGTCTGGCCGGTGCACACGATAACTCTCGAAGGGAGTATCCGATTTGGTCCATACTAGGTACATCGTTATATTATTATCCAACTTAGATCGAGTTCGGAGATGGGCACTCCTTCTGGTACCTCTCAAAAATGTTCGAAATTTTCAAAGAAAATATTTTACTGCACAGAGAGAGAGAGAGAGAGAGAGAGGATAGTCTGATTTTGCTCCAACTTTGCAAATCCTAATATTTGCATCAGTGGTAGGTCAGGTGCGAAAACGACAATATCGGTCCACTCTCTCCCGGACCTTTGATCTACTAACCGAATACTTATACCTTCACTTAGAGTTTCCCGGAGAAAACGTCGGGTGGTTTGTGCTTTTGATTTCCTAACCTTCATTTATCCATAGAATATAGGAGAAGACTTTCCGAATTCAACAGAAGACTTTTCGAATGTCTATTTTTCTACAGAATATCTTCCAAATGTTTCTGAATATACAAGGTGAGATGAAAAAACTGCAACCAACTTCACACTGCTGTCATTTATAAGCCACTCGTCCGACAGCTGTTAAAATTATTCCAGTGACAGCTTATTAAATTTTTACAAGCGTACAAAAGCATTTTGGTGAGAATTTTCCGAAAAAAGTTATTCGTGATGGAACTCAAGCGTGATAGTGTTATTTCTTTATATTTGGCTGGAAAACTTATCGTTAGAGCACTCCAGCATTTTAATGTGAAAAAATATTCTGAAAATAAACATCTTGGGCTCGCAAACACTTTGGCCGCAGACCTTGGACATTCCAACAGGACTCAGCACACGCCACCCAAGAATGGTTACAAAATGAGGTTCCTCGCTTCATTTCCAGCGCACAATGGCCACCAAAAAATCTCCGGATACCAATCCGTTGGACTATCTATTTCGGGAGTATTTTGGAAAGCAAGGTTGGCACTAAAAATACCAGAGTGTCGATCAACTCAAGCAAGCGTTTCGCTGGGAATGGGACAAAATACCGCAGAGCAACATTCGGGCAGCGTGTGACGGTTTCATTGGCCGTTTGAAGGCCTGAAGGCCATAATTCGTGACAATTCTAAACTTATTCTAAAATTTGATGCTATTTCCGACATTTTTGTACCTTCCACCATTCTATGGAGGGTATATTAACTTTGTAATTCCGTTTGTAACTTCTCGAAATATTTATAATGAACCCTACAAAGTATATATATTCTGGATCAGCGTAATAGAATAGAACTCTAAAATTTTGCATACGTGCATAGTATACCAGTAGGCAGGTTAAGTTCGTAAATAGACCATGTCGGTTTACGTTTTCCTATATGTCCCATATAACGGTACCTCCCGAAATTCGATATTTTCATGATTTCAGCGACAGTATTTACCAGAATTATTTCAAATTTCATATTTGAAGATCGTAATGGGTACTACAGCCTATGACAAAAATGTTTGTCTGCAGGTCCACGTCTTCGTATAGTCCCCATATAACGGTTGCTCCCGATATTCGGTATTTTGATGATTTTAGCGACATTATTCAGCGGATTTATTTCAAATTTCGTATTTGAAGTTCGCAATAGATACTACAGCCTATGACAAAAATGTTTGTATGCAGGTCCCCGTCTTCGTATAGCCATATAACGGATGTTGTTGTAGCAGCTCATACGTCTGTGTTCGTTCGGTTTCCATTTTTTTGACTCCATTCAATCAGGTTCTGCCTCTAAGTCCAGTCTCAAAAAGGGTGCAACCTGTATGGGTTGTGAACATAACGAGACTGGAGTTAGGTGAGTAGGCTTGGCTGGGCAGCGTGTCATGTGGGCCTGTGCCACATGCTGGGCAGATGTTCTGCACGTCGCTGTTAATCCGGGCCCAGTAGGAATTTAGGCGGCTACACCATCCGGATCGTATTTGAGCCAAAACTACTCGGGTTTGTTGGGGCAGCTCTCGTTCTTCAGCTGCGACGGGAGGGGGAAGGTCTCCTGGCACAGTATTCACTCTATATCCTTCAATGGCTTATGAGACCGCATTAGAGTGAATACTATTCAGTCCCGCTTGTGTATATATATAACGGTAGTTCCCCATATTCGGTATTTTGATGATTTCAGTATTGGGAGATGTTAATGGTTACTACAACCCATGGGAAAATTTTTTTATGCAGGTCCACGTCTTCGTATAGCACCTATATAACGGTACCTCCCGATATTCGATATTTTCATGATTTCAGCGACATTATTTACCGGAATTGTTTCAAATTTGGTATTTGAAAATTTCGTAAGCAGGTCCACGTCTTCAAGTTTTTTTTTTTATTTTTTTTGAAAATTTTCATGTTCCTTCCACCAAATGGTGGAGGGAATTAAAAGTTCGGCCCGGCCGAATTTAGCTGTTTTTTTACTTGTTTTTCTTTAATTCAATAAAATTTAAAAAAAAATGTAAAAATTATGGCGTTTGACTTTGTTGCAGTTTTTTTATCTCACCCTGTAGACATGCTTCATTCCGTCTCTTGTCTATAGAATACCTTCCAAAGATCTTCTGTCTATGAAAAGCCTCCCAAAATCTTCTGTCTGTAGAAAAACTTTCAAAGGTCTTCCGTCTGCAGTAGACCTTCTATAGGTTTTTAGTTAATTTTTTTTTGTTGTTGCAAAATGGTCAGGCTTTATCCCTTTATTGTTGTTTTTATAAAAACATCGTTCTCCACTAATAAACAAACGTTGTTTTTATAAAAACAACAATAAAGGGATAAAGTCTGACCATTTTGCAACAACAAAATACTACGGTATCCCGAACAAACAAGCCACACTGTTCGGTTTTTGGTTAATTTAAGATTTCCATGAAAGGTTTTCCAAAGACCTTTTTTCATAAAAAATCTCGCAAAAGTCCTCTCTCTTATATTTATAAAAAAAATATGAGTTTTGGAATTTTTAATATTCGGAAGAAAATCCCAAGTCACAGATGCTGGTCTCAATTCCCTTAATCTTTAAAAAATCCTATTATAAAAAAAATAGTTTCATCATGAATTGCAAATATTTTTTTAAGTATGACTTTTCAATTCCGAATAATTTTTTTCTAAAACAAATATGCAGCGTTAAACTGTAAATAAATCATGACGCATCTGCATACATACATATGTATAAAAAACAAAAACAAAAAATTGCGAAAAACTAATTTGCGATATTTAATTCATGGCAGTAACACGTCCCGTTCTATTACCGAGATGAAAAATTAAAGATAGCACAACAACAAGAAAAATGTTAACAATAGCAATAAAGATAACAATAAAAATTCCCATAGGAGAATGCTGGTGTGCTTCAGTAAATTATAGCCACACACACACGGCGAGACATGTTTCTGTTATCCAGGGAGTTCAGTTAAGTTCTTTATATAAAACTAAATAATGGCAGCAATTGTCGGACACAGACACGTCGACTAAAACATGTGATATCAAAAATAAACAAAAAAATGGGAAATTAATTGACTCCTATCATCACACTTCAAGTTCTTTGTTTGTTTTGTGGGGTTCGAAAAAAATTTTAGGAAAAAAATTTTAGGAAAAAAATTATTATTCCCTTGCCTAGCTGCTGTAATCGCTTTTGACATGTCACACACACATTGCAGCCCTGTTCAAAAAATATTGATTTTTTTCTCTCACTCCTCGTTTTGAAATTGTTCCATAGCAGTTTGCACGGAATCTCAATTAAATTGTAACTTAAAGTGCATTATGGGGTGAACACGCCAAGTTTTTCTATAGTAATTTGGGCGTGGAGTTTATTATAAACCCTTGTAGGGGACGGAATATAACAACAAAATAGTGATTTGTAATTTTTTTTAAATAAATGCATTTTAACATAACTGTACATGAGTGTACCAGGAAAATGTGATATAAAAATGTATTACAGATATTTAAAAATACCTGTGGGAGGGGGTGCGAGAAGGAGTGGGTCGATGAATCCAATGTTCCTACCAAATCTCTGGAATAGGGAAAAATTAAGATATACAAGGTTTGAAAAACATCGCCGAGTTGTTTAGCAAGCTATGAAAGATATAAGTAGTGAAATTTGTGATCCGTTGTGGGTTAGTAGGTACCAGCCAGGGTGGGTAAATATATTTTATCTTCTCATCAAATCTTGTGTTGGTAAAAACATTGAGATTTGCCAAATTTTAAGATAATCGGATACCTATTTTGCATTTTATGAACATTTTGGTTATACAAAATTTTAACCCCTTTTGTGGGGGAGGTACCAGAAGAAGTGGACCTATAAATTCCATCTTCACGCCAAATAGTGTGCTAATAAAAATATTGGGAATGCTTATTTCGCATTTTATGAACGACATAATTATTCAAAATTATGACCCGTTGGGGGAGGTACCAGAAGGAATGGGCCGATTTACCTCATCTTCCCACCTGATATTGTGCCAGTAAATTTGAAATTTGATCTGAAGAGAATCGGATGCTTATTTCCAATTTTATGAGCGATAGAATTATTCAAAATTATTATCCGTTGTGGGGGAGGTACCACAAGGAGTGCTCCTATATATTCCATCTTCCCACCTGATATTGCGCCAATAAAAATACTGGAATTAGTGAAATTTAAAGAGAATCAGATGCTTATTACGGATTTTTTGAGCGATAGAATTATTCCAAATTTTGACCCGTTGTGGAGGAGATACCAGAAGGAGAGGTTTGACACATCCCATCTTCACATCTGATATTGTGCTAATAAAAATATTGGGATTTGTGAAATTTAAAGGGAATCGGATGCTTATTTCGCATTTAATGAGATATAGCATTATTCAAAATTTTGACCCATTGTGGGGGAGTTACCACAAGGAGTGGTTCGATACATCCGATCTTCACATCTGATATTGTGCTAATAAAAATATTGGAATTTGTGAAATTTGAAGAGAATCGTATACTTATTTGGCATTTGATGAAAGGTATATTTATTCAAAGTGTGTATTTTCACCCTATGTGGGGGAGGTACTTGATGAGTGGACCGATATTGTCCATTTTCACACCTGACACAGGCAATGGGGCCAATATTAGGATTTGTAAAGTTGGAGCAAATTCGGATTATCCTTTCTCGTTCTGTGCAGTAAATTACTTTATTTGAAAATATTGATATTTTGTGTTGGAGGTACCGGAAGGAATGAACCGATATTGCTCCGAACTCGATCTAAGTTTGACGATAATATGACGATTGGCTACTCCCTTCGAGAATTATCGTGCGCACCAGCCAGCCAGACAGAGAGACGGACGGACGAAAGGACACCCCAAGATTGACTCGAAATGTACCGAAACGGATTTGATACAAAGGTACAAAGATTGGGCCAAATCGGATACTGCCTCCGAGAGTTTTCGTGCGCACCAGCCAGACAGACGACGGCACACCCCTAGATAGTCTCCAAATATACGTTATTTCGACGAGGCACGTTTTGGCTGTATCAAATGATGTATACCCTCTGTAGCCATATGACAGATATAAATATATATATATATATACAGGCCTACTATAGGGAACATCTCCTCTGCCTACAATTTACCTGCAGAAGGTCTACAGTCTACAAAAGACCTACAGAGTATCTTCTATCTACGGAAGACCCATAGAAACTTTAATATCCATTGAAGACATGGAGAAGGTCATACATCTATAGAAGACATTCAGAAGGTCTAGTATCTATAGAAGACCTACAAAATGTCTACCATCTATAGAAGACCTGTAGAAGGTCTACTATTTCTGAAGAACCTACCGAAAGTGCACTACCTAGTAAACACACATAAAAGGTCTTCCATCTATAGAAGACCTAAAAAAGGTTGAATATCTATAGGATATCCTAAGAAGTTCTATAATCACAGCAGATCTGAAGATGGTGTTTTATGTACAGAAGACCTACAGAAGGTATTCCATCTATAAAAGGTATACTATATATAGCAGACCTCTAACTAACTATAGAAGACCTACAGAGGATCTACTATCTATAGAAGACCCTCAGATGATTTCTTTTCATAGATGGTCTTCTACCTTTAGGAAACCTAAATAGGGTCTACTATCTTTAATAGACATACAGAAGGTTATCTATATTGAAGAAGGTCTACTATCTTTAGAAGGCCCACAGAAGGTCTTGTATCTCTAGAAGACTCCCAAAAGATCTGCTATCTCTAGAAGATCTACAAAATCTAATATCTATAGGAAATCTACTGAAGGTCTACAATCTACAGCAGATGTGCAGAAGACCTACAGAGGATTTCTCTTCATAGAAGGCCTTTTATCTATAGGAAACCTAAATAGAGTCTACTATCTTTAATAGACCTACTGAAGGTCTACTATCTTTAATAGACTACAGAAGGTCTACTATCTATTGAAGACCCACAGAAAGTATTTTATCTATAGAAGACTCCCAAAAGTTCTACTATCCATAGAAAATCTACGAAGGGTCTTCCGTCTATAGAAGACTTACAGGAGGTATATTATCTATAGAAGACCTAGAGAAGGACTACTATTTATAGAAGACCTATAGAATGTCTACTATCTGCAGAAGGCCTAGAGAAGGTATTCTGTCTATAGAAGACCTACAGAAGGGCTACTATCTACAGAAGACCTGCAAAAGTCTAATATCTGTAGAAAGCCTAAAAAGGTCTAAAGGCCAATAGAAGGTCTTCTATCTAGAGAAATATATAGAAAGTGTAATATCTATAAAAACCTACAGAGGTTCTTCTATATAGAGAAGATCTACAGAAGGTCTGGTATCTATAGAAGGTCTACTACCTGTAGGAATCCTACAGAAAACCTGCAGAAAATCTTCTATCTAGATGTCCGTCAAGATAAATTTAAATTTAATTAGCAAAGACACAAACCAAGGTGATTTTTTTCTCCGGTTCGCAAAGTATTAATAAAGAGCGAGAGAGAGAGAGAAAGACCTCTCTCTCTCTTTCAGATCTTCTGTAGACAATCCTTCTATAGACAGAATAATTTTAACAGATCTTCTTAGATTAAAGAGACCGTCTACAAGATTAAGAGACCATCTTCAGAAGATCTTCAACAGTTCTTCTTTAGACCTAAGACTTACTGCAGGTCTTCTATAGACAGAAAAGCTTTTACAGGGGTTCTATAGACAGAAGACCTTTAATTGTTCTCTGGTTTACTACTCCCTCTCTACATCTCTCCCTATCTCTCTTTCTCTCTCTCCCTTTGCGAACGTGAGAAAAAATCACCTTGGTTTATGTCTTTGCTAATTTAATTTAAATTTATCTTGACGGGCATTCTATCTAGGATCCCTAAACAAGGTCTACTATCTACAGAAGACCAACAAAAGGTCTACAATCTGTTAAAGACCTACAGAATGTTTACTATCTGTAGGAGACTTACAAAAGGTCAGTTACCTACAGAAGACCTACAAAAATTCCAGTATATAGATAAGACCTATAAATGGTCTACTGTCTATAGGAGGCCTAATATCCGTAGAGAGTTTATTTTTTTCCAAAGAGATTATTTCACGCAATTGCAAACAAATTACATCACACAAATTGCAGCTTTTTTTATTTGAAAAAATAATTTCAAAATTATTTTAAATAAACACCCAATTTGTATGCACGAATCGGTATTACAATACAAATAGGCCCAATTAGTTTCGCCTTAAATACTCGGTAATTTAATTAGAAGAAAATTAATTATCAATTTTATTTGTTATAGTTTCAGGTGAAATGATAAAATATAAAAAAATATATATCTAAAATACCGATGAGATTACAAAACTAGAAAGGCATTTAAGAACAATTACGAAAAAATGTCAATTGAAAATGGGGCGGCGTAACGCCGGTCTAATTGCGTGGCGTGGCGCAAACAAATCCAAGTTTTGCCGGCAAGACGGAGAGACAATAAACCAAACAATTGTATTTATCTGTTCCACAAGTCCACGAGGAGCTGGAATCGATAACACATTGTTTGGAATTTAGAAACGCGGTATTTTGATTGTAAATTAATATTGTTTGTTTTTTTCAGATTCTGTTGGATATGTCGTCGTTGTTGTTATCTACCTATCTTTCAATCCACCAACAAATTAGTTGCTACTCGTAAATTATTTTTTGTTTGTTTTCTTTGTTGTATGAAGTTTTTCACAGTCAATTACGTTCGGAATTATATGTCACAGTGTAATACGTAATGTCCACCGCGTGTTGTCATCATAGCTGTAATTTTCAATTTTTATCTGTCTTTAGTTCCACCTGATCGGGAGATGAATCTATGGCGTAGTTTTCTTATTTTGTAATTGTTTTAAAATTATAAATTTATTGAATTTTTATGCAACAATAAAAATTCAGTTTTACTTTTATTTTGCTGGCAAATGCAAAATGCCAACATAAATGGAAAATAACTTGACTGGAAATTTTTTTAGAGATAACTGGAGATTGAAGGTGTTTTATACGGTCTTCTATAGCCCTTCTATGTAAACAATGTCTTTTAATAGCCTCTAATAGACAGAAGATTTTAAAGGTCTTCCTTAGAAGTAAGACAGATAAGAACAGAAGACCTTCGATAAGTTCTCTGTCTATACAAGTCAATCTAGAGGACTTCTATCGACAGAAGACCTTCATAAAGTCTTCTTAAAATAGAAAAACATTCAACAAGCCTTTTGAAGGCAGAATGTCGTCTATAGGTATTTTCCAAATAGCAGCACCCCTTAAATTCTTCTGAAGACAGACAACCTGCTAAAGGTTGTCTAAAGACAGAAGACTACAGGTTTCTCCGAAAAAAGAAGACCTTATGCAGGTCTTCTATTGACAGAATACTTTTTGCAGGTCTTCTATTGACAGAAGACATTCTGCAGGTCTTCTGTAGACAGAAGATCTTGAACAGCTCTTCGAAGATTAAGGAGACCATCTACAAGTCTTCTGTAGAAAGAAGATCTTTTACAGGTCTTCTGTAGAAAGAAGATCTTTTACAGGTCTTCTGTAGACAGAATACCTTTTAGAGGTCTTCTATAGACAAAAGACCTTCAACAGATCTTAGATTAAGGAGACCATCTACATGTCTTTTGTAGACAGAAGATCTTCAACAGTTCTTCTATAGATAGAAGATCTTCTGCAGGTCTTCTATAGACAGATATCCTTCTGCATGTCTTCTGTAGACAGGTCTTCTATAGACAGAAGAATTTTAACAAATCTTCTTAGACTAGGGAGACCATCTACAAGATTAAGATACCATCTACAGAAGATCTCAACAGTTCTTCTATAGACAGAAGACTTTGTGCAGGTCTTCTATAGGCATATAACCTTTTACAGGCCTTCTATAGACAGAAGACCATTAACACATCTTCTTAGATTAAGGAGACCATCTACAAGTCCTCTGTAGACAGAAGACATTTTACAGGTCTTTTTAGCCAGAAGACCATATACCAGCCTCCTGAAAACGGAAGATCTTTAACAGTTCTACGCAGGTCTTCTGTAGAAAGAAGACCCTTTACAGGTCTTCTTTAGACAGAAAGGCTTCTACAAGCCTCCTGAAGACAGAATATCTTCTACGGGTGTTCTGTAGGCAGAAGATCTTCAACAAGCCTCTTCTGCAGGTCTTCTATAGGCATATAACCTTTTACAGGCCATCTATAGACAGAAGACCATTAACAGATCTTCTTAGATTAAGAAAACCATCTAAAAATCTTCTGTAGACAGAAGATCTTCAACAGGTCTTTTGTAGACAGAAGAAATTTTACCGGTATTTTTAGACAGAAGATCTTTAACAGTTCTTCTATAGGCAGATAACCTCCTGCGGATCTTCTTTAGATAGAAGACCTTTTACAGGTCCTCTTTAGACAGAAGGACTTCTACAAGCCTCTTGAAGACAGAAGATCTTCTATAGGCATATAACCTCCTGCAGGTCTTCTCTTGAAAGAAGACCTTTTACAGGTCTTCTTTAGGCATAAGGGCTTCGTCTCCTGAAGACAGAATATCTTCTACGGGTTTTCTGTAGACAGAAAATCTTCTACAGGCCTTTTATAGATAGAACGCCTTCTGCAGGTCATCTGTAAGCAGAAGACATTCTGTAGATCTTCTACAGATAGAAGACCTCTACAAGACCTCTTCTAATGACAGAAGACCTTACAGGTCCTCGGTATATAAAAGATTTCCCATAGGTCTTCTTAAAATAGAAGGCCTTCTACAGGTCTTTTCTAAACAGAAACCCTTGAAGAGAGCCGAATACTTATTTCGGATTTTATGATCGTTTTCGTTATTCAACATTTTGACCCTTTGTGGGGGAGGTATCAGAAAAAATGATCCGATCTCTACCATCTTTTTTTAACAGATATTGTGTTGATGGAAATATTGAGATGTACCAAGTCTGAATGGAATCGAATGTAAGTTCCGCGTTTTATGAGCTACATGGATATTCAAAATTTCGAACCTTTGTGGAAGAGGTACCAAATGGATTCCATCTTCACAGCAGATCTTGTGTTAGTAGAAATAATGTGGATTTTATAATCGTTTTGGTTATTGAAAACTTTAACCCTTTGTGGGGGAGGACTTGATGGGGTGGACCAATATTGTCCATGTTTGCACCTGAGTTAGCACTGATGCAAATACCAGAATTTGCAAAGTTGGAGCAAAATTGGATTATCATTTTTCTTTCTGTGCAGTAAAATATTTTCTTTTTGAAAATTTCGACCTTTTGTGGGGGAGGTAAGAGAAGAGGTGGACCGATATTGCCCATTTCCGAACTTAATCCATGTTTGAACTAAATCGAATACTCCCTTTGAGTGTTATCGTGCGTACCAGACAGAGGGACGGACATCGCTAGATCGAGACCTAGTTTGGCGTATCAAATGAAATATACCCTCTCTAGCCATATGATTAAGGGTATAAAAATACTTCAGAAGAGACCTCTGTAGATAAAACACCCTATGGAAGACCTTCAAAAATCATTCCAAAGATGTTTATGGGGAAATCATTATTTAAACAGCCTTTTATGGCGGAAAGACTACTCTTCCAAAGCCCTTTTTATGGATAGAATAGACCTTCGGAAGTTTCTTATGGACCCCTCTGCATGCTTTCTGCAGATTGAAGGTCTTTCAAGTTCTACTATGGAGAAAATAACATTTAAGAGTTATTTGAATAATAATACCTTTGAAAAAGTCTACGCTGCTCTCAATTCCATTGAGTATCATCTCAAATCTTTTGAGTAAAACCAAAATTTTCCATATCCACAGAGGAAGCGCAATACTGCCTGTAAAGCCTTCTACATATTCCAAAACGAATCAATTGTTTATTGTTGTGCAATAGCTGTAAAAATTTATCATGTAACACAATTTTTTGTTCTCTGTTTTCGTGTTATTGATTACATGCACTTTGAAAATTTCGAACGTGAGTCTGAAAACGAAGGTGAATATCGATCGATCGTTCGTTCCACTGTCTGTAATAAGCGGTTTATTTTTTATTTATTGTTATTTTCGTAATGAGTCACGTGCTTGTGGCAAATTGCCGTTGCTTGTGTCTGCAAGTGGTTTGCGGTGCGGTAAAAAAGTTCATATATACATACCTATAATGAATGTATAATATTTCTTAAATGGTGAATACAAACATATTAATAGTGAACCGCCATATGGTGCGTTTTGTTGGAATTTTACAAGCATACTTTTTTACATTCAATGCTATCAATCAGTAATCGAAATCGGTAATTTGAAATCTTGAAAAAGTTAAAAGTTAATCAGTCAGGTTTGCCGACACATTTATACCCTCAGCCAATGTTTAATTATTTAAAATATATTTTGAATTCCGTTATGATTATGCAAATTGTTGACCCTCTATGAAATAGGTTCTGAAGAAATGGGCCAATATTGTCCTTTTCGCATCGGACATAAATATAATATAAATATTGTGACGTGCCAGTCTTAGGCTCTATATCGACTACTTCCTTCACCTTATATGAAATATGTAATAATTTTTAGAAAATGTTAAAATGTGCGTAAGGTACCAGATATAGTCGACTGAAGTATTCCATTCCATTGGTATGGTCAAAATTACAAGAAAATCGAACATTTATATTAAATTTTATGCGCAATCATAAATTCCATATTCATCTCACGTTCCTGGTTGAGAGAAATATTTAGATATAGCAAGTTGCAAAGAATCGCTGACTTGTTCCGCAAGCTATGGCAGATAAAAGTATTGAAAATTGTGACCCATTGTGGATGAGGTACCAGAAGGGTTCGCAGATATATATAATCTTCACAACAGATCTTGTGTTAGCAAAGTTGTTTTGTATGTGTGAAATTTGAAGAGTGTTGGGTGCTTATTTTCAAAATCCTCGACCCTACGTGGGGGTACCAGAAGAAATGGTCCATTCTCTGCCAAACCTTGTGTTGGATGGTTATTCCGCGTTTTGTTTTTGAAAGTTTTAAACCCTTTCTGGGGGAGTACAAGAAAGAGTGGGCCGATGTATCCCATTTTCCCAGCAAAACTAATGGCACGTGTCAAATATCAAGCGAATAGAATGCTTATTTCGATTTTTATTATCGTTTTGGTTATTCAAAACTTTGACCCTTTGTTAGGGAGGTTCCAGAAGGAGTGGCCCGATTTATTCCATCTTCACAGCAGATCTTGTGTTGGTATAAATATTAAGATGTGCATAGTTAGAGTGGAATCGGATATTAATTTTACATTTTATGAGTTAACGGATATTCACCGCGTCGCAGTGGCCGAAAAATGGCTCGGGAGTTGAACTTATCGTAATATTCCATCTGGCAAATTTTGAAAAATGAGCTCGGGGTAAAGCCTTTAAAATTCCAAAAAGTGCAAGACCTTACACTGCAACAGAAAGAAAATAGACTCAAAAGAGCTAAAGAGTTGCTTCCCTTGGACGGAAGTGGTGAACTGCCGAATTTGGTTTTCTCCGATGAGAAATCATTTCTCTCCCAGCAGTTTGTAAACAAACAAAATGATCGTGTTTACTTGCCATCGAAGTCAGCTGAAAATGTGCACCTTCGGTTGGTCACCAGAACTCAAGCCCCGGCCATGGTGATGGTGTGGGCCGCCATGACAGCTGATGGTCGCTCTCGGCTCGTATTAATCGACCAGAATAAATGTCGAATATTATCGCGAAAATATTCTGGATGGTGTATTAAAGCCTTGGACATGCAGACATTTTGGCTGCAGACCTTAGACATTCCTACAGGTCTTAGCACCATCGCTCTCAGCACGCGCCACCCAACAATATTTACAAAATGATGTTCCTCGCTTCATATCCAGCGCACAATGGCAACCAAAATCTCCAGATACCAATCCACTATTGTGTCTGGAGTATTTTGGAAAGCAAGGTTGGCACTAAAAAATACCAAACTGTCGATCACCTTAAGCAAGCGCTTCGCCGGGAATGGGCCAAAATACCGCAGAGCAACATACGGGCAGCGTGTGACGGTTTCATTGGCCGTTTGAAGGCCATAATTCGTGCCAATGGCAACCAATTCAAACAAATCTAAACTTATCCTAAAATTTGAAGCTATTTCCGACATTTTGTTTGCTTTCATTCAATAAAAATTAAAAAAAAAAAATTATGAGGTTTGACTTTATTGCAGATTTTTTATCTCACTCTGTATGTACACTTTTAACATTTTCTAAAAATATTAAAGTTCTCATGTAAATTGAAGGACGCAGTCGATATAGTCCAAAGCTGGCATGTCGCAATATTTATATCATATTTATTTAGGTCCGATACGAAAGGGACAATATTGGCTCATTCTTTCGAAACCTACTCCATAGAGGGTCAACAAATTGAAAAATCATAACAAAAGTCAAAATATATAACCTTTTTTTGCAAATTTTTGAACTTTTGGGTAGAAGGTACCAGAAGGAGGAAATCGATATTCTGCATATGGGAACTCCATATAATTTTGATAATAATATTTCAATCTACCGAATTTTGAGCAATTTGGATACTCCAGAGAGGAGAATTATGGTATGCCAAAGGCAGACATCGACTCCAAATGTCCTAAAGCTGATTTCGTCCAAAAAGATCGGTTTTTTGATACGAATATCATAATGTAATTTCCTTGGGGATGTGCATTTGGTTTTACTCTTTTTCAGGCTTCCCCGTGATCAAAACATAAAGTAAAATCCAAATCGTGTAAATTTTTTCCAAGCCAACCTCTTATTACAATTTCATGCTACTGCATACAATGTATTTCTAATTGCCCGCTGTTAGCTATAAATTTAGACATAAATCATATAATTATTTAACCTATCGTACTATAACAAAAAGCTAAATGAGATTTATTGAACAAAAACACAGGCAAATCAATAAATCGATACATGCAAATTTTGAAACAAAAAATCAATTCAATTTAACTCGAGAGAAGGTATTAAATAGCTTTCAATTTATAACATGAATGGCAAAACAACCGCCAGCCACCAGCCAGATGTCAATGGATGCAAAGTAATTTTTCTTTTTTTTCTCTCTCTGCTCCCCCATAATAACATGTTAAAGGTTACGCCGCACCTCCCCCAAATCGCTTGAAACAAATGCCAGTATTTGAGTCATAATAGGTGGTGGTGGTGATGGTGGTTGTGTCGTTTAAACGGCACCCGGGCAAAACGACAAATCAATAGAACAAAAGTTGTTGTCTCACAGTTCGATTTCCTGTACCGACCGAGTCTATGGCCGAGACATTGCTGCAGTTCCGCTGCGGGAAATACCTACCAATACATGACGACGATTCAATTTACATGTCATGTTCGTTTGTGGTAAACAAATCCCATAGACCCAACTAACAACTTTGTTTTGTTTCGCTATTTACGATATTGGTATTTTGAAATTTAAAAAAAAAAGTTCAAATAACTTTGTCTAAGTTTTGCCGGTTTTTATTGTCTGATTCTCTTTTCCCCACATTACAACAAAATAGCGAAACGAAAATAAAATACCTGAAAAAAAAGACAAACAAACCAAAAGCGAATTTGAAAGTAGGTTTTGATGTTGTTAGCTGAACTATTAGTCAAGGTCAAAGATTTGGCTATAAACACATTTCATATGAAAAAGAAAGGTTTATAGCGTTTAGTTTTAGTTTTTTTTTTCCGAATATTCCAAACATTTCACCTTCACTACCACTCTGCCATGGTTACAAATAAACATTCTTTTGGAAAACGTTTAAGAGGCAATAAAAATTGTCTGCATTACCAATTGCTGGGGAGGTATGAAATGAAAACCACTAAGGAAAAGTCAAAAACCGGGCGGGGCCGACGATATGATATCCTACAAAACAATGCATATTTAGTAGAGCTCCCGTAACAAAAGAATTTATTTGAAGTAGATCATACCACTTATCAATATTTGGCCTTAGAGCAATTATAATTTGCTTTCAGAGGGAACTAATATATGGGAGGCATATCCAATTCTGAATTGATTTTCACTTAATCTGAGGGTCTCCCTCTTTTATACCAATCAACCATGCTATAGAGGAGGCCATAATATCACTTCGAGAAGGATTATATTAAAACAATAGATATCGGAGACGAGTCCCACCAAATGAAAACGTACGTTCCGAAATTCACTTCATTTGGACTGATATTAGCCATTATTTGCACAATAAACCGTAAATCGCAATAAGGATATATATGGGAGCTATATCCAAACCTTAGCTGATCTCGATAAAATTTTGGATAGGTATTTTCCGAGCTCTATAAGACATCTGGTACAAATATCATTGCTTCGAATGCATATTAAAAATGTGAGGGACTTAAACACCAAATCGGATGAAACGTACATATGGGAGCTATAGCTATATCTGAACCGATTTTCACCAAATTCGATGTACTTGATTCTAGAGTGTATTCGTTCGGATGTACTAAAATTCAGGTCATTTGAACTGATATTGACCATTTGGTACACAATTAACGGTTGAAGATATATATGGGAGCTACATCTAAATCTGAACCGATATCGATAGAATTTGGCAAAGGCATTTTCGAGCTCTACAAAATATCTCGTACCAAATATTACTGTTGTGGAGTGCTTAATACGCATGTTAGGGACTTAAAACCCCAAATCGGATGAAACATATGTATGGGAGCTGTAGCTATATCTGAACCGATTTTCCACAAATTTAATGTACTTGCTTGCTAGACTGAGTTCGGTTGGATGTACCAAAATTCAGGTAATTTGGACTGATATTAGCCATTTGGTGCACAATTAAGCCAAAATCGGTTGAAGATATATATGGGAGCTATATCCAAATCTGAACCGTACTTGATAAAATTTGGCAGAGGTATTTTTGGGCTGTATCCGATATCTGGTACCAAATATCATTGTTATGGAGTGCACACAGGATGAGATGAAAAAACTGCCACCAATTTCAGACTGCTCTCATTTCTAAGCCACTCGTCCGACGGCTGTTAAACTTATTCCAGTGTCAGCTCATTATATTGATTACAAGCGTACAAAAGCATTTTGGTGAGAATTTTCCAGAAAAAAAGTTATTCGTGATGGGATACAAGCGTGATAGTGTGATTTCTTTATATTTGGCTGGAAAACCACAAGCGGCTACCGTTAGAGTACTCTAGCATTTAAATGTGAATAAATCTTTTGTGTCTCGTACCATCACTCGTTACCGCGATGCTGGTAGCTTAGACCGACATCAAGGAAGTGGACGGAAGAAAACAGCAACATCAGCAGAAATGGTTCCAAAAGTAAAGAAAAGACTCGATCGAAACCCGAGTCGCAAAAGAGCTAAAGAGTTGCAACGCTTGGCCGAAAGTGGTGAACTGCCGAATTTAGTTTTCTCCGATGAGAAAATATTTGTTGTCCAACATTCCAACAGGACTGGGCATCATCGCACTCAGCACGCGCCACCCAAGAATGGTTACAAAATGAGGTTCCTCGATTCATGTTCAGCGCACAATGGCCACCAAAATCTCCGGATACCAATCCATTGGTCTTTTGTGTCCGAAGTATTTAGGAAAGCAAGGTTGGCCGTTTGAAGGCCATAATTCGTGCCAAATGTGACCAATTCGACCAAATCTAAACTTATACTAAAATTTGATGCTATTACCGACATTTTTTGCTTTAATTCTGTAAAATTAAAAAAAAGTAAAGATTATGGCGTTTGACTTTGTTGCAGTTTTTTATCTTACCCTGTATGGGAGCTATAGCTAAATCTGAACAGATTTTCATTGGGTCAAAAAATAATGTTTGGAAAAAATTATCTCATCGGATAATACATGCGAGCTGCTTTTAATTCAAAAAATTCATGGACGGACAGACGGACTGAAATGCATAAATCGACTCAGAAAGTGATTCTATGAAGTTCCTCAAAAGTTCCCACAAGGAGGAAATAGGAGCATTTATAAATATGGCCGATATCACAAAATGCATGAATCTTTTCTCTCTTAAAAAAGGTCGAAAAAAATAAAATAAAAAATAATTGGAATATAAATATATCCAAACCAATAAATTGCTTCAGAGATGAAGTTTATTGTTCAGGTTCATGGTCAATTTGCTAACTGACAAGGAATGCATTCAGTCACTGTGTCTACAAACGGAGATAAGAATTTGTTTTTTTTTTTTTTTTTTTTTTTTTTTTGCAGTCATTCACCGATTGAATTTGCCATACATTCATCCACATCGAGGCAATCAATCATTATATCACCATGGATTTGATTTCCAAAGCGCCTCTTTATTTGTGCGATAATAACAAACAATTAAAAATAAATTTGGCGAAACGGATTATACAATAAAAGCTTGTAATATTGTGTCACGAAGGGCTAATCATAAGGGGAGGGAATATTGCATTTTTAAAATCCATTTTTGTGATGGAAGGAAAGTTCGAAAACGATATTTTGGTCATAGACAAAGGATGAATTTGAAGTAGGCTTTCCATCCTAGGGTAGAAGTTAGCAAAAGACCATCAAAATATGTCATAGGTCTATGATTCTAGGCTGACAATCCAGAAAGATAGGACGACCGCGTTAAAGGCTTTAAATATTGATTTTGAAATTGAAAAAATTTTGATCGAAATGAAAAGAATACGGACGTTCAAATATTCTGGCGCGTTTAGCAACCACAGGGAACCAGTTAAGTTGGAAAGATAACAAGTGTGTCTGTTGAAATCAAACTGCAAAGTTTCAAATGAAACCAGGTCAAAGCGTTCCAAAAACAAGTTAAAAGTATCCGTCGGTTTTGCGGACAGATGTATACCCTCAGCCAATGTTCGATTATTCAAATATATTTTGACTTTTGCAAAGATTATTAAATTTGTGAAGTAGGTTCCAATGGAATGGACCAATATTGTCCAATTCATAGGGGACCGAAATAAATAGGTTACAATAATTGCGACGAGCCAGAATTCGACTTGTTTCGCATGTTTTGAAATATAAAAATATTGAAATTGACGACCATTTGTGGGTGAGGTACTAGAAGGTGTTCGCAGATATATATCATCTTCACAATAGATCTTGTGTTAACAAAAATGCTTGTATGTGTGAAAGTTGATGACAGTTGTATGCTTATTTCGCTTTCTTTGAGCGTTTTGTTGTTCAAAATCTGGATCCCTTTGTGGGGAGGTACAAGAAGAAATAGTCCGATCACTTCCATCTTCATAACAGGTATTGTGTGGATAAAAATATTGAGATTTGAAAAGTCTGAATGGAATCGGATATTAATTTCACGTATTATGGGTATTCCCAATTTTCACCCTTTGTGGGGGAGGTACCAGAAGGAGTAGACCGATATATCCCATCTTCACAGCAGATCTTGTGTTGGTAGAAATAATGGGATGTGTGAAATATGAGGAGAACCGGATACTTATTTCGGATTTTATTACCGTTTTGGTTATTCACAACTGTAACCCTTTGTGGGCGAGGTACCAGAAGGTATGGGTAGATCTCTACCATCGTTATAACAGATCTTGCGTTGATGGAAATATGAGATGTATCAAATCTGAATGGAATCGGATGTTAATTTCGCGTTTTATGAGGTTCATGAATGTTGAAAATGTTGGCCCTTTGTGAGGGAGGTGCCAGAAGGAGTGGACCGATATATTCCATCTTCACACCAGAGCTTGGGTTAATAATGATATTGTGATGTGTGTTATTTGAAGGCAATCGGACTTCTACATCACATTTTATAAGAGTTATAATTGTTCAAAATGTTGACCCTTTGTGAGGGAGGTAATTGATGGAGTTGACCGATATAGTCCATTTTCGCACCTGACCTAGCACTTGTGCAAATATTATAATTCACAAAGTTGGAGCAAAATCGGATTATCCTTTTTTTCTGTGGGGAGGTACCAGAAGGTGTGGACCGATATTGCCCATCTCCGAATTCGATATAAGTTTGACAATAATATTACGTTTACCAAGTTTGGACCAAATCGGATACACCCTTCGAGAGTTATCGTGCGCACCAGACAGACAGACGGACATCACTTGTACGACTCCAAATGTCCTGAAATGGAGTTGGTCCAAAGAGACCTATGGTCTAAATCCGTTATTCCGATGAGGCACGTAGCCATATGGCTGTGGGTGTAAAAAGGACTTACTTGTAGATATTACCATACAAATTGTATGCAGTAAAAATGATTTGATCCTAAGCTAATTTTTGGGCCCAATATTAGGGATGAGCTCACAAGAAACACGGCGTTGGAAAAGTCGGGGGAGAGTACTTTCAGCAAATTCAATTTTTTCCAATGAAACATTGTAATTTGTAAAAATTTTTGTTACTAGAATTCGCCAAATTTCTGCAACATAGGGCGTTTTGCAAATTCATGCCGAGTAAATTTCTTCTCGTCAATCACCTGCAACTCTTCTTTACTCCGGTGAATCGTTTGTCCGCAAACAACTTTAGAACATTTTTATTCTGGAATTTGCAAACCTTATCTTTATTTTTATTTAATAAAGTACTACATTTATGCGCGCTTGATTTCTTTCTATGGCGAACCAATTGTTCTTTTCTGAAAAATCAGCTGATTGATCCATGTCTTTGTAACGATCCCTTCATTATGCCTTTTGCAATGTACTCACACAAGAGAAGAGCAACTACCTTACTCTCTCAGAAAGAAACAGCAAAACAATTCCTGTTGGAAAAGTAAACAGAGAGACCTTTTTCATGGGAAAAATGCTTTCATTTAATGCCCACATATTTATGATGAGAAATAGTAGAAGAATTAATGAAGAACCCACTTTACGGAATCTACCCGGAAGCTCCATGGAATTAGGTCTAACGGAAGTCGGTGGAGCTCTCATAAAATCTTATTGAAATGTGTACTTTGAAGAAAATCTTAAATTTGATTTAGAAACAATAATGCTAATTAAAATTAAATCATTTTTCAAAAATTTATTTGCGATTACTACTGTGTGGATTTTTTCTAGAGAAGGTGCTCCATATGGATGTTGGCGACTTTATCTAAATTTGTTCCCTTATTTAACTCTCTAAAGAGTCTATAAGAACTTATTTAAATTTTTTCCAAAACTTACCCACAAATAATGATACCAAAGCACTGGACCAATGCAGGATAGAAATTGTTCATCGAGACGGTAGAATCATGATCTGGTGCCACAGTAGTGGAGGTGGTAGATGCCATCTCAGCCGCACTTAAACTGGCGGCATTCTCCACTGTTGTAGCCATTGTCGACAATATGTTTTGCATTATGGAATGGGCCGTGGTTGTTGCCTCATCGTCCATCATCTCTTCATCATCGGGCTCCACAATATTTCCCAAATTTGCATAAATTGTTTCATCACCATGTAGAGCAGCCAAAATCATGGAACTTTCCATAATAGCCCAGCCAACAAGTGAAGGGGTGGAGAGGTGACGAAAACAAAAACTCCAACGAAACAACAGTTAACTAGGGGTAGTATTGCACGTTTCGTGTCGATGTCACACAGCCGCCACGGAAGTAATGTGTATCGTGCAGTGTTTGTTGCCCCCTTTCGCTAGTACGTGGGTGTTTTTGGTACTTGTAAGCGAAATTGTGGGCTATGTGTGTGTCGCACTATTCGTATATTTGTGATATTTGTAATGAAGGTAAAAGTTTGGCAAAAATTCCCATTGGTTTCTAACGACAATTTGCGAGTAACTGCGTCATTGTGTGATTTCAGTGATATGTGTAGACTTCTACGTGTGGTCCCAGCTATGTCAGCAGTTGCTTTATTTGTGATTCTTTGTGAACTTTGTTAATTTGTTTGAGAATAAAATGTATAACAAACAAGTGGGTGAAGACAGCCAACGAACGACAAACGTCACAGAATGAAATTCCAAACAAAGAGATGGTTGGTTGGTTGGTGGTGGTAATGAACAAACAGAAGAACCTTAGTCGAATGACATTCAGCTGCCTTGAATTTACTTTTGTCTCCCCTAATACTTATGGAACATGCTCTGAGCTGGCAAATATTGCTTTTGTTTGTAAAAAATATTTATTTATCTTGGGTTTTTTTTGCTATTTTAAGACACTTGTTTTTTTCACTTGAGCAAATTTCACATTTTCATTTCCTCTTGACAGGGGATGAGAGCTTATTTTCCTTAATTCCTTTGCACTTTATTACACTATTTTCATTTAAATTTATTTTATATTTGTTTTTTTTTTCGTAATTACCGAACGTTTTATTCTTCTATTTCTTTAGAATATATATTTGTTTAATATGTATAAATAATATTAAATATTTATTTTTCTTTTCACCGTGCTCTATGTGTGTGTCAAGTAAGTTCGGTGTTCACTTTGAATTTGACAGAATTTGACAAGTTTGCAATTGGTTTTATCAGCTGTTCTTTTGTTTTCGACTTTTAGAACTGTCAGACAATAGGAAGAATGCCAAATTCTGTGAATGGGAGAGAATGAAGGAATGCCAGTTTCTGCGAATTAACGAATCAAAGAATATGAAATTGTGAGAATACGAAAGAAGATGAAATTCTGATACGGGTGTTGCCATACAATAAAATGTGATACGGCATTGCCAGTCTTAAAAACAGCTTAATGATGAGAAAGGTCACAAAAATGGACCAATGAAATTAATTTTTTATAAGGGCAAAGGCAAATAACAAATAAATATGGATTATTTTAAAAATATTTTTCAAGGACCTTAAGGCCAATAAACTTGAATTTTTAAAGAATATTTTTTTCAAGCACAAACTAAACGTGGATTTCTTAAAAAATATTTTTTCAATGACCAACTAAACGTCGATTTTTTTAAGAATATTTTTTAAAGACCAACTAAACGTGGATTTTTTAAAGAATATTTTTTCAAAGACCAACTAAACGTAGATTTTTTAAAGAATACTTTTTCAAAGGCCAACTAAACGTGGATTTTTTAAAGAATATTTTTTAGGTCCAACTAAACGTGGATTTTTTAAAGAATATTTTTTAGGTCCAACTAAACGTGGATTTTTTAAAGAACATTTTTTTAGGACCAACTAAACGCGGATTTTTTAAGAATATTTATTCAAGGACGAAATAAACGTGGATTTTTAAGGAATAGTTTTTCAAGAACCAAGAGGCCAATAAACGTAGATTTGTTAAAAAATAGTTTTTTTTTAGGACCAAGAGGCCAAGAAATATGGATTTTTTGAAAAAATATTGTTTTTGTACCAAACGTGGATTTTTAAAAAAAATATTGTTTTTGGGACCAAACGTAGATTTTTTAAAAAAAGTATTGTTTTTGGTACTAAACGTGGATTTTTAAAAAATATATTATTTTTCAAAAAATATTGTTTTTGGGACCAAACGTAGATTTTTTAAAAAAAGTATTGTTTTTGGTACTAAACGTGGATTTTTAAAAAATATATTATTTTTCAAAAAATATTGTTTTTGGGACCAAACGTGGATGTTTTAAAAAATATTTATTTTTGACCAAACTTGGACTTCTTAATGAATATTTGTTCAAATACCAACTAAAAGTGTTTTTTTTTGCAAGCACCAACCGACCAATATACTTGGGGTGACTTGTTCTGTCTTATAGAACCCTTGTCACTGAAGTTTGTTTTTTGCTTTGATTTCAACGTTGTCATTTGTTTCTGTTTTCTCTTTTTCCATTATATGCCGCCGTCGAAAAAAATCGTTCAGCTTCGTTGTTTGGGACGTCAGAAAATTAGTCATCTTTGTTCTAAACTGGCTGTGTATAAATCAAACAAATCAATTAATACTCTCTAATTAATTTATTACTATCTTTTTAATAATTATTTTATAAAAGCCAATAAGATGAATCGTTTGTTTGGCCGAGGAAAGGAAAAGGTGCCCCCACCCAACATTAATGACTGCATCAAGGGGGTAAGCACAGAAAAATCCAATGAGAAAATCTGAAAAAAATTCCATTGTTTTCAATTGTTTATTTATTGGCAGGTTGATGAACGCGCAGCTAACATTGAGGAAAAAGTTAATAAATTGGAAAATGAACTGCGTAAATATCGTGAACAAATGTCCAAGATGCGTGAGGGACCGGCCAAGAATTCTGTCAAACAAAAGGCAATGCGTGTGCTGAAACAGAAGAAGGCGTAAGAGCTACTCAATGCATTTATATTTCCTATAAATAATGATTTTATATATCCTTTAGCTATGAACAACAAGTTGAAGCCTTGCGCAATCAATCGTTCAACATGGAACAGGCCAATTATGCTGCACAATCCTTGAAGGATACCCAGGCCACTGTGGTGGCCATGAAGGCTGGTGTCAAGCAAATGCAAAAGGAATTCAAGAAAATCAATATTGAGGAGATTGAAGATATCCATGATGATATGGCCGATATGTTGGAACAAGCCGATGACGTGCAAGAGGTCATGGGTCGTACTTATGGCATGCCCGAGGTTGATGATGATGAACTGGAAGCTGAATTGGCTGCTTTGGGAGATGAAATTGCCCTAGATGATGATACTAGCTATTTGGATGATGTTGTCAAAGCACCTTCCGCTCCCGATCGTGAGCCGGGAGCTGATAGTCTGGTACCGGGTAATAAGGTAATGTATATGAATGGATTTTCTTTTGGGTATTCTCAAAAAACTAACTTTATTTGAGTGGAAGGAGTGGGTAAATGTGATATGATGTGATTGTGACAGATTCGGAGAGACAATTGTGTAGAGTAGGGCAATACAAAATTCAAAAGTCTCTTTGGCTTGATAGGCTTCACCACATATAACATTATGACGGATGCAGTCAAAGGTGACAAATGACGATTTTCAGGCAACAATTCTTGCTTTCAAGACCTGATACCTGATTGCAAGGAAGCTGTCATGCACATACGAAGCTTCATTAAGCTTTCTTCTTTAATGGGGGACTCATCTGCGAGATTTTTTGTATCAAAGTGACTAGACTTTTTTTGCTCTGAATCATTGCCCAATTAATATTCAAAATAAATGATTAAGCCAAATTGTTTCCTCATATCAGAGGTCATCAAAAAATATGTGCAAACATTTTTAGGCCTTAGAGACACAGGAGGCCTACGGAGACTAAAAATTTCCATGCTTACAAAATATTTCTATAAATGTTTTTAGGGCTCTGCGCAGTTTAAACGAGTTTTCTATAAAATTATGTAGTCTTAGCTCAAAAAGACAAATCCATAGATCTTTTTTACCACCTATTTTGCAATAGATGAATCATTATCCATGAGATTTGCCGGGTCAAACTGATTAGACATTCTCTCAGAATTATTATTTAATTATTTTATTTATTTTTTTATTTTATATTTTTAGTTTTTAATTAATCAATTGATTTTTCAAATAAATAATTTTCCAATAATAATCGATTTATTTCTCTTTTCAGAGCGGCATCGAAACGGACGAATTTGGTCTGCCCAAAGTACCTACCTCGGTGAAAACATAATTATTGCGATCTTTTTGTTTTTAAATGTGTAATGTAATGTATTAAGAATTATTTGATGTAACCTCTAGTGTATCGCTTTTATAACAAACAAAAAGATGTTCTAGTGTTTAGAAATGACAGCACTTTTTAATTGCTATATTTTGGCTTTAACCCGATGAATTGTTTATATTTAAGTTGGAATTTACTTTTATATAATAAAAAAAATCACTCAGAAAATTATATTCTCTAAATTCAATCACCATAAATATATTCAGTCTCCTGTCCAATTGCCGCAGTAGAATATTCTCCAGCATTAACTCAAACATATTTTTAACAGCTTATTTAAAATCACCTTTTATACAAACCTGTCTGCCACAAAAACAAAAGAAAATACGGAGCAAGTTGAGTTTAGGGGCTATGCTCGGATCATTTTGAAATTTTTACCGCAGGTAGGTATTTGTAACCTGATTACGGCAATGTAATTTTTTTGTGGGGGAAATACCCGGTTACCCGGTTATTCGACCCAAAAGTTCGAATATAACATCCGGTTTGTATCCGGTTCTACGTAACCGATATCAATAAAATGGGTATCATTTGAAAGCTTATGAAAATACCTATCCAACAAGTGGTCATATGACGGGGTTGCTGGAACCGGTTTCGGAGAAATTTAGGAAAATTTGCATTTTTGTATGAGTACTTTTTGAAAAACCTATAAAAACTCGAAAACGGACCCATTATAGGGTCTTAAAATCTATACACTATATTATAGCTAACACTATTGCCTTTCCAAAATGGTGTCATATGTGTTGATATATTTTGTGGTTCCGTGGATATAAGAGATAGAATTCATTAAATTATATTTTTCTCCAGTCTAGATGCATTTGACTTTGACCTTTATAGCTTTTTTAAGCAACCGGCCTTCGGCCGGGGCTTAAGATTTTCTCCTCTGGGGTATGTCCAACACCGGCTACGCGATCCATAGTTTTTCTAAAAATTGTACATTTTGTAAGCAACCGGCCTTCGGCCGGGGCTTAAGATTTTCTCCTCTGGGGTATGTCCAACACCGGCTACGCGATCCATAGTTTTTCTAAAAATTGTACATTTTGTAAGTAGCCGGCCTTCGGCCGGGGCTTAAGATTTTCTCCTCTAGGGTATGTCCAACAACGGCTACGCGATCCATAGTTTTTCTAAAAATTGTAATTTTTGTAAGTAGCCGGCCTTCGGCCGGGGCTTAAGATTTTCTCCTCTAGGGTATGTCCAACACCAGCTACGCGATCCATAGTTTTTCTAAAAATTGTAATTTTTGTAAGTAGCGGGCCTTCGGCCGGGGCTTAAGATTTTCTCCTCTGGGGTATGTCCAACACCGGCTACGCGATCAATAGTTTCCTAAAAACTGTAGTTTTCGAAAGTAGCCGGCCTTCGGCCGGGGCTTAAGATTTTCTCCTCTGGGGTATGTCCAACACCGGCTACGCGATCCATAGTTTTTCTAAAAATTGTAATTTTTGTAAGTAGCCGGCCTTCGACCGGGGCTTAAGATTTTCTCCTCTGGGATATGTCCAACACCGACTACGCGATCCATAATATTCTAACAACACCAAATTAAAAACAAAGCAGATTAACAAGAACGTTAAACCCGACACAAAACTTGGGTTCACTCAAACTGCTTTCATAAGTAACGACTTTAAAAGTCAATATCTTCGGAACTACAAAAGATATCAACACATATGACACCATTTTGGAAAGGCAATAGTGTTAGCTATAATATTGTGTACAGATTTTAAGGCCCTATAATGGGTCCATTTTCGAGTTTTTATGGGTTTTTCAAAAATTACTCATACAAAAATGCACATTTTCCTAAATTTCTCCGAAACAGGTTCCAATTGCCCCGTCATATGACCACTTGTTGGATAGATATTTTCATAAGCTTTCAAATGATACCCATATTATTGATATCGGTTACGTAGAACCGGATATAAACCGGATGTTGTATCCGAACTTTTGGGTCGAATAACCGGGTAACCGGGTATTTCCCCCACAAAAAAATTATATTGCCGTAATCAGGTTACAAATACCTACCTGCGGTAAAAATTTCAGGTCAATCCAAGCATAGCCCCTAAACTCAACTTATGCCGAAAATACAATTCCTTTATAGGTTTTTGAAAAATAATTAAAATAACATTTTATTTATTATTTTTCTATTTTTAATATTTTCATATTTAATTTTATTTAGAACAGCAATTCCTCTCTTTTTAATTTAAAATAGATAAATAAACAAGATGTTATAATTAACATCAATATTATGTTTTTTTCTAAACGAGATCCTACACTGAAAATTTTCATGAAAGCAAATCGAGCTTATCTTCTTGCCATAAACTTAGGTTGCTTCCATAAAAACTTTCTTCTGTGAGGTTGTAGATTTCGAGTAACTTGTTTTGTTAGAATTTAGGAAGACTTTTTATTTATACATTTTTTTATTTTATATATATCATTTTTTTAATAATACTTTTATTTTCGAGGTGTGGTATTGATTGTATGCAGAATTTATGTATTTTTTATTATAAAATAACAACCACATTTATTTCTTTGTTTTGTAATCCATCATCAATGTAACCTATAGATATTTTAGAGAAATCCTAAGCCAATTTAGGGGTTGGATTCTTGTTTAGGTATACAATTTTTTTGTGTTATTGGACATTCAATTGTTTCCCCCTCTAATTTGTAATTATTATTTTGTTTGCTATCTACAATTATATTCTAATATTTAAAAAAACTACGGATTATTTGTGCTAACCTAATAAACGAATACTACCGAAACTGAAGTCAAAACGAAAGTTGCTTGGTGCAATCGCCAAAGTAATTATTTTTTTAGCACGACATGGACGTTATATTCTTCGGAGACAATTTTTGTAAATAATATTGTCAAGTTAAAAGTAGTAGTAGATACCTTTTGTTGCATACATGTGAAAATATACGATTACATGCAACCCGGATACAACCCTGAATTTTTAAAATGTAAAAAGTTGAAGATACGAAGCCAACCTGACAAGGCGTACTAGTTTAAGCTCGTATAATTGATTTTAATAAACGTTTGTGAATTCTTAATTTAATATAAAAACGGTCGTTGTATTTCATTTGAGTATACGGAAACCAACAGACTTCAATCGATCACTTGACAATATTTTAATTGAATAGTTATTGAATGGAAGTGCAAGGTCTGAGTATGTCTCGAAACAAGGCCGATTGACGAAATTCAAAATGTAACCATAATTACAGGAAAAACTCCGCTAGATTATGAAAGTAGAGCTAAGAATAGTGTCTTCTACTCTATGTGTGTATTGGCCTTTTGAAATTGAGGCTTGACTTTTTTTTTTTAAAATGACTAACAACTTAGAAACGTTTAAAATTAACAGTCAAAAAAGCAAACGTACAACCAAACCCCTCGGAAAAATCTATTAAATTATGAAAGTAGAGCTAGGAGTAGAAGACATGCGTATCGACGCAGTGAAAAGTTTACATCCCACAGTAACCCAAATAGAGGAGACAAGTTCCCACCTCTTGAATATTTTTTTGGAAATTTTGGATTTAAGATTCCTTGGAATACTTAAAGTTTAGACATATATTGTCTTAGCCAATATCACAGATAAAAAAGATTATTTTGATCGAAAAATTGTGTCTTTTTGGAGCAGTATCAAAAAACTGGTTAAAAGCTCCCTTTAAGCGGATTCGTAGCAAGTCAAAATATTTTACAATTCTATTTGTCATAAAATTCCGCTATAGTTTCAAGAAGACATCAAAAGTCTAAAGCTTATCTAAACGCCAGGAATTTGTAAACATTAAAAACACACTTCAGGGTTAAAACCGCACTTCATGTCGGAGTTTGCAAAAATCTCGGACAGAACTTGATTTTGAAAGAATGATGTCAAAGACAAAAATATTCTGCATCAAATTCTACTATAAGTCAGCAAACAAAAGAAATTTCCATTGTAAATTTATATAAAGAAAATATTTGTTTTAATTTTGAAACAAAAAAAAAACGTGAAAATATATCCTAAATTTTTAATCAATTTTATATCGGTTTTCCAGATTTTTATAAATTTTTCAAAATAGACCATTTATCGTTTTGAAGAAAATTACATTCCAAATTTATTTATTAAAAATGAAAATTATGTGTTTACGCTTTTTCTGCTAATTTCAATCCAATCTAAGTCATTTCTAATCCAATCTAAATCAAAATCTCCCTTGAAACTTCATTTTTTTGGCAAAGTGACAAGGGGAGAAATATTCTAAACCTAATTTCATTATGAGTTTCTGAGCAAAAGATTTGTGCAATTTTAATTTTTATTTGAAAAAAAAATATAGGGCTATCAAAAAAAAATTTTTTTGGAAATTCTTGTGGCTTCAGCTTTTTCACTTTGTCGTAGCGCCATCCAGTTGAAACCAAATGTTGCCAATGTCCCCACTTCAATTTTTGTGAAAAAAAGCTCGATCAACATGGCCCGATAACGTAACGGCTACTCCTTGCTCATTATACCCTACACCACACTGTGGTACAGGGTATTATTTCTTTGTGCATGTGTTTGTAACATGCAGAAGGAAACGAAATAGACCCATAGTTCCTTTTGAGGATATCCATAGAATTTCTTCTGAGTCGGAATAATTTTTTACACAAATCATTTATTTGGCCCAAGGACGAGCCCTATTGGGCTCAATTTTATGGTGGGCGATAGACAAATACAATTGATGTAGGAAAAAACGGTCCCTATACTTTATGATGTCTCCGACGAATATTTTGAGGTGTTACAAATGGAATGACAAATTTAATATACCCTCGTCTATTTTATGGTGGGGGATATAGATACAAATAAATAGTTCTATGCTTAATTACATTAGATGTAATTTTTAGTAAATTCATTTTTTTTTTGCAAAATTTTGGAACATGATTTTTGATTGCCTTTTTGTATAGATTTCAACCTTTAGAAAAAATAGAACAAAAATTGAATTTAATTTTTGAATTTCTTTTAATTTTCTTCTTTTAAAATAAATAATATAAAATCAAATAGCTATTTATTTACAACAACAATATAATAATTTTCAAAATGTCCAAATGAGCACCAAATTGTTGTGAGCAATGATAATATTAATGATACATATATAAAGGTAGGTAGCTAGGATGAGCATGACATTTCTATATATACTACAAATGGTAATGATTCGAAAAAGGAATACTACATACAATACTTGATACAAAATTGTAAATTTCTAACAAAATTGGATTGTTCTAAAAAAAATTAAAAATATATGAATAATTTTTTTTGTTAGCGGAATGCATGGCATGGGGGAAGTCATTTTGTGAGAAGGGAGTCTTATTTTTTCATGGAAATGAAAAAGGCGAGGTTTTGATCACCCGGGTTGGTCCCAACGCACAAAATATATAGTTTTTACATGAAGGAGGAAATAAAGGCGTCTAAATAAATATTAAAAATTTCAGAATATTGGAATATGAAAACATTCCGTAAGATGACAAAATTAGGAACTCTGGGACATATATAGTTTTTACATGAAGGAGGAAATGAAGGATTCTGGGAATTGGCTAAATAATAAAAATTTCAGAATATTGGAATATGAAAACATTCCGTAAGAATGTAAAATTAGGAACTCTGGGACATTATGTATACATTAAAAATTCCGAGATATTGACTGCATATTTGTTATCGGAATGCATGGCATGGAAGAAGTCATTGTAGGGGATGGGGTCTTAATGATATTTTTTTATCGAAATTTGAAAATCCTTTCCTCAAAAGAAAAATCAAAAAGGCGAGGTTCTGATCGGCCGGCTTGGCCCCAACGGACAAAATACATAACGTTGGGTTATGAAAACTTCCCGAAAAAAAAACCAAATGAAGGAGGAGCCTAAATATTAAAATTTTCAGAATATTGCAATATGAAAACAACCCTATAAGGCGATTTTACTAGGACATTAGGAATTTTGGGGTATTATCTATACTTTTAAAATTGCAAGATATTGCCCTCATTTGTTAGCGGAATGCATGGAAGAAGTCATTTTGGGAGACGGTGTTTTAAGGATTTTTTTCCATCAAAATGTGCAAAAACTATCTCAAAAAAATAAATAAATAAAAAAACGCGAGTTTTCGATTACCCCGGTTGGCCCCAACGGACAAAATACATAACGTTGGCATTGGTAGGGTTATGAAAACTTCCCGACAAAAAGAGAGAGAAATAAAGGAGTTTAGGGCTATGGCTAAATAAAAAAAATTTCAGAATATTGTTGGAATATGAAAACATCCCGTCAGATGACAAAATTAGCAACTCTGGGGCATTATCAAAATAGATTGGGATATAAAAACATCCCGTAAGAAACAACATTCTAGGGCATTACCTGAACATAACAAATTTCGAGATATTGACCGCCTTTTTTAGTCGTTCTATATATCTATAAATTGGCCTTCTCATCCCTTTCTTCCCTTGGCCTGGTCCCTGGCTTCTCAGGTGACTGAACTGTCATACGCCTCGGAGCAAGTAATTTTGGAAAATAAATCAAATAAAATCCACAAACAGAAATGAGAAGTTGAGGAAACGCTCTCCCTGATTACTTTAAAGAGTCAAAATACATCAAAACATTCTCAAAAAAAAAAAAAAAAAAAAAAAACAGGGAGTATATGACAATGTCAAAAAAAATCAATACACCTGTACATAACAAAATTTCGAGATATTGATCGTTCAAGCTATCTATAAATTGGTCATCTCATCATTTTCTTCCCTTGGCCTGGTCCCTGGCTTTTTAGGTGATACGCCTTGGAGGAAGTAATTTCGGAAAAAACAAATATAATCCACAAACAGAAATGGGAAGGTGAGGTTACGCTCTGCCTGATTGCTCCAAAGAGGCGAAATAGATAGATTTAATTTTTGGAAAAATGAAACATCCTCCTAAAAATAGGGAGTCTATGACAATGTCTAAATATAAATGTTTTTTCAGATATTTCTTTGGATATAAAACATCCCGCAACAGACAACATTCTAGGGCATGACCTGAACATAAAAAAATTTCGAGATGTTTGCCGTCCTATTTAGTCGTTTAATCTATCTATGAAATTGACTTTCTGAACCCTTTATTTTCTTGGCCTCGTTCCTGGCTTCTTAGGTGATAGAACTGCCTTACGCCTTAGAGGAAGTAAAATCCACAAACAGAATTGTAAAGCTTCTCCATGGTGTTGGTATTTATTTTTGGGTATATGAAAGCAGCATTCCGTAAAACAAAAGAAAAACGGCAGTCTATGACAATGTCTAAATAAAAAATTTTCTCAGATATTTAAAATTTCTTCGTCTACTCCCCTCCATCCCTTTAACCTTCTCTGGGACTTTGGATATTCCTTTGTATATGAAAAAAATCCCTTAAGAGAAAAAAATCAGGGGTCTAGAACAGTTTCTAAACATGAACAATTCCAATGAAAACATATCTTTGGAGACAACATGAAGAGGCTTAGGATATTGCCTAAAAATTGAAAATTCCGAGACATCGATCCCCTCCTTAATTGTTCTAAATGTATCAAAAAAAAATTAAAAATTCTTCGTCTCCTCCCCTCCATCCCTTTGGCTATTTCTAGGATTTTGCATATGACAATGTTTAAAAATAGAATTTTCCCGGATATATGTTTGGATATGAAAAAATTCTTTGAGAGAAAAAATCAGGGGTGCAGAACAGTTTCTAAAAATTAACAATTACAATGAAAACATATCTTTGAAGACAACATGAAGGGGTTTAGGATATTGCCTAAAAATTTAAAATTCCGAGACATCGATCTCCTCTCTTAGTTGTTCTAAATGTATCAAAAAAAAAAATATTTAAAAATTCTTCGTCTCCTCCCCTCCATCCCTCTAGCCTTCTCTAGGACTTTGCCTCTGACAATGTCTAAATATAAAATTTTCCCAGATATTTGTTTGGATATGAAAAGATTCCTTAGGAGAAAAAATTAGGGGCGTAGAACAGTTTCCAAAAATTTACAATTCCAATGAAAACATATCTTTAGAGACAACATGCACATTGTCTAAACATTAAAAATTCCGAGACATTGATCCCCTCTTTAGTTGTTCTAAATGTATCGAAAAAGTATTAAAAAATTCTTCGTCTCCTTCCCTCTAGCCCTTTGGCCATTTCTAGGACTTTGCCTATGACAATCTCTAAACATGAAATTTTTCCCAGATATTTGTTTGGATATGAAAAAATTCTTTGAGAGAAAAAATCAGGGGTCATGAAAGTTCTAAATGTATCAAAAAAATATATATATTTAAAAATTCTTCGTCTCCTTCCCTCCCATCACTTTGGCCTTTTTTAGGACTTTGCATATGACGATGTCTAAATATAAATTTTTCCCAGATATTTGTTTGGATATGAAAAAATTCCCTAAGAAAAAAATGAAGGGGTCTAAAAAAGTTTCTAAAAATTAACAATTCCAATGAAAATATATCCTATGAGACATGAAGGAGTCTTGGATATTGTCTAAATATTAACAATTGCTATTGATTATTGATCCCCTTCTTTGTTGTTCGAAATGTAACCAAAAAATATTTCTATGTTTCTATGTATATTTAAAATGTTACCAGATATTTGTTTAGATATGAAAAAAATCCCTTATGAGAAAAAAATTAGGGCCGTAGAACAGTTTCTAAAAATTAACAATTCCAATGAAAACATCTCCTAAGAGACATGAAAAATTGTGAGACATTGATCCCATCCTTAGTTGTTCTAAATGTATCGAAAAAATATTTAAAAATTCTTCTTCTCCACCCCTCCATCCCTTTGGCCTTCTCTAAGACTTTGCCTTTGACAATGTCTAAATATAAATTTTTCCCAGATATTGGTTTGAATATGAACAGAACAGTTTCTAAAAATTAACAATTCTAAGAGACATGAAGGGGTTTAGTACCTTATCTAAACAATAAAAAATTGCAAGACATTGATCCCCACTTTAGTTGTTCTAAATGTATCGAAAAAATATTCTAAAATTCTACATTTCCTCCCCTCCATCCCTTTGGACTTCACTCCGACCTTGCTGGTGCTATAATGTGAACAAACATTCCGCTATATAAATTAACATAAAATACTGGCATTTAGTTATAAATTTAACACAACTATCTTAAGGTAAATATTGTGGATAAGCCGAGGCCTATTTCCATGCTCACACATAAAGCCCTGGTTGTATATTCCATTCCGCTTCCCCCAATTTCCACTGCATCACTGAGCTGTAGCAGCCAGGCCATACAAATCAAAGAAACTTAATAATAATATTAATAATAGCTATCTAAACTTAAATCGAAAATTTCAAGTCTTACAACGTACTGAGTCTTTGTGCAAAATAATGTGCTTTTGTATGTGTGCATATAATGTCTGCACATATGTTTGTATGTATGTATATGTGTGTTCTATGGACATAAACTTAACTTAATATTCAATCATATTTTTTTTATTTGTTAATTTCCATTAACCACAGCCATTCAATCTGCGCAGTCGTATACGCTTGAAATATTTACCCGGTGGCGGGCATTGATATGTTAGATTTGTTACAAAATTATACGAGGCGTACATATCTTCTACCCTCAGTTTGTGCATTGAGATCATGCCCTTGTAGGTGCACATATGTTTCGATTTAGCATAGTTGAACAGAGGATGATGATGTCTCTTCAGATGGGCCTTTTCGGCACACATGCCCGTCACATAGACATCCTCCAAATAGATCAAGGATGTATTTAGCGCAGCTTTATACAATTTCGGCACCACATCCATGGACATAAGATACCCTGAACCGGACAGATAATGTGGATACATATCCTGGGGATACATATAATATGGCATATACCATTTACTTTTGACATTCGACAGCACGGGAGCCCGGCAAAACATATAGCCCACCATATAGTTGACGGTAGCATTTAAACGATTCAAATCCGACAAAGTTTGATAGGAATTGCTGTCATAATAATCCAGTGTTTCATTGTACAATGGCACCGTACCACCCAGCAGGAAATGTAATAAATTCGGCACATTCACAAACGTATCATCGTCGACCTTCATAAAGAAGGCAGCCTGTTTGAAACATTTGCGCTCCTTTATCCATTTCAAGGCCATCACAGATTTGATGGTTAGATTATTATACGAATCCACAAATTGTTCTTGTATAATATCATCGTATTGTTCGGCTTCTTGTCGCAAACGAGTCTGGGTTTCATTGCCATTAAAAATAGCACCAGTTGTGCTGCTGCTGCGGCCGGCCATGTTGGCGGCTGTTCCAGCCTCTGCGTTGGTGTGCTGAGAGAAATCCTGTTTACTCTGACCCAATAAGAATAGAATGCGAACGGGTATTGTGACTGAGTCCACGGTTGCGGTTTGCTGAAAGTGAACAAAATATAGAGAACATTTTTTAATCAACATCAAACAATTCAGTTTCTTTCCGGCTGCAGCCAAAGATCTTCTCGAGTGAGTGAGATAGGTTTGGCAGGGTTCATAAAAAAGAAAAAAGAGAGTGTTCTTAGGGACCTAAAAGTAGTCTCACAAAGCAAGTCTGGTTTTCCTGAGCGAATGAAGGGTACCAGTAAAGAAATAATTAAAGAGGTACAGCAGAAGATAAATTCCATACTTCAAAAAATTTGGAAAAGAACTCGACAAAGCATCGATGAAAGGCTGCAATGTCCACTACTGTTTCTGCTGTTTCCAGAGGGAAGAGAAGAGGTTTTTCCAAATAATAATGGCTCAATGGCGCTGACTTCTCAGGGACCTGACAGTACTTCCTGTAAAGGCAGTACTCCTTCTGGAAGAAGAGTACGATTAAAATAGACAGTGGGACCTTAAAAATCATAGAAAGGAAGTGATTAAAGAGTGGCAGTGTTTTGTGCGATGGAGGATAGAGTTTAGAAGGGTTCAGAAAAATGAGAAAAAGAACTCGGCAAAGCATCGATGAAAAAGAGGTTGCAATGTCGACTTTTGTTTCTGCTGTTTCCCGAGGGAATAGAAGAGGTTTGTCCGAGGGATAATGGCCCAGTGATGCTGACTTCTCAGGGACCAGACATCACTTCCTGTAAAGGCAGTACTCCTTTTGGAAGAAGAGTACGATTAAAATAGGCTGTGTGACCTTAAAAATCATAGAGAGGAAGTGATTAAAGAGGGGCAGGGTTTTGTGCGGCGGAGGATGTAATTTAGAAGGTTTAAAAAAATGTTAAAAGATGTCGACAAAGCATCAATGGAAAAAGGGTCTGCTATGTCGACTTTTGTTTCTGCTGTTTCCAGAGGGAAGAGAAGAGGTTTGTCCGAGTGATAATGGCTCAGTGACTCTGACTTCTGAAGAACCCAGAAAAACTAAAGCGAAGTTTTCTTCGTGAGTTAAAGGAGAGAAATATTAAAATAGTCGGCGGGACCTTAAGAATCATAGAGAGGAATTGCTTCATAAGCCATTAACTTCTATGCGGACTGAAGATCTAGGCAAGACCGAAGTAGATTCACACCAAAAGGGTGTGAAAATGATTCGAAAAACCAGCTAATTGATAAGAGGCTGGGACCAACCCTTTGGGTTCTTATGTAGCCAGACTTCACAGTAGGTCTGAAAAAAGGAATAAAAGTTTTCCTGACTACTGTAGACAATGTGAAGATGAAGAAGAGGTAGAGACGATTTGACACCTGCTATGTATGTGCTCCAGGTTATCTTGTTAGGGACATGGACTATCTAGTAGGTGGGAGATGGAAACTTTAATGTCCTTCTCAGACATAGATTCCATAATCATCTACAAAATTTACTAAAAGCCTTCCTTGGCTAGACAGACTACCCTGCTAATGTCCCTTCAAAAAAAGCATTCCTTGGCTAGACAGACTACCCTGCTAATGTCCCTTCTCTCTACAAATCCTTTCGCTTCAACATCTCTCCTATCGCCAACAACACAATCCTTCCTAGGATGAACAAAATGGGCCAAAGGTCTCCGTGTAAAGCATTTTCCGACTCCCGTGTAACTGTGCACCATTTAAACCAAACAAAGCCATGCAACCCTTCATCTTTAGGATTGACTCTATTTTGAACATTTTCGCCAATCTGCGACCACTTCTCTCTATAAAACCCATTCTTCTCTTTCTCGTTTCTACATCTCTTCACCAAACAACTTTATTCTGCCTAGGATGAACACAATGGGTCAGAGGTCTCTATGTAAAGCATTACCCGACTCTCGTGTAACTGTGCATCCTTCAAACCAGACCAATCCATGTATTCCTTCATCTTCAGGATTGAGTTCTGGTATGGTTTGGCAACAATATTGGACTCTGATTTTGAATATTTTCACCAATCTGCACCCAATAGGGAGAAATTCTCTATAAAACCCTTTCTTCCCTTTCTCGCTTCAAAATCTCTAGAATCACCAAAATTTTTGTTCTTCCCATGATGAGCACAATGCACCAAAAATGTACGTCTGAAGCAGTTGCCGACTTCCTTGAACTAAACCAAGCCATGTTGCCGTAGATCTTGAAAAGTGAGTCTAGGCATAATTTGGCAGACAATACAGATCTGAGATTTTGAACATTTTCTTTAATCCACGTCCAATAAGGATTATACCAAAAATAACCTGTTTTACCAAGACAGCCGACGTTCTTTAGGTGTAATGGATGGAGAGGTGGACTCTGAGGATGGTGTCGATACAAGGGTGATTTATGACATCGACAATTGTATCAATATGAATTCTACTGAGATCTGTCTGATAAGATTGTAATTTATAAGCTCTCTCGCTCTTAAGTATACTAAATGTAATTGGGTCGGACTACCCTACATTGTCCAGCTAGACCTCTGATTACGATATTCAAATATAGCCATACATCTTCAGAAGCGAGTTTGGGTATAATTTCTAGGCACTACAGGACTGAGATTTTAAACATTTTGATTGCCTAGGCAGCCGACGTTCTTTAGCTGCAATAGATGTCGAACGAGGTGGACTTGCAGACTGTAGATATTTATAACAACGGCGATTGAAACAATATGGATATCATTAAGACCTGTCTGATAAGATTGTAATTGGGTCAAAACCCTGGCGTTCATCTAATACGAATTTCCCTGGTTTGCCCAGGCAGCCGATATTCTATAGCTGCAATAGACGGGGAACGAGGTGGACTCTGAGGACGGTGTTTATACTGTAGAGATTTATAACAACGGTGATTAAAACAATATCAATATCCAATTCGTCCAATGCGAATTTCTTTGGTTTGCCTAGTCCGACGTTCTTTAGCTGTAATAAATGGCGATGGAGGTGGACTCTGAGAAAGGTGTTTATACTGATTGAAACAATATGAAAGTTATTAATATTATCTGATAAAACTGTAATTGGGACAAAACTAACCTGGCGTGCATAGGCCGCCGACATTCCTCAATTGAAATGAATGTATGTACCGGATTATGGCATTCAGGAGTTTTTGACATAGTTTGGTAGGTAATATTAGACTGTAATTTTCATAAATTCGCGCTCAATACAAGTTTGCCTTAATCTTCTATTCGTGTTTGGATGTATTCCGATTTTTGGCCCTCATATGTAGCCATCTTTAAGAGTGTTTGGTATAGTTTGGTAGGCAATATTTGATTGTAATTCTCATAAATCCACGTCCAATACGAATTTGCCCTAATCTTCCATTCGCTCTTCAGCTGCATTGAATAGCGAGCCAGATAGACACTGTGGACGGTGTTCACACTGTAAAGATTTATGACATCAGCGATTGCAACAATACGAATACTACTAAGTCTATTCTGATAAGATAAGCATCCTGAACGTAAATTGGGTCAAAACTACCTTGGATTGCCAGACCACGTTTTTCAACTGCAATGTATGGTGGTGGTATGTACTCCAATTATATCACATTCACAATATATTGATTTATGGTATCATAAACTGCATCAGATTACTACTCTGACCCAGCAAAAAAATTGGTCGCCGAAGTGTAATATTAAAGGCAAACCAGAATTCTCCTATCGACTTCCGTGACTTTTTTGATGACTCAGTTACTTCACACAGTGGCCAAGTGAATCCCCTTCACGACAGCCAATCAAATTAAATTTTTCGGTAGTCATTCGAAAAAACAGAAGCTAGCAAATATTCCATTAACAATAATCAGTCCAATCAGTGATATCTTCTTACGTTTCCATTTAGCTTCAGAAATTCCCGATATAATTTCAGTCGCTGCTTTTTCGGTTGCAAATATTTATCGCTCAAATGGGAGTGGAGTTTTGCAAACATGGGATAATTGAATTCCGTGGTATTGCCCCAGGTTTCACGTATTGTTTGTCTGGAATATAAAAAGAGAGAAAAAAAAAAAACAATTGAAAACAACAATAAAATTGGTGGTTAAAAATAAGCGATCAGCAACAAAAACAATTGCTAATTGAAGACATGTGTTTGACATACAAAAACATAGGGGATTTGTAAATTTAACCTATATACATATAAATGTATGATTGTGATTTAATTCGGTAGTTGGCTAAATTAAATTTAATAATTTGTTTCCGCTTAGAAATTTTTAAAAATAGAAAGGGTAAAAAAATACTCTTTTTATACCCTCAGTCGTATGGCTAGAGAGGGTATATATTATTTGACTCGGCCAAAACTTGCCTCAACGAAATAAGGGTATTGGACCCTAGGTCTCTTTGGACTAAATCCATTTCAGGACATTTGGAGTTGAACTAGCGATTTCCCCTCGCCCGTCCGTCTGTCCGGCTGCCTGGTGTGCACACGATAACTCTCGAAGGGAGTATCCGTTTTGAGCCAAACGAGGTACCTCGTATTATTTTTATCAAACTTAGATAGAGTCCGTAGATGGGCAATATCGGTCCACTCCTTGTGGTACCTCCCCCACAAAAGTTCGAAATTTTCAAAAAACAATATTTTACTGCACAGAAAGATACAGGATGATCCAATTTTGCGCCATCTTCAAATCAAATCCAAATATTTCCATTAGTGCTTCGTCAGGTGCGAAAATGGACAAGGTCGGTGCATCAAGTACCTTCCTCACAAAGGTTTAAAATTTGACTAATTGTAATTCCCATAAAATGCGATGTAAGAGTCCGATTGTCTTCAAATTACACACATTACAATATTTTTATTAATTCAAGGTCTGGTGGGAAGATGGGATGTATCGACGCACTCCTTTTGGTACCTCCCCCACAAAGGATTAAAATTTTGAATATGCACGAAGCTCATAAAATGCGAAATGAACATTCGATTCCATTCAGACTTGGAACATCTCAATATTTCCATCAACACTGCATCTGTTATAAAGATGGTAGAGATCGGACCATTCCTTCTGGTACCTCCTGCACAAAGCGTCAAAGTTTTGAGTGACCAATATGGTTATAAAATCGGAAATAAGCATCCGGTTCTCTTCATATTTCACACATCCCATTATTTCTACTAACACTAGATCTGCTGTGAATATGGAATGCATCGGTCCACTCCTTCTGGTACCTGACCCACAAAGGGTTAAAATTTTTAATATCCATGAAGCTAATAAAATGCAAAATGAACATCCGATTCCATTCAGTCTTGGTACATCTCAAAATTTCTATCGACACAAGATCTGCTGTGAAGATGGAATATATTGTTCCTCTCCTTCTGGTACCTCCCACACAAAGGGTCAAAATTTTGAATATCCATGAAGCTGATAAAATGCGTAATGAACATCCGATTCCATTCAGTCTTGGCACAGCTCAATATTTCCATCAACACAAGATCTGTTATAAAGATGATAGAGATCGGACCATTCCTTCTGATATCCTCCCCAGATAGGATTTACGATTCTGAAAAACAAAACGCGTAAAAAAAGCGAAATAAGCATCCAACTCATTTTTGCTAACACAAGATCAGTTGTGAAGATGATATGAAGGGTGAGCTAAAAAAAACTGCAACAAGGTCAAACTCGATAATTTTTACATTTTTTTTAAATTTTATTGAATGAAGTCTCAAAATGTTGGAAATAGCATCAACTTTTAGAATAAGTTTAGATTTGTTCGAATTAGTCACCTTTGGCACAAATTATGGCCTTCAAACGGCCAATGAAACCGTCACACTCCATTTCCGGCGAAGAGCTTGCTTGAGGTGATCGACACTTTGGTATTTTTTAGTGCCAACCTTGCAGTTCAAAATACTCCAGACACAATAGTCCATTGTGCGCTGGAAATGAAGCGAGGAACCTCAATTTGTAACCATTCTTGGGTGGCGCGTGCTGAGTGCGATGGTGCTGAGTCCTGTTGGAATGTCCAAGGTCGGCGGCCAAAATGTTTGCGTGCCCAAGGCTTTAATACACCCTCCAGAATATTTTCGCGATAATATTCGGAATTTATTCTGATGCCACGGTCGATGAATACGAGCGGAGAGCGACCATCGGCTGTTATGGCGTCCCACACCATCACCATGGCCGGCGCTTGAGTTCTGGTGGCCAACCGTAGGTGTACCTTTTCAGCTGACCTCTTTGGCAAGTAAACACGATCATTTTGTTGTTGTTTACAAACTGCTGGACAACGAATATTTTCTCATCAGAGGCGGAGAAAACCAAATTCGGCAGTTCACCACTTTCGGCCAAGCGAAACAACTCTTTAGCTCTTTTGAGTCTATTTTCTTTCTGTTGCGGTGTAAGTTCTTGCACTTTTTGGAATTTCAATGGCTTTACACCGAGCTCATTTTTCAATATTTGCCGAATGGAATATTGCGATGTATTCAAGTCACGAGTCATTTTTTGGCCACTGCGACGCGGGTTTCGATCAAGTCGCTTCTTTACTTTTCGAATTTCTGCTGATGTTGCTGTTTTCTTCCGTCCATTTCCTTGAAGTCGTGGTACGCTACCAGTATCACGGTAACGAGCAGTCGTACGAGACACAAAAAATTTATTCACATTTAAATGCTGGAGTGCTCTGACGATAGCCACTTCTTGGTTTCCAGCCACGCTTTAATTCCACCACGAATAACTTTTTTTCTGTGAAAATTCCCCCAAAATGCTTTTGTACGCTTGTAAACAATATAATAAGCTGTCACTGGAATAATTTTAACAGCTGTCGGAGGAGTGGCATAGAAATTATAGCATTTTGAAGTTGGCTGCAGTTTTTTCATCTCACCCTGTAAATGTTTGAATCAATATTATCTTGATCAATATTTGATGGCCATTTCTTGGTGTAAAGCTCATTTCAACCCCAATTTCCTATAGAAAAGCAAAAGAATTCAAATTTTTTGTTTAACATCATCCTCTTCGAGGTCCCGTGATATCGACTCGAATCTTTAATTTATGTCAAATAATAATAATAATTGTATTCTCCTTATTGAACCAGGCGATTCAAAAATAATACCTGTATAATTGTGGGAAATTTATAACAACTTAAGCGATAAAACGTCATATGTTTGTGGGTATGCCATACCCACATAGGTCGGCATAGTATCAGAATGAAAATTTTTATGAACGACAGTAAATGCTGATAATTATAAAAAAATGTCGCTGTTACAATGAAATTGTTCCATTGTTTCACATTTAGTAACTATAGGTGGCGATAAGAATGGATGGAGGCGGGAAGAAGTAAAACCAGCATTATTTTGGAGCTTATCAAATAGCCAAAAGCAATAAAACGAAAACATGAAACAAATATCTCAATTCGTCAATATGTGAGTAGTACTACTGTCGTACTGGAAAGCGATTGCAGTTTGGTCGTAGAGATTATCAGAATTCGGTTTTAAATTTATGGGTGTGTTGTTGTTGTTGTTGTTTGTTTTTTGTTTTGATAAATGGTTCATGTCATTTTTTCTTCTTCGAACAAAGTTCTTGTGAGTCAGCCAACAAGATATACAGGATTTAGGGATAAGAGGGGAGAGGGGATATAAAATGTAACATTATTTGCCCATCTTTTCACAAAAAACTCAATTTTCCATTCATGATTGGATTTAAAATTGAGACAAACCCTTAAAGAGGTACAAAAAAGGGTCTTGGGATGTATGTATTCACTTATTTTGCGTGTTAAGGTTGTTCAACGTTTTAAGTCATTATCGGAGAGGTGCCTAAAGGTGATATACCGTTGTCAAAAAATTTTATAAAATTATATATACAAGAATTTAAGGGGGGGTCTATATTCTTACAATAGAAATATTACATGACAGTCCCAAGTCCCAATACTGGGAGGTTTATTTGAAAAAAAAAAATTAAACACCAATTAAATAGTATCAGTCTGTTTTGCCGACACATGTATACCCTCGATGCATAGACAATGTTTCATTATTTAAAAATATATTTTGAATTCTCTTTCTCTATGGAGTAGGTTCCGAAGGAATGGCCCAATATTTTCCATTTCGTATCGGACCTAAATAAATATGATATAAATATTGCGACACCCCAGGTATGGTCTATTATTACTAGATATGTGATAATTTTTAAATATGTAAAATAGTATCAATCGCTTTTGCCGACAGATGTATACCGCCAGGCTTGAGTTATGATTATTCAAAGAGTTGACCCTTTACGGGGAAGGTTGGGAAAGCTGTTGGACTATATTGACCATTTCGTATCTGCCCTAGAAGACCGATATAAATATTAAAACCTGCCAGATTTGGACTATATCGACTAGTTCCTATACTTTATATGAGATATGTGAAATTTTTCGGAAAATGTGGAAATATGGGTAATATTCCATTTTTACCCTTCATCTAATACAGAGAAAAATATTGGTATGGGCAAAATTACAAGAAAATCGAACATACAAAACCATAAATTCCGATAAATTCCATATTCATCTCAGGTTTCTGGTTAAGAGAAATATTTATATATAACATGTTGTAAAGAATCGCCGACTTGTTTCGCAAGTTATGATAGATAAAAGTATTGAAAATTAGCTAGCAGAAATATTTGAATGTGTGAAATTTGAATTCAAAATTTTGACCCTTTGGGGGGGGGGGGGGGTGGCACCTGAAGGAGTGGACCCATACATCCCATCATCACAGCAGATTTTGTGTTAGTAGAAATAATGGGATGTGTGAAATATGAAGAGAACCGGATGCTTATTTTGGATTTAAAATTCGTTTTGATTATTCAAAACTTTGATCCTTTGTGGGGGAGGTACCAGAAAAAAATGGTCCAATCTCTACCATCTTTATAACAGATCTTGTGTTGATGAAAATATTGAGAAGCTCCAAGTCTGAATAGAATCGGATGTTAATTTTGCGTTTTACGAACTTCATGGATACTCAAAATTTTGGCCTTTTTTGGGGGACGTACCAGAAGGAGTGGACCGATGTATTCAATCTTGGCATCGGACCTTGGTTTAATAAAATTATTGGGATATGTGATATTTAAAGACAATCGGTCTCTTACATCATCCAAGTCTGTATAGAATCGGATGCTAATTTTGCGTTTTATGAGCTTCATGGATTTTCAAAATTTTGAACCTTTGTGGGGGAGGTCATAGAAGGAGTGGAACGATATATCCCATCTTTACAGAGGATCTTGTGTTAGTAGAAATAATGGGATGTGTGAAATATGAAAAGCACCGGATGCTTATTTCCGATTTAATAATCGTTTTGATTATTCAAAACTTTGACCCTTTGTGGGGGAGGTACCAGAAGGAATGGTCCGATCTCTACCACCATTATAACAGCTCTTGTATTGATAGAAATATTGAGATGTGCCAAGTCTGAATGGAATCGGATGCTAATTTTACGCTTTATGAGCTTCATGGATATTCAAAATTTTGAACCTTTGTGGGAGAGGTACTAGAAGGAGTGGGCCGATATATCCCATCTTCACACCAGATCTTGTGTTAGTAGAAATATTGGGATGAGTGAAATATGAAGAGAGCCGGATGCTTATTTCGGATTTAAAATTCGTTTTGATTATTCAAAATTCAAAATGGTCTGATCTCTACCATCTTTATAAAAGATCTTGCGTTTATGAAATTATTGAGATGTGCCAAGTCTGAATGGAATTGGATGTTGATTTCGTGTTTTAAGAGCTTGATGGATATTCAAAATTTCGAGCTTTTGTGGGGGAGGTACTTGATGGAGTGGACCGATATTATCCATTTTTGCACCTGACCTAGAACTGACGTAAATATCAGGATTCGCAAAGTTGGAACAAAATCGGATTATCTATTCTCTTTCAGTGCAGAAAATATAAAATTTTTTTTTTGAAAATCTCGATCATTTGTGGGGAAGGTACCAGAAGGAATGGACCGATATATTCCATCTTAACACCAGACCTTGGGTTAATATAACTTTTTGGATGTGTGAAATTTGAAGACAATCAGACTCTTACATCACCTTTTTTAAGAGTTATAATTATTCAAAATTTTAACCTTTGTGAGGGAGGTACTTGATGGAGTGGACCGATGTTGTCCATTTTCGCACCTGACCTAGCACTGAGGCAAATATTAAGATTTGCAAAGTTGGAGCAAAGGATTATCGCTTCTCTTTCTGTGCAAAAAAAATTGAAAATTTCGACCTTTTATGGGGGAGGTACAAAGGGGAGTGGATCGATATTGCCCATCTCCGAACTCGATCTAAGTTTGACAATAATATTACGATGTACCAAGTTTGGACCAAATCGAATACGCCCTTCGAGGCTTATCTTGCGCACCAGCCAGACAGACAGAGGGACGGACGGACAACGCTAGATCGACTCCAAATGTCCTGAAACGTATTTGGTCCACCAAAGAGACCTAGGGTCTACAACCGTTATTTCAAGGAGGCACGTTTTGGCCGTATCAAATTAGATATATACTCTCTGGCTGTGGGTATAAAAATACCGCAACACGAAGTAGACAAAAGGAAGCTACCACATGTCGACACCAACAAATAACTTCGCACAGGGGAATTTTCTAATTTCTTAATTAATATTTCTATTTACGTTGTCCTACAAGTATATTCTTCCCCGGCTATTCCTATAATCAAGGTAATTAGACAGCAGATGAATTGGCACGATGGGGATTCAAATCAAATGACCTTGAAGTTGAGAACTTATTTTGACCTCCCTTGTGACACTTCTTTACGAACACTGCTCCGGGAAATTCCAACAAAATTGGTTAGATAAAAGGGGATATAATACCCCTAAGAAAATCTGGCCCACATTCTCCGAGAAGAGAAAAAGATCGAGAGAACTTTCCGGTTTTCCATGAGAAAACTTTCAGGATTTCGATAAAAAGATATTCCCGTCTTTTCTGGGAAGACTATACCGCCTTCTCTGAGAAGACTTTCCGGTTTTCGATGAGAAGAAATTCCGCTCTTCGATAAGAAGATCTCCAGCTCTTCTATGGAAAGACCTTCATCTCTTCTATGAGAAGACCTACAGCTCGTCGATGAGAAGACCTTTAGCTCTTCTATGGGAAGACCTTCAGTTTTTCTATGGGCTCTTCTATGAGAAGACCTACTAGCTCTTCTATGAGAAGACCTACTAGCTCTTCTATGAGAAGACCTACCAGCTCTTCTATGAGAAGACCTACCAGCTCTTCTATGAGAAGACCTACCAGCTCTTCTATGAGAAGACCTACCAGCTCGTCGATGAGAAGACCTTTAGCTCTTCTATGGGAAGACCTTCAGTTTTTCTATGGGCTCTTCTATGAGAAGACCTACCAGCTCTTCTATGAGAAGACCTACCAGCTCTTCTATGAGAAGACCTACCAGCTCTTCTATGAGAAGACCTACCAGCTCTTCTATGAGAAGACCTACCAGCTCTTCTATGAGAAGACCTACCAGCTCTTCTATGAGAAGACCTACCAGCTCTTCTATGAAAAGACCTACCAGCTCTTCTATGAGAAGACCTACCAGCTCTTCTATGAAAAGACCTACCAGCTCTTCTATGGGAAGACCTTCAGCTCTTCTATGAAAAGATCTTCAGCTCTTCGATGAGAATACCTTTAGCTCTTCGATGAGAAGACCTTCAGCTCTTCTATGAGAAGACCTACAGCTCTTCGATGAGAAGATCTCCAGCTCTCCTATGGGAAGACCTTCAACTTTTCGATGAGGTGACCTTCGCCTCTTCGATGAGAAGACCTTCAGCTCTTCGATGAGAAGACCTTCAGCTCTTCTGTTGGAAGATCTTCTGCTCTTTGGGAAGATCTTCAGCTCTTCAGTGTGTCGTTTCTAAAGCAGAGTCTGCAGAAATTCTTCCACTAGCCAGAAGATTTAAGTGACTTAAGACGAGGTTTCCGAGTGCAACGGTTATTCTAAGGGAATCGCGTGTCCTTTAACCAATCATTTTCTAACCCCAAATTGAAAAATGCAGCTAACTTTACGGACTGTCAAAATTTTTAGGAGTGAGCCGGACACGTTCGACAGGCCAATTAAATGAATGTAGTATAGTGTGCGGGCCTGTAAAGCACACTGGCCAAACGTTTGGCATATCTTTATTAATTCGTGCCCATTATGAATTATGAAGACTGTTCTGGTTTGCTTAGGCAGCCGACGTTCTTCAGCTGCAATGATTGGGGATTGAGTGGACTCCGAGGATGCCATGCATGCTGTCAAGGCTGACATTCCCGACACGCTTGCTTGAGGGAGTTTTATCCGCCATATAATGATTCGGATGACTGTCATGGTAACACCCTTGCAGGTATTATGACGAAAACATATTGTTATATGGGAAGAACCTTCTCCTTCTCAGTTGGCGAACTAAACGTAGGATTTTATACCCTCCACCATAGTATGGAGGGTATATTAAGTCTGTCATTCCGTTTGTAACACCTCGAAATACACATTTTAGACCCCACAAAGTATATATATTCTAGATCAGCATAAAATTCTATGTCGATTTACCGATGTCCGTCCGTCTGTCCGTCTGTGGAAATCACTCTAGCTTCCGAACGAATTGAAGTAGACTGATAAGGTTTGCTCAAATGTATGTTATGTCTGCAGGACTTTTGGTATTGAAAATGGGCCATGTAGGTCCACGTTTTGGTATAGCCACCATATAACTGTACCTCCCGATATTCGGTATTTTGATGATTTTAGCGACATTTTTCACCGGAATTGTTTCAAATGTGATATTTGAAGTTCGTAATGGATACTACAGCCTAAGACAGAAAATTGTATGTGCAGGTCCACGTCTTCATATAGCCCCCATATAACTGTACCTCCCGATATTCGGTATTTTGATGATTTTAGCGAATTTCTTCACCGGAATTGTTTCAAATTTGGTATTTGAAGTTCGAAATGGATACTACACCCTAAGACAGAAAAATGTCTGTGCAGGTCCACGTCTTCGTAGAGCCCCCATATAACGGTACCTCCCGATATTCGGTATTTTGATGATTTCAGCGAATTTATTAACCGGAATTGTTTCAAATTTGGTATTTAAAGTTCGTAAGTAATACTACAGCCTAAGACAGAAAATTGTCTGGGCAGGTCCTCGTCTTCGTAGAGCCCCCATATAACGGTACCTCCCGATATTCGGTATTTTGATGATTTCAGCAAATTTATTAACCGGAATTGTTTCAAATATGGTATTTAAAGTTCGTAAGTGATACTGCAGCCTAAGAGAGAAAATTGTCTGTGCAGGCTCACCTCTTCGTAAAGGCCCCATATAACGGTATCTCCCGATATTCGGTATTTTAATCATTTTAGGGACATTTTTCACCAGAATTGTTTCAAATTTGAAATCTAAAGTTCGTAATGGATACTACAGGCTACGACAGAAAATTGTCTGTATAGCCCCCATATAACTGCACCTCTCGATATTCGGTATTTTGATTTTATCGACATTATAACCGATTTTTTGAAGTTTCGCATTTGAATCTTGTAATGGTTTATGACAAATGTTACCTACGCAGGTTCATGTCCTCGTATAGACCCTAATATAATAGCTACATTCGGTATTTTTAAGATTTTAACAGAAGTTTTAACGATTTTTATTGTTTTTGAGAATTGCCAAATTCGTTCCAAATGGTGACGGGTATTCAAAGTTCGGCCCTGTCGAACTTACAGCTTTTTTACTTGCTACTTGTTACCTTTGTCACACTTCTATCTCCAGCTCATTCAGCTCACCTAAGTATTTTCAAATAAAATATTTTTTTCTATCTGACAATACCTGTACAGATAGGATCGCTAATAAAAGTACGAAATCTTGTCCAATGACACTATCATTGCTCACTGCTTCCTATATATTATATTGGCTTGATTGTCAAGAACCTCTTCAGGGCACTTTATTACATTAGCAAGACATTATAACATGCAGCACACTGAAAGCTGATAAGATGAAATAACTCTAATTTGCTATCAATGTTATTTCTAATCAGCTTTTGTTTTTTTTTTTTTTTTTTAAAGAATCCATTATAGCCAAGTTATTGGATTCCATCATCATCATAGCCACACACACAAAAATGTGTTAAAACGTATGTATATGTGGGTGTAGCATTGAAGTTTTAGGATTTGATTGCACGAGCATAGCCTGATGGGATATTTGGCTTTTTGTGGAAGAAAAAATTCACCCAAATTTTGTTTTCTCTTTTTTTGGAATTAACCTGTGACTAAAATGAATTTTTAAAATAAGGGCGCTTTTTGTGTTTTGAATGTCGACGTATTTTTCAAATTTTGAATTTAACTTAAAATCATCAAAAATTTGGAATAGTGTTTTTGTTCGGCATTCATTTTTGTACTCTCAAATATTTTTCTGAATTATTTATATAATAAAATTTTAATTATGTATCATTTTGACAATGACAATGAAGAAACGATTAAAAAATTTACTTCTTATCTTCTCCGCAATTGTTTTTTTTTTTTTTTTTTTTGAATTTTATCCAATACCCTCTCTCTTATTTAGAATTATAGTTTTTTCTATTTTTCATATCATTTTGGCAATTGCAACAATTTGTTGGAATGATTACTGCCCAAGGCTTATCTATCAAATACCAAATGTACTGAGCTGACTACAATTAGAAAACACTTTATTGAAGTAGCTAAATGGTTGCTGGGTGGTGGTGAGACAACACAATTAAATCGATACTCACCTTGCTTCAAAGTTATTCAAACCAGAGCAGACAATAATTAATAGGAAAAATTTATCGGCACATTTTTGTTTTGGCTCCAAAATGGTTGTATCATTCAGGGGCAAAACATAATCGCTGATATTGCGCGACACATCAAAATCCCAGTCGGGCAAAGGATCTGCAAGGAGGTGAAAAAATGAATAGTTAAAATTAATGGTATAAAGTCCAATAGGTTTTATTTCTGAAAATTTATTTGATAGGCCAGGTGATCTAGAGGCTCTCTCTTATACCTTTGTACCTCTTTCTCTAGATCATAAAGGTCTTTCCTACGTGCCTGGGTGGAGGTTGCCTATCCACCAGATGGTGATTTGGATGGCTTTGTCGGTAACACACAAGAAGGTATTGCATCGACAGCATTTTGTTATGCTGTCGCTCCGGTAAGACCTCCTCATGTAGGTAGTCGACAAGTGTCATGAGGAGGCACCCTGTTGCGGTTCTAAGGGCGGCATTGTGGTAGGACTGAATATTTTTCCACTGCGTAACACTAACGTTGACGGACCACACCGGAGCCGCATAGTTTTTTGTTGTTGTAGCAGATCATAATGTTGTGTTCGTTTCGATTCTACCCTTATCTGGGTCTGGTTCTAATTAAAAATTAAGAATAATGGGTCCATAGCGATACAGGAACTAGGTGAGTTTTTATACCGTATGCAGCATTTATATTAGGGTCTTTACGACGATATGGACCTGCATAGCCAACTTTTGTCATAAGCCATGAAAATGTCGCTAAAATCATTCAAATACCGAATATAGGGAGGTACCATTATATGGGGCCTATACCAAAACGTGGAGCTACATGCCCCATTTTCAACACCTAAGTCCTGCAGACATTTGAGTAAAATTTTATCAACCTACTTAATTTCCTTCGGTAGCTGGAATGAAGGACGGTCCAAGCTAAGTTTGACATAGAATTTTATGCTGATCAAGAATATATAAAGTTTGTGGGTCTAAAATGTATATTTCGAGGTTTTACAAACGGAATGACAAACTTAATATACCCTCCATACTATGGTGGAGGGTGTAATAATGGACCAGAGTTCTACGAGTGCAGCGGCGACAGCTTAAGACCCAGTTTAGTTGGAAATATTTACCAATGCTAGCCTTTACAATGGCAGTCACAACCATATATATAAGTAATTTTATATTTTTTTTTAATTTTTACTTTTTTTAAAGAAGTTACTTTTTTCGAAGGGCCACACATTACTACCACCCTAAGCTATGTAATTTTGGGAAGCTTTTTAAAGTGGAGACATCTCTAAATTTAGTCTAAACATATTTCTTGGTCTAATTTCCCCGTAGTTCACCTTTCGAAAAACTCTATTAACCATTAACAAAAAACAATCTGCAATATATAATAAAATAAAATGAAAAACACACAATACTATATTCTCAGCAAATACTTACACTGTCTTGATGAGGACCCGGAAAATATGGAACTGTAGAGTAACAAAAACAGGGACATCGGTATCATAAAAGCACAAAAGAGAGGACGTATGAAACGTTTCCCCAATCCTCGACCGGCATGGAATTTTCTTCGATTATTTGTTAGCACTTGATTTGCTGATACCGATGCGGTTGTACGCATTATTGCACCAGCTAATTTTTTACGAAAATATTTGGTCCTTTGTTTGAATTCCACCGAGTCTTCATGGTCGGTGGCATTGTTTTCCTCGCCACCCGATGAAGAGGAAAGATTATTTGTCGTGTTTGAACTGGATGAGCTTAAGGGTAATAGCGTATAACGCTCTTCTTGATCCAGACGACCCATTTTTAATCAATTTTGGTTTTGTTGGGTCGGGTTGGTTCGACTTGGAACGACGAAATTTTCAAGGGCGGCGTTAATGATTTATAGCGTTGAGAAGTTTTTTCACTAACAACATTTCCATTACATTGCATTTGTTTTTCTTTCAATTGTGACACATTTTAGAACTTCCTTTGTTATTATTTTTTGCAAATACTCTTTGTAATTTTACGAGCCGGTTTCAATTCCCCCACCCACACGAAATTTGACAACAACAAAACACTCCACACCCCGTTCTAACACAATGTTGGCAGAGAATTTAAAGACGGAGAGAAAGAGAGCGAGAGAGTACAAACTCTCTCTCCGTTGTCTTGTTTATATTTGTTGTTTGATGCCAAACAGAGAACAATGACCTTCAAATTTTAGCAAATGCAATTATTTCCGAGTTGCACTGTTGAGACTTTTTTCCCCCCTCTTTCACTTGCGCCAGCATGCACATTGTGATAATTGCAGCTGTAGATTTCTTATTTTATTTTTTTTTTTTTCGTTTTAAGAAATAATTTCACTTTTCTCCATTCATTAATATTTATGGCACACTCTTTTTTTTATAATCACACAAAGCACGCGACGGACAACTACCGACCCACCGTCTAGGCCTAACAAATAATTAATGATGTTTGTGGTTTCGTTCGATTTTACTTTCGTTGTATGTAGAAAATGTTGGCGTATCATATGATTAGGTTTTTTTTTTCGTCAACGGAGATTAGATTTTATTGTTTATCGTATTGATACCGCACCGTATTTAACAATAGCAGCAAGCTATTAATTGCTCCAATCAGAAGAGATTAAAGTCGACTGACAAACAAGTTGAGCGCCGACAATGTAAAACGGGGGAAATCTTGTTTTCGTATTTTGTATGATTTTTACATTTTTATGTGGATATTGTAGTTTATTTATTTATTTAACTTTGAAGAGTGTAAATTGCACAGTACGATATTTTATTTGTTATTTTTCGCCAACTTCTGCAATATTCGTTCGCCGGCGTCTAAATGAACACGGTTGCCACAGTTGATAGATTTTTAACCAAATCGGTAACTTTTATTTTGGGGTTGGCAACTTGGTAAAATAGCCTTTTCTTTGTTAAAATTTTTACTTTTCCGCTTTTGTCTTTACTTATATACATGGCAGAAGAATACAGGTAGATGCATCAAAGCTTTGGAGCATTGATATGTCAAAAATGTAAATGTTTTTTTTTTTTCAAATAAAAGCAGATATGTGTATGTTTTCTTATACGACGTCATACGAAGGTTATTATAATTCGCGTTTTTTTAAATTTTTCACAAATTTAAATAATTTTTCATTCGAGATTTTCAATTCCAAAAATAGTGCGACAGTTCATTGTCCCAGCAGCTGTGTCAATGCGTCTACCTATATTCTTCTACCATGCTTATATATGAATATTGTAAAATGTCACTATCGACAAAGATCTGTGATTTATAAATCGATTACAAAAAGTGGACTTTGTGATTTTCCATTTTTCAACAATCGAATAATCAAAAATCGATTTGGGGCCTCTCTCTTTTTGGATGTGGGAAAATTGTAATCGGTTACTCACGACGAACTTTAATAAAATACGTTCCACATTGAAAAAGAAAGCCGTTAAACAGTCAAACCTTTGTTGTGGCGTTATCTGGAAATTGGCCAAGTTTCAAATTTCTAAAATCAAAAAAAAAAAAAAAAAAAATAAACAGTCAAACCTACACAAAATGCTTGATGTGAAATGTTCTGCTAATAAAAATTTGAAAAAATCTATAAATAAAAATTGATAAAAATTGTAGCATAATGGACAGTCTCTGATAGAAGGAAATGTTTATATGAAAGGATTGTCATTTACTGATATAAGGCACATGCATGAGTTACAACTACATAATTTTTTTTTTTTTGTAAAAATAAAAACCTATGCCATCAAAAACAAGTAAAATAGTATCAGTCGATTTTGCCAACAAATGTATGTCCCCAGCCTTGAGTTAAGATTATTCAAACTGTCGACTATTTATGGGGGAGTTTCCGAAGTTGGCCATTATTGACCAATTCGTATCTGACCTGAGACTGAAATAAATATTAAAACGTGCCAGATTTGGACTATATCGACTAGTTCGTATACTTTCTATGAGATGTGAGAACATTTTCAGAAAATGTGGAAATATGCGTATTATTCCATTTCCATACTTCATTAAATATAGATAAAAATATTGGTATTTGCAAAATTTGAAGGAAATCGAATATTTGTATCCAATTTTATGCGAAATCATAAATTTCGATAATGTACATATTCATATTTGTGGGTTAGGTACCAGAATTAGTGGGCAGATGTAAATCGTCCTCACCACAGATCCTGCGTTAGCAAAAATATTCGAATGTGTGAAATCTTCGAGCGTTTTGTTTTTAAGAATCTTGGACCCTATATGGGGGAGATACAGAAACGGAATGGTACTACCCATGGTAGAAGAATATAGGTAGACGCGTCGAGACAGCTGCTGGAACAATGAACTGTCAAACCAATTTTTGAATTGAAAATGTTGAATGAAAAATTATTTAAATTTGTAAAAATTTTTGAAAAACGCGAAATATAGTAGCCTCCGAATGACGTAGTATAAGAAAACATATAAAAATGTACTTATATTTGAAAAAACATTTACTTTTTTTTGACATGGTACTACCTCTCATGGTACAATGAATTCAAGGTAGGGCAGAACTACCATATGATTTAATTTTTTTTATTTTTCTGGCTTAATATGTCAACTTCATTTGCTTATGTGTGTGTCTTCTTTTCAATAATAAAAAATTGTTCAGAAAATATTCAAATTCGGGTGTTTTCAAAATGCTTATTGCAACGAATGCATCGACAAAATCTACAGTTTTTGTCGCGAAATAAACCATAAGAGATATATAGAGCATGATATTGAAAAGAAATTTTGACCATTCATTCAGTTTTCGCGGTTTTAAATTATTTATTCAAAATCAATGCAACAAGTTGTTTGCTTTTTTATTGTTTTGATAGCAATTCTGACATTACAAGCCAAACAGGTAGACCCCTATACTTGCAATTTTTTCAAAGTTGACCTACCTTCTCTTCATTGTACCATGCTACCTCTAACATCTTTTTATCAGATCTTGTGTTTATGGAAAACTTGAGATGGACCAAGTCTGAATGGATTTGGTTGTTATTTTCGTGCTTTATGAGCTTCATAGATATTCAAAATTTTGACACTTTGTGGGTGAGGTGCCAGAAGGAGTGAATTGAAATTTTCCATCTTCACATCAGACCCTGGATTAACAAAAATATTGAGGTGTAATTTGAAGACAATTGGACACTTACATCACATTTTATAAGAGTTATAATTATTCAAAATTTTGACCCTTTCTGGGGGAGGTACTGTATGAAGTGGACCGATATTGTCCATTTTCGCACCTAACCTAACACTGATGCAAATATAAGGATTTGCAAAGTGCGAGAAAAATCGACTCCAAATATCTTGAAATGGATTTGGTCCAAAGAGATCTAGGGTCTAAAACCGTTGTTTTTCGATTTTAATTTTAAAGCAGTACAATTTTTGGATGAAATAGAGACTGATTTTATTTTGTGTATTCCATTAATTTCATAGTTTTTGATTTGATTTACACAAACGACTGCGTGCAGTCTTTCCCCATCGGCACAAGCAAATTAAAATCAAGTATTGGCAACCCTACATGCAATCAGCTGTTTTCTCTATCTTCTTTTAGTTTTTATTCTAAACAACCGGCTATTTGGCAATTTTACATTTTTTCACCCATTCGTAATAAAACGAAAAATGACACTTGCAAAAATATGTCACCATTGTGAATGAATTTTTCGTTTTAATTGTGAATTCTCGGTTGCTGCATCAACTTGGCGAGGAATTGCAAATTGCGGCGGGAATATGAGCTCTACCATGTCACCAGCATCTACCAATTCCCTGAATAGCAAACGGTGGCATAGCATGCGGCATATCTTGGAAAGGGCTGGTCCTTTTTGTAAGGCTGACTTTGCGCCATCGCCCGATAATTTGGAATTTTTGCAAAATACTTGTAAAATATTGGTCATTGGTAAGTTAAGGGAGTGGAATCTGTAATAGGGATAACTATAATTGATTTGGCATCTTTTCTTCCCAGGGGCCGGTGGTTTGGGCTGCGAATTGCTCAAGGACTTGGCCTTGATGGGCTTTGGCGACATACATGTCATCGATATGGACACCATTGAATTGTCCAATTTGAATCGCCAGTTTTTGTTTCGTCGCAACGATATTGGCTCCTCCAAGGCTGAATGTGCTGCGAATTTCATCAATAAACGCATTCCAACGTGTCATGTAACACCCCATTGTGCCAAGATTCAAGACTTCGATGAATCATTCTATCAACAGTTCCATATAATTGTTTGCGGTCTAGATTCCATTGTGGCCCGGAGATGGATAAATGGCATGCTGATTTCCAGTCTGCGCTACAACGAAGAAGATGGCAGTGTTGATCCGTCCAGTATCACACCCATGATTGATGGTGGCACTGAGGGTTTTAAGGGTAATGCACGTGTCATCTTGCCCGGCCTTACGGCATGCATTGAATGCACATTGGATTTGTTTCCGCCACAGGTAAACTATCCGCTGTGCACCATTGCCAATACACCACGTTTGCCGGAACATTGTATTGAGTATGTAAAGATTATACAATGGGATAAGGAGAATCCATTCAATTGTTCGCTGGATGGCGATGATCCTCAGCACATTGCCTGGGTGTATGAGCGAGCTTTGGAGCGAGCGACGCAATATAACATTACGGGTGTTACATATCGTCTCGTGCAGGGTGTAATTAAACATATTATCCCGGCAGTGGCTAGTACCAATGCTGTTATTGCTGCCGCCTGCGCCACGGAAGTTTTCAAGCTGGCCACCAGTTGTTACGACAGCATGTGCAATTATATGAATTTCAATGATATCGATGGCATTTATACGTACACCTATGCTGCGGAAAAGTCGGAAAATTGTTTGGCCTGTAGCAATATTCCACAGGTGGTGAATATTGAGGATCCAAATACCACAACCTTGGAGGATTTGATAAAGATTCTATGTGAAAATCCACGCTTTCAAATGAAGCAGCCGGGTAAGTGTGAGGGAGGATGTTCTTAAGAAAATCTTGTATCCATGGAAGACGCTATCCAAAAGGGACTTCATTTATTTTTTGAGAGGCTGTTCTATCTTTCAATTTTTTAGAAGGATGATAGAGGATCCTTGTTATTACCCATAGGTACTCGCCTCTTAATGATAGTGTTTTTTATGTAAGATATTATAATTTAATTGAGGTATTTTTATACCCCGTCATACGACTAGATACGTCCAAAACGTGCCTCATCGAAATAACGGTTTTAGACCCTAGGTCTCTTTGGACCAAATCCGTGTCAGGACATTTGGAGTCGAGCTAGCAATGTCCGTCCGTCTATCTGGCTGGCTGGTGCGCACGATAACCCTCGAAGGGAGTATCTGATTTGATCCAAACTTGATACATCGTAATATTATTGTCAATCTTAGATAGAGTTCGGAGATGGGCAATATCGGTGCACTCCTTCCGGTACCCTCCACACAAAATATCAACAATTTCAATGAAAATAATTTACTGCGCAGAAAAAGAAAGAATAATCCGATTTTGATCTAACTTTGCAAATTCTAATATTTGCATCAGTTCTAGGCCAGGTGCGAAAATGGCCAATTTTGGTCCACTCAATCACGTATCTCCCCCACAAATGGTCAAAATTTTGAATAATTGTAACTTTTATAAAATTTGATGTAAATTTCCGATTATCTTCAAATTATACACATCACAATATTTTTATCAACCCAAGGTTTGGTGCGATGATGGGATATATCGGTTCACTCCTTCTGGTAACTCCCCCACAAAGGGGGAATATTTTCATTGATTTTATTACAAGTATTTTTATTTTCCTCCAACTTAATGTAGAAGAATTTAAGTAGGTATTTTATAGAAGAGGTCTTTCATATACAAGAGCTCAACGAAATCTTTTATAGAGGAGCTCAAGAGGACTTTTATAGAAGAGCTCAAGAGGTCTTTTTATAGAAGAGCTCAAGAGGTCTTTTTATAGAAGAGCTCAAGGGGAGGTCTTTTATAGAAGAGCTCAAGGGGAGGTCTTTTATAGAAGAGCTCAAGGGGAGGTCTTTTATAGAAGAGCTCAAGGGGAGGTCTTTTATAGAAGAGCTCAACGAAATTTTTATAGAGGAACTCAAGAGGTCTTTTATAGAAGAGCTCAAGAGATCTTTTATAGAAGAGCTCAAGGGGTCTTTTATAGAAGAGCTCAAGAGGTCTTTTTTAGAAGAGGTCTTTTATAGAAGAGCTCAAGGGGAGGTCTTTTATAGAAGAGCTCAAGGGGAGGTCTTTTATAGAAGAGCTCAAGGGGAGGTCTTTTATAGAAGAGCTCAAGGTCTTTTATAGAAGAGGTCAAGATGCCGCCAGAGGTCTTTTTTATACGACCCAAAATGTCTTTTATAGAAGACCTCAAGGTAGATCTCTCTTTAGAAAGCATTCTGTCCATAGAAGTCCTTGAAACTCCTTCAAATAAAAAAATATAGAAGAGCTCAAGAGGCCGCAAGTGGTCTTTTTTATACGATCCAATATGTCTATTATAGAAGACCTCAAGGCGGATCTCTCTTTAGAAAGCATTATTGCCACAAGGGTCCTTGAGAAGAACTCCTCCAAATGAAAAAAAAAACTTTCCATTGCTTTTTTACCAATATTTTTATTTTCCTCCTTTTTTCTCTTCCATTACAGGTATCACAACTGTGATTGATGGTAAAAATAAAACACTCTATATGTCCACGGTAAAAAGTATCGAAGAACGTACACGGGCCAATCTCACACAGTCGTTGGGTGAATTGGGTCTCAAGGATGGCCAGCAGATCAATGTGGCCGATCAGACCTCACCGAATACCATAGTTTTACAATTGAAATACAATGGCAATGAGGTGGAAATGGACTAAAGAAAATAAATTTGAAAATTAACTAAAAACAAATTGAAATAAAAAAGGAATTATTTTGAAAAACTAAAAATGAATAAATAAATATCTTTTTAATTTAGCAAAAAAAATAACAAATTAATAATAACAATCATTTAAAAATTAACATAAATTAAATATGAAAAAATTCCAAATTAAAAACAAACTCAATATGAAGCAAATCATTCACTTATTTCATCAATCACTGGCACATTTTGCAATTCCGAACATTTACGTTTCCACATGGCCAGCTGTTCTTTAAGGACTTTCTCCTTGGCTGCGGCCCGGGTCAACAGCACCTTGGCCTTTTGCAGCAGCTGAGTCTTTTTAATCAATTGCTCCTTAACATAGCGCAGCTCATCTTGTAGGGATAGCGATGACATCATCAATGTGCTGGAGGATGGATTGTCAGAAGATTTGTTTTTATTTTCACAATGCGGGCATTTGTTGTGTTGCTGTTTCAATTCCATTTGTAGAGCTGCAATTTTATCCATTGATTCACTATACATTTGCTGGAGACGGGATGAATCAGCTGCCGGGGTGTCAATGGAAGCCTGAGTGGGAGAAAAAAAGGGGTGAGGATTTTTTTATTTTTGGTGTAAATTTTAATTTTACCCTAGATTCACATGATCTCCTTCCATCTTTCAGATATTTATTCTCAGCCTTTAGTTTTTCCACAATGTTTCGCAAAGAGATAATTGTGTGCTCGGCCGATTGGCCAGATTGTATGTTGACCTTGAGACCCGAGCATTTGCAGAGTTCTCGTCGTGCCTCGGAGGAAGCTCTTTCTTCTTTAAGGGCAATGATGTAGCTAGGAAAATGAAAATAGTTTAAATAAATAATTAATTAGAAGTCCTTAAGAGGTCTTTATAGAGCTCAAGAGTTCTTTTATAGAAGAGCTCAAGAGGTCTTTTATAGAAGAGCTCAAGAGGTCTTTTTTAGAAGACCTCAAGAAGGTCTTTTATAGCAGACCTCAAGTGAGGTCTTTTATAGAAGTGCTCAATGGAGGTATTTTATAGAAGAGCTCAAAAGAGGTATTTTATAGAAGACCTCAAGGGACGTCTTTTATAGAAGAGCTCAAGAGAGGTCTTTTATAGAAGACCTCAAGGGAGGTCTTTCATAGAAGACCTCAAGGGAGGTCTTTCATAGAAGACCTCAAGGGAGGTCTTTTATAGAAGACCTCAAGGGAGGTCTTTTATAGAAGACCTCAAGGGAGGTCTTTCATAGAAGACCTCAAGAGGTCTTTTTACAGAAGACCTCAAGAGGTCTTTTTACAGAAGACCTCAAGAGGTCTTTTTACAGAAGACCTCAAGAGGTCTTTTTATAGAAGACCTCAAGGGAGGTCTTTCATAGAAGACCTCAAGAGGTCTTTTTACAGAAGACCTCAAGAGGTCTTTTTACAGAAGACCTCAAGAGGTCTTTTTACAGAAGACCTCAAGAGGTCTTTTTATAGAAGACCTCAAGAGGTCTTTTATAGAAGACCTCAAGAGAGGTCTTTTATAGAAGACCTCAAGAGAGGTCTTTTATAGAAGACCTTAAGAGAGGTCTTTTATAGAAGACCTTAAGAGAGGTCTTTTATAGAAGACCTCAAGAGAGGTCTTTTATAGAAGACCTCAAGAGAGGTCTTTTATAGAAGACCTCAAGAGAGGTCTTTTATAGAAGAGCTCAGAGAGGTCTTTTGTAGAAGAGCTCAAGAGAGGTCTTTTGTAGAAGAGCTCAAGAGAGGTCTTTTGTAGAAGACCTCAAGGGAGGTATTTTATTGAAAACCTCAAGGGAGGTATTTTATGGAAGACCTCAAGGGAGGTATTTTATAGAAGACCTCAAGTGGGGTTTTTTTTATAGAAGACCTCAAGAGATCTTCTAGGATCAGAAATCCTCCACACAAACAGTCCTGTTTTGATGTGTTCTTCTTCTGGGAAAACAAATTTTAAATCCAAAATTCTAACTTACTCCTCCAAATGTTTAATTCTCTTTTGCAGACGTTCGGTGCCATCACCCTGCCTCAGCAGATCATTATCCAATTGCAACTGCAAATTTTTCGCCTCCAGGCGTATATTTTGTGCCTCAATTGCCGATAGCTTCTCTTGCACTTTTTCCATTTCCGTCGTCAAGGCATTGCTACCTTTACCCTCCAACTCTAAGGCCAAGATTTTGCGCTGCTGCATTTCAATGCGTGTCTTTAAGGCCTGTATAATTTCATCATGGGCATCTTGGACAGCGGCCGAGGCGGCGAAATGAGATTTTCCACAGGTCGGTTGTTGTATGGACGAACAACGACCGGGAGAACTGCATTCGCTACTGGCTCCCGTATAGGTTTCAGGACTTTCGGAGGGAGTATATTTTGCCCCACCCCCTCCACCATTCGTATGCCCCGGCGAACCATGATGATGCAAATTGGGACAGGAGGGTGTGCGACAACATTTCATAGAATTTTGAACATTTTGCTGGGCAAAACGACCCAGTTTCGCCTCCAATATTTGTTTGTCCTTCTCCAGACGATTGATGGTGGTGCGGGCGGATTGTAGGAGACTCCTTGTCTTTTCCAACATCACTTCCGTCTCCTCCAGCTTAGCCTTGAATTTCTCAGCACTCTGTTGCCAACGTTTCTGTTTCTCCCACAGTCCTACCTCATTGGCACTGCGGGCTCTCTTACTCTCAATGATGACCCTTTGCCTTTGGATCTCGGCCCTTGCCTCCTCCAGATCAATTTCCAATTGCTGCAGACGCTTTTGTAGATTTTCATTTTTTACACGAGCATTCAGCTCGGTTTTAATCGAAACCACGGGACGTTTGATTAGCTGCTGGCGTAGCGATTGATTTAATTCGCGTGCCTGTTTTTCACGTTGAGCCAAATTGGCCAATTGTTTGCGCATAGCCTCCACCTGGGTTTGATAGATTTTATTGGTGGCCTCGGTGCGTGTCAAATCACTGGCCAGCTTGGCAATTTGATCGGCGGAATAGTTGGACGATTCATTGATGTAACGCTGCTGATCGTCCTGTAAAGAGATTTAAATGTGGATTTAAGTTGAAAAGAAAATTAAAAATGGAGATCTTACATGGAAGTTATTCAAGGTGTCCATTAGCTCATTGATGTGGCGATCTTTTTCTTCGAGAAGGGATCTTAGTTGATCTATTTCCGGATTGCTATTGGATGTGGCTTTGTCGCGTTCATCTAAGAGTCGGATTCTGGAAAAAAAAAAAAAAACAAAACATTAACATGAGTTCGTTGGAAATGTAAGTTTTTGGTTTCATGGACAAGCTAAATGGAGATTTTCCATGGAGGACTTTAAAATGAGTTGAGATTTGAATTATATTTTTTTCAGAAGCTAATAGAGCCACAAATTGGCCCATTAGTATCCCAAGGCATGGATTTTTTAAAAATATTTTTTTACGAAGACCATTTGAGCCACAAAACGCGGATTTTAAAGGGTATATCTTCGAGAACCCAATCAACGTGGATTTTTTAAATGTGTTTTTCGAGGACCTATCAACCAATCAAAGAAGAGTTTTAAGGAGTATTTGTTTTGCGGCCCTATAGATCTATCAACGTGGAGTTTTAATATGTCAGATTTCGAGAACCAATGGACCAGTCAACATAGATTTTTAAACAGTAGTTCTTCCATTTGATTAAGGAGCTATGGACCAAGCAACGCGGAGTTTTTAAAAGTAAGTTTTCGAGGACTTTGACACCAATCATAGCGGATTTTTTAACTGTGTTCTTTCAGGGTCCTATAGACCAATGGAGCTTTAACGAGTGTTTCTGCACCTATGGACAAATCAAAGCGGATTTCAAAGAAGGATTTTTAAGGATCTATGCAGGATCTTTAAACAGAAGACCCCTTCTATAGGAAGACCTTGGGCTCCTCTATGAGAAGACCTTCGGCTCTTCTTAGAGAAAGATCTTCAGCTCTTCTATGAGAATATCTTGAACCTGGTGTTTAAAAAAAAATTTATCAAGCGCGGGAACCCCAATCAATGTGGATTTGGAACGAGTATTTGTTTGAGGACCTATAGACTAATCAACACTGATTTTTAAGAAGTATTTTTTCGAAGACTTAGAGGTCAATCAACGAGCCTTCATAAAAAGATTTTTTCGAAGACTTAGGGGCCACTCAACTTTGCCACTGCATCAATCAACGTAGAAATTTAAAATGTAAATTTTCGAGAACCTACCCTCTTCCAATCAACAGGGACTTCAAAAGGAATTTTTTCATGGAGTTTTGAAGAGTATTTTCTCGATCGCCCATAGACTAATCAGCGTGGAGTATTTAAAGGTTATCGTTTATGTTTAAGGGCTTTTAGAATTAAAAAACGCTGGAATCTAAAAAAAAACGTTAATATCTAAAAAATATTTTTGAAGGATCATTGGACCCACGAAACCTGGATTTTTTTTAAGAATTGATAAATCAAGGGCCTCAAAACCAAAGAACGTGGATTTATTTTCAAGGGCCATCTTTCCGACGAAGATCTCAATAAAGGCTCTCTAAGGAAACTCAACAGAGATCATCTTTCTATGGGAGGATCTTTAAACAGAAGACCTCTTCTATGAGAAGTCCTTTGGCTCTTCTATGAGAAGACCTTCGGCTCTTCTATTAGAATATCTTCGGCTACTCTATGAGAAGACCTCCGGTTCTTCCAAGAAAAAACATTTTATCAAGTGCCTGAAGACCAATCAACGTGGATTTGAAATGAGTATTTGTTTGAGGACCTATGGACTAATCAACACTGCTTTTTAAAAAGTATTTTTCGAAGACTTAGAAGTTAATCAACGTGGCTTCATAAAAAGAAGACTTAGGGGCCACTCAACGTTGCCTCTAAATCAATCAACGTAGAATTTTAAAAAGTAAGTTTTGAGAACTTGCCCTCCAATCAACATCGATTTTAAACAGTATTTTTTTAGAGACCTGCAGACCAATCAACGTGTGGTGTTTTGAAGAGCATTTCCTAGATGGCCCATGGACCAATAAGCGTGGAGTATTTAAAGGATGTCGTTTAAGGACCCTTGGAGTTAAAAAAACGCTGGAGATACAAAACGTGGATTCCTAAAAAATTTTTTTTTCAAGGAGCACTGGAGCCACAAAACCTGGATTTTTTTAAGAATATTTATCAAGGACTACTAGACCACAGAACATGGATTTATTTTCAAGGGCAATCCAAGCCACAAAACTAGGGGTTTGAAGAAGGGTGGCCTTTCATAGAAAACCTCAAGGGATGTCTTTTATGGAAGATCTCAAGGGAGGTATTTTATGGAAGATCTCAAGGGAGGTCTTTTATGGAAGACCTCAAGGGAGGAAGACCTTCAAGGACCACTAATCCACAAAACATGGATGTTGAAAAACAATTTTCAAGACCTATAGAACTACAAAACGTGGAATTTTTGGGAAAAAAAACTTTCAAGATTTATGGGAGCCACAAAGCGTCAATTTTACAGAAAAGAAGTCCTGAATAGAGGTCTTAGAGACCCTCTGCAGGGGATTTATTTCTACAGAATACCATGTTCAACATAGATGACTTTATTGGAGGCGTTTATCTTACCCCAGACGTCAATAGAGATGTTTTTCCTATGGAACATCTTATTGTTAGACCTTTTTTAGAGAACTTTTTTTCGTTCCACATAAAACCACAGAGGTTCACTTTTTGATAGGAGACTCCAAAACAGCTCCCCATTTCATAGCAGATTTCTCTAAAAGGGATTCTTGGGGAACTCTACCGAGATTTTCTTCCTATTGATGATCTTATTGTTAGACCTTTATAGAGAACTTTATTTTCGTTCCACATAAAACCACAGAGGTCCACTTTTTGATAGGAGACCACAATACAGCTCCCCATTTCATAGCAGATTTCTCTAAAGGGGGTAGACCTTTACCGAGATTTTCTTCATTTTGATGATCTTATTGTTAGACCTTTATAGAGACAGTTTTTTTCGTTCCACATAAAACCACAGAGGTCAACTTTTTGATAGGAGACCTCAATACAGCCCCCCTCCTTTTTGATAGAAGACCTCCTCTTTCCATTGCAGATTTCTCTAAATGGGATTCTCGGAGATTGATGACCTAGTTAGATTACTTTTTAATATAAGACCTCATCACAGCTCATCTTTCCATTGCAGATTTCTCTAAAGGGAGTTATTGGAGTTTGGTGACCTAGTTAAATTCCTTTTTGTTAGAAGACCTCATTAAAGCTCCTTTTTCAATTGCAGATTTCTCTAAGGGGGGTTCTTGGAAACCTCTATCGAAATTATCTTCCTATTGATGGCCAAGTTAGATTCGCTTTTGCTTTTTGAAATAGAACTTTCGTATTTCTAGGAGGAAATCCACAACAGTGGCGGTCTTTTAATAGAAGACCCCGGTACCCCTACTTTTCTTCTAATGAAGACCTCAATAGGTCTCTCTTGGGTAACTAAATCGAGATCCTTCTATGGAAGACCTAGTCAAAAAACTTCTGAAAGGGACCTTATTGACAATAGTTTGCGGGTTTTTATACACTCCACCATTCTATGGAGGGTATATTAGCTTTGTCATTCCGTTTGTAACTCTTCGAAATATTCATAATAGACCCTACAATGAATATATATTCTGGATCAGCGTAAAATTCTAAGACGATCTATAGATTTCCGCCTGTCTGTCCGTCTGGTGTAATCACGGTATCTTTCGAACGAATTCATGAGCCATGTCGGTCCACGTTTTCGTATAGCCTCCATATAACGGTATCTCCCTATATTCGGTAGTTTGAAGATTTTAGCGACATCATTCTCCGGAATAGTTTCAAATTTCGTATTTGTAGTTCTTAATGGATACTACAGCCTATGACAGAAAATTGTCTGTGCAGGTTCACGTCTTCGTATAGTCCCCATATAACGGTACCTCCCGATATTCGGTATTTTGATGATTTTATTGACAATATTCACCGGAATCGTTTCAAATTTGGTATATGAAGTTCGTAATGAATACTACAGCCTTAGACAGAATGGTGTAACAACTATTTAGCTTATTTTCAAATTGTTGTTCCAACTGTTCTTTCTTGGAGTAGTCAATCGGACAGTTCGTCCGTGTAGACGGAACATTCACAATAGTATTTTTAATGATAATAGAACAGAGGCTTTGTAGTCGAGATTATTTTCATTCGAAAGTCCTAAATAGAAACCTACTACTTTTCAATACATTTTCCTGTATTGACAATAGAGATTTGTTTTTAATAGGACGTTTTTAGGACGTTTTTCCGCATTACTCACTTTTCTCGCAATATTGCAATCTCCTCCTCCTTCACCTTAAGGGTGCTCTCCCAATAGCTGGCCTTTTCTTTTAGCTCTCTTAACTGTTTGGAATAATTTTCAGGAATATCCTTGACGCCCTCCAGCTCATGTTTCTCCTGTACCGAAGACTGTTGTAGAGAAGGCAATTTGATCGGTGATGTCTGGCCAGCTGGACTTAGGTTTTCTTCGAATAACTCTTCAATCTTTTCATCTGTCATTTCATGCAAACTATTATCGGCATTTTCTTCGGGTCCGGCGGCATTCCTTGCCAAATCCAGTTTCTCATTGGAATTACGGCGAACCGTTTGACTTTCCAATTGGGTTTTTAATTCCAAAATTTCAATATCTTTGGTTTTGATGTTGAAATTTAAATTGGTTATGGTGTTCTTGAGGCCATCGATTTCAGAATTTAGTTTGCTAAGGTTGAGGTGGGCCTGCTCCCGTTCAGTTTGTAGGATGTCTTGATATTTTCCAATTGATTTGTCCTTTTCACTCAATAGAGTGTGGAAGGATAATATGGTTTTCTAAAATAAAATGAAATAAAATAATTTGAGGGAATATTATGACAGGTTTGGAAATATTGATATTTGAAAATGATTTACCTCAATGACATCCGATTGCAAGCTAGGCATGCCTTGTTCAGCAGTGGCTGTTGATGTTTGTGATTCCTGAGACTCCTTTAGGGACTTCAATTGCTGTTCCAAATCCGTTACTTGTTTTTGGGCATTCGAGAGGCTGTAAAAGGATTTAATCTTATTTAATTTCAATATTTTTTTGATAAAATATTGAATATATTTACCTTTCTTCTGTATTCTTTAACTTCTTCAAGGCATCCTCTAGCTGTGTTCCATTGGAAGTCTCCTTAATTTCCTTCTGTTCTTCTTCTATTTCCAGGGTTTGCACAATTTTCGAGACTGTGGGCATCGTACAAGTTTGAATTTCCACTTCACAAGTAGTTATTACCTCCTTGGCATGAGCATCTGCATTGGCTTCCTTTTCAGGACTCTTTGATTTCTCCTCCACCTCTTTAACAGGACTCTCTGAAAGTTTCGGCTCAACATTCTTTTCCGTGTTTTCAGTTTGTGTTCCCATTTCGCTCCTACCTTTCTTGGTGGGTGTTTGTATGGGTGATAGATTTTTATCGACCATTTCAATAGAGGTCTTTCGTGACTTATTGTTGGCCGAAAGTTTTCGTTCAGCGGGCACTGGTGGAGAGGTTATCGCAGGTTCTGTATTACAACCAATTTCCATGGTTGAGACTTTTTCTTCCACCGGATTTCCATTGGCTTTTTCAGTTTCCTTTTCCTCCTCATTCGCAGTATCCTTGCCAAACAATGCCTGTATTGTATGCCAGTGTTCCGACTCCGTGGCCATTTTGATCTTCATTTCGTTGAGATCCCTTTCCAAATCCACACATTTCTTTTCCAGTTGTTTTATTTGATCCTCATAGAGTCGGCATTGGGTTTCACTTTTGACAAGCTTGAAATGAAGGAAAAAGGATAAGGAAAATATTTATTAAAGGACTTAGACCAATAAATGAGGATTTTTTAAAGGAATATTTTTCAAGGAATAATAGACCAATAAACCTATATTTTTAAAGGAAAGCCGAGCAAATAAACGTGGATTTTTAAAAGAATATTTTTCAAGGGCCAAAAGACCAAGAAACGTGGATTTTTAAAGGAATATTTTTTCAAGGACCAAAAGACCCATAAACGTGGATTTTTGAAAGAATATTTTTCAAGGACCAAAAGACCAAGAAACGTGGATTTTTAAAGGAATATTTTTTCAAGAACCAAAAGACTAAGAAACGTGGATTTTTCAAGGAATATTTTTTCAAGGACCAAAAGACAAAGAAACGTGGATTTTTAAAGGAATATTTTTTCAAGGACCAAAAGACCAAGAAACGTGGATTTTTAAAGGAATATTTTTTCAAGGACCAAAAGACCAAGAAACGTGGATTTTTAAAGGACCAAAAGACCAAGAAACGTGGATTTTTAAAGGAATATTTTTTCAAGGACCAAAAGACCAATAAACGTGGATTTTTAAAGGAATATTTTTTCAAGGACCAAAAGACCAAGAAACGTGGATTTTTAAAGGAATATTTTTTCAAGGACCAAAAGACCAAGAAACGTGGATTTTTAAAGGAATATTTTTTCAAGGACCAAAAGACCAAGAAACGTGGATTTTTAAAGGAATATTTTTTCAAGGACCAAAAGACCAAGAAACGTGGATTTTTAAAGGAATATTTTTTCAAGGACCAAAAGACCAAGAAACGTGGATTTTTAAAGGAATATTTTTTCAAGGACCAAAAGACCAAGAAACGTGGATTTTTAAAGGAATATTTTTCAAGGACCAAAAGACCAAGAAACGTGGATTTTTAAAGGAATATTTTTTCAAGGACCAAAAGACCAAGAAACGTGGATTTTTAAAGGAATATTTTTTCAAGGACCAAAAGACCAAGAAACGTGGATTTTTAAAGGAATATTTTTTCAAGGACCAAAAGACCAAGAAACGTGGATTTTTAAAGGAATATTTTTTCAAGGACCAAAAGACCAAGAAACGTGGATTTTTAAAGGAATATTTTTTCAAGGACCAAAAGACCAAGAAACGTGGATTTTTAAAGGAATATTTTTTCAAGGACCAAAAGACCAAGAAACGTGGATTTTTAAAGGAATATTTTTCAAGGACCAAAAGACCAAGAAACGTGGATTTTTAAAGGAATATTTTTTCAAGGACCAAAAGACCAAGAAACGTGGATTTTTAAAGGAATATTTTTTCAAGGACCAAAAGACCAAGAAACGTGGATTTTTAAAGGAATATTTTTTCAAGGACCAAAAGACCAATAAACGTGGATTTTTAAAGGAATATTTTTTCAAGGACCAAAAGACCAAGAAACGTGGATTTTTAAAGGAATATTTTTTCAAGGACCAAAAGACCAATAAACGTGGATTTTTAAAGGAATATTTTTTCAAGGACCAAAAGACCAAGAAGCGTGGATTTTTAAAGGAATATTTTTTCAAGGACCAAAAGACCCATAAATGTGGATTTTTAAAGGAATATTTTTTCAAGGACCAAAAGACCAAGAAACGTGGATTTTTAAAGGAATATTTTTTCAAGGACCAAAAGACCAAGAAACGTGGATTTTTAAAGGAATATTTTTTCAAGGACCAAAAGACCAAGAAACGTGGATTTTTAAAGGAATATTTTTTCAAGGACCAAAAGACCAAGAAACGTGGATTTTTAAAGGAATATTTTTCAATTTTCGAGGTTTAAGGCCTTCTTACCTTAATCAACTGCTGATTTCCCTCCATTTGTTCGATTTTCTCCCTAAAAAGTTCCCCCATTACCACTTCAATGGTTTTTTGAATGTCTTCCTTGTTATCCTTTGCTTTGTGGGGAGAATTTCGGGGGGAATTTCGTTGCAGAAATTTATGATAAGCAAACACAAAATTGGTGAGGAAGACAAGCGGTGTAAATTTGGCATATTTTTCACGAAGACAATTCAGGGATTTTTGCAGGAATCTGAAACGGTGGAAAGGATAATAAATATTTCGATATATGAGAAGTAGATGAGGGGGGAGGGGAGATACTGACTTGATTTTAATGTTGCTATTTTGGCGTTCGGTTTGGAAGTTCTTCTCTAGTTCCCTGTTGAAATTGTCACGACTAATGAGATCCTGCTGCAGGGAGTCGGCTTGAAGTTTCAGGGCATCACGCTCATATTTCAAGTTGCTGATTTCGGTTTTGGCTGAAACAAAAACAGAGTAAATTTCATTTTTTGAAAGATTTTTCTTTTGGGAGTCTTGTCTCACCTGCCTCCAGATCCCTTTGAATCTTGGCCATCAGTAGCTTATCCTCCGTAGAGCTTTGTAAATCGGCCACCAGATGCCTCAGGCTAATGTGATTGTCGGTAATGTCATTGAGCAGCTTTTGCTGGGAGCCAATTTGATCCTGGGCAATTTCCAGCAGAGATTCCAATTGGGAATTTTTCCTCTGCCATTCCAAACGCTGGGCCTCAAATTCCTTTAGCTTTTGTTGTTGGTCTTCAAATTCTTGTTGTGTGACAAAGGATAATTGCAGATCGTCCTGTATGATACCATAATCCATACACATATCGGGTATTTTCAAATCGTTGCCATATCGGCCCGACAAAACCTCTTTGGTCAGTTGGGCCAAGAGCAGCTGACTTTGTTGTAGAGATTTTTGTAATTCATTGTAATCGTCGTGGGTGTAAATGTAATTCGCTTTGTAATACACCAAATCTTGTTCCAATTTTTCAATGGCGGCTTTCGAGGAGGATATTTCCAATTTGTAGTTGGCTTCTTTTTCAATGACCTGGAGTTCAAGATTTTTCAAATTTTCCAGAGTTGTATCGAAATCTTGACGCATATAGGCGAAACTTTTTGTTTCCCTGCTCAAATCCTTTTCCAAGTGGACGATTTTCTCGGTAAGTTGACCACACGATTGCATCAGCTCCACATCGCTGGCATTCATGTGGAGTTGGAGCTCTTCGTAATATTTTTTATAGATTTTCATTTCCTCCAACTGCAATTCGCGGTCCCTTTGGGCCTCGGTGCAAAGGGGTTCTCTGGGTGTTTGTATATTGGGTATATTTATACTTTTATTGGGTGTTGTGGGTCTGGTGGAGCTATCCAAGTATTGAGGCAAATTTATGGATGAAGATTCCTGCAGAGGTTTTATTTCGCCCTCCTCCCGTAAACTTTCCATGGAATTGAGATCTTCGGGAATAGGATTTTCATCCGGCGAGATCTCTTCTTTACCTCCTTCCTCCACCTGGTTCTGTTGTTGAATATGCTGTATTAGTCTCTCCTCCAGGGCCTTTTCCCTCTCCCTCAGTAATCTCACCTCATCCCGCAAATGTTTGGGGGAATTAAGGGGAGAATTTTCAATTCTCAAGGCCCTGATCAAACGCTCCAGCAGCACCTCGCTAATGGTTATGTTATCCGAACAATCTGAAATGAAAATCTCAATTAATCAAATTTTTCCCCTCCCCAACCAATTTTCCAACTCACCATCATATTCCCTTAATTTCTCCAGAATCTCCAGCATTCCCTGCCTCAGTATCTCATTTTCCTCCAAAGCCTCCTGATATTTGACGTCCGTTTCCCTAGTATTTTGATCTTGTAACTCAATTCTCATATTTCCATTACATTGAGAGCACACCGTGACCATAAGGGATGCCTCGGCGGAATTCGAGGAATCTTCCACCTCTCCGATTTCTCGAGAGGTGGAACTATTTTTTCGCTTTGGTGTAACTTTGGGGAATTTGGGTAGGCCAATATTTGAGACTTCTTCTGGCTTCTCAAGAATCTTAGGCTCCGTGGTAGTCAGGGTGGGATTTTCGGAAAGGGTGCGAGCTTCGGGGCTGATATTCAGCTGGCGTTGAAGTTCGAGTAGTTCTTTTCTGAAATAAAAAGAAAAAATAAGGGTTAGTGGAATATTCTTTTTAAACCCAAGTTTATTGGTCCTTGGGTCCTTGTAAAAATATTCTTTAAAAAAATCCACGTTTATTGGTCCTTGGGTCCTTGTAAAAATATTCTTTAAAAAAATCCACGTTTATTGGTCCTTGGGTCCTTGTAAAAATATTCTTTAAAAAATCCACGTTTATTGGTCCTTGGGTCCTTGTAAAAATATTCTTTAAAAAAATCCACGTTTATTGTCCTTGGGTCCTTGTAAAAATATTCTTTAAAAAAATCCACGTTTATTGGTCCTTGGGTCCTTGTAAAAATATTCTTTAAAAAATCCACGTTTATTGGTCCTTGGGTCCTTGTAAAAATATTCTTTAAAAAAATCCACGTTTATTGGTCCTTGGGTCCTTGTAAAAATGTTCCTTTAAAAATCCATGTTTATTGGTCCTTGTAAAAATATTCTTTAAAAAATCCAGGTTTATTTTTCTTTTGGTCCTTGAAAAAATATTCTTTAAAAAATCCAGGTTTATTGGTCCTTTGGTCCTTGAAAAATATTCTTTAAAAATCCACGTTTATTGGTCCTTGGGTCCTTGTAAAAATATTCTTTAAAAAATCCACGTTTATTGGTCTGGAGGTCTTTGAAAAATATTCTTTAAAAAATCCACGTTTATTGGTCTGGAGGTCTTTGAAAAATATTCTTTAAAAAATCCACGTTTATTGGTCTGGAGGTCTTTGAAAAATATTCTTTAAAAATCCACGTTTATTGGTCTGGAGGTCTTTGAAAAATATTCTTTAAAAAATCCACGTTTATTGGTCTGGAGGTCTTTGAAAAATATTCTTTAAAAAATCCACGTTTATTGGTCTGGAGGTCTTTGAAAAATATTCTTTAAAAAATCCACGTTTATTGGTCTGGAGGTCTTTGAAAAATATTCTTTAAAAAATCCACGTTTATTGGTCTGGAGGTCTTTGAAAAATATTCTTTAAAAAATCCACGTTTATTGGTCTGGAGGTCTTTGAAAAATATTCTTTAAAAAATCCACGTTTATTGGTCTGGAGGTCTTTGAAAATATTCTTTAAAAAATCCACGTTTATTGGTCTGGAGGTCTTTGAAAAATATTCTTTAAAAAATCCACGTTTATTGGTCTGGAGGTCTTTGAAAAATATTCTTTAAAAAATCCACGTTTATTGGTCTGGAGGTCTTTGAAAAATATTCTTTAAAAAATCCACGTTTATTGGTCTGGAGGTCTTTGAAAAATATTCTTTAAAAAATCCACGTTTATTGGTCTGGAGGTCTTTGAAAAATATTCTTTAAAAAATCCACGTTTATTGGTCTGGAGGTCTTTGAAAAATATTCTTTAAAAAATCCACGTTTATTGGTCTGGAGGTCTTTGAAAAATATTCTTTAAAAAATCCACGTTTATTGGTCTGGAGGTCTTTGAAAAATATTCTTTAAAAAATCCACGTTTATTGGTCTGGAGGTCTTTGAAAAATATTCTTTAAAAAATCCACGTTTATTGGTCTGGAGGTCTTTGAAAAATATTCTTTAAAAAATCCACGTTTATTGGTCTGGAGGTCTTTGAAAAATATTCTTTAAAAAATCCACGTTTATTGGTCTGGAGGTCTTTGAAAAAATATTCTTTAAAAAATCCACGTTTATTGGTCTGGAGGTCTTTGAAAAATATTCTTTAAAAAATCCACGTTTATTGGTCTGGAGGTCTTTGAAAAATATTCTTTAAAAAATCCACGTTTATTGGTCTGGAGGTCTTTGAAAAATATTCTTTAAAAAATCCACGTTTATTGGTCTGGAGGTCTTTGAAAAATATTCTTTAAAAAATCCACGTTTATTGGTCTGGAGGTCTTTGAAAAATATTCTTTAAAAAAATCCACGTTTATTGGTCTGGAGGTCTTTGAAAAATATTCTTTAAAAAATCCACGTTTATTGGTCTGGAGGTCTTTGAAAAATATTCTTTAAAAAATCCACGTTTATTGGTCTGGAGGTCTTTGAAAAATATTCTTTAAAAATCCACGTTTATTGGTCTGGAGGTCTTTGAAAAATATTCTTTAAAAAATCCACGTTTATTGGTCTGGAGGTCTTTGAAAAATATTCTTTAAAAAATCCACGTTTATTGGTCTGGAGGTCTTTGAAAAATATTCTTTAAAAAATCCACGTTTATTGGTCTGGAGGTCTTTGAAAAATATTCTTTAAAAAATCCACGTTTATTGGTCTGGAGGTCTTTGAAAAATATTCTTTAAAAAATCCACGTTATTGGTCTGGAGGTCTTTGAAAAATATTCTTTAAAAAATCCACGTTTATTGGTCTGGAGGTCTTTGAAAAATATTCTTTAAAAAATCCACGTTTATTGGTCTGGAGGTCTTTGAAAAATATTCTTTAAAAAATCCACGTTATTGGTCTGGAGGTCTTTGAAAAATATTCTTTAAAAAATCCACGTTTATTGGTCTGGAGGTCTTTGAAAAATATTCTTTAAAAAATCCACGTTTATTGGTCTGGAGGTCTTTGAAAAATATTCTTTAAAAAATCCACGTTATTGGTCTGGAGGTCTTTGAAAAATATTCTTTAAAAAATCCACGTTTATTGGTCTGGAGGTCTTTGAAAAATATTCTTTAAAAAATCCACGTTTATTGGTCTGGAGGTCTTTGAAAAATATTCTTTAAAAATCCACGTTTATTGGTCTGGAGGTCTTTGAAAATATTCTTTAAAAAATCCACGTTTATTGGTCTGGAGGTCTTTGAAAAATATTCTTTAAAAAATCCACGTTTATTGGTCTGGAGGTCTTTGAAAAATATTCTTTAAAAAAATCCACGTTTATTGGTCTGGAGGTCTTTGAAAAATATTCTTTAAAAAATCCACGTTTATTGGTCTGGAGGTCTTTGAAAAATATTCTTTAAAAAATCCACGTTTATTGGTCTGGAGGTCTTTGAAAAATATTCTTTAAAAAATCCACGTTTATTGGTCTGGAGGTCTTTGAAAAATATTCTTAAAAAATCCACGTTTATTGGTCTGGAGGTCTTTGAAAAATATTCTTTAAAAAATCCACGTTTATTGGTCTGGAGGTCTTTGAAAAATATTCTTTAAAAAATCCACGTTTATTGGTCTGGAGGTCTTTGAAAAATATTCTTTAAAAAATCCACGTTTATTGGTCTGGAGGTCTTTGAAAAATATTCTTTAAAAAATCCACGTTTATTGGTCTGGAGGTCTTTGAAAATATTCTTTAAAAAATCCACGTTTATTGGTCTGGAGGTCTTTGAAAAATATTCTTTAAAAAATCCACGTTTATTGGTCTGGAGGTCTTTGAAAAATATTCTTTAAAAAATCCACGTTTATTGGTCTGGAGGTCTTTGAAAAATATTCTTTAAAAAATCCACGTTTATTGGTCTGGAGGTCTTTGAAAAATATTCTTTAAAAAATCCACGTTTATTGGTCTGGAGGTCTTTGAAAAATATTCTTTAAAAAATCCACGTTTATTGGTCTGGAGGTCTTTGAAAAATATTCTTTAAAAAATCCACGTTTATTGGTCTGGAGGTCTTTGAAAAATATTCTTTAAAAATCCACGTTTATTGGTCTGGAGGTCTTTGAAAAATATTCTTTAAAAAATCCACGTTTATTGGTCTGGAGGTCTTTGAAAAATATTCTTTAAAAAATCCACGTTTATTGGTCTGGAGGTCTTTGAAAAATATTCTTTAAAAAATCCACGTTTATTGGTCTGGAGGTCTTTGAAAATATTCTTTAAAAAATCCACGTTTATTGGTCTGGAGGTCTTTGAAAAATATTCTTTAAAAAATCCACGTTTATTGGTCTGGAGGTCTTTGAAAAATATTCTTTAAAAAATCCACGTTTATTGGTCTGGAGGTCTTTGAAAAATATTCTTTAAAAAATCCACGTTTATTGGTCTGGAGGTCTTTGAAAAATGTTCTTTAAAAAATCCACGTTTATTGGTCTGGAGGTCTTTGAAAAATATTCTTTAAAAAATCCACGTTTATTGGTCTGGAGGTCTTTGAAAAATATTCTTTAAAAAATCCACGTTTATTGGTCTGGAGGTCTTTGAAAATGTTCTTTAAAAAATCCACGTTTATTGGTCTGGAGGTCTTTGAAAAATATTCTTTAAAAAATCCACGTTTATTGGTCTGGAGGTCTTTGAAAAATATTCTTTAAAAAATTTACGTTTATTGGTCTGGAGGTCTTTGAAAAATATTCTTTAAAAAATCCACGTTTATTGGTCTGGAGGTCTTTGAAAAATATTCTTTAAAAAATCCACGTTTATTGGTCTGGAGGTCTTTGAAAAATATTCTTTAAAAAATCCACGTTTATTGGTCTGGAGGTCTTTGAAAAATATTCTTTAAAAAATCCACGTTTATTGGTCTGGAGGTCTTTGAAAAATATTCTTTAAAAAATTTACGTTTATTAATATTTTGGTCCTTTAAACATATTCTTTGTCCTTTTGGTACCTGAAAAAAATATTCTTCAAAAAAATTCTCAGCTCCTCACCTCAAATCACATTTCTCCATTTTCAGCTGCAATCGCATCTCCTCCGAAGCTCTCAATTTCAGCGTGAGCTTTTCAATCATTTTCTCCTTGTTTCTCTCTTTTGCGGTGAGATTTTTCGTGGTAATAACCACATCCTCCGGTATGTTTAGACGTTTTCTCAGCAGCGAATTCTCTTGGGCAATTTCATGTAGGGAGTTCAGCTCCATGACCAAAGCCCGAATTTGTTTATCTCTGGACTGTAATTTATTTTCCAAAGACGAACATTTTCTCAAAGCATTCAGCAAACCATCCTCACCCTTTTGATAGGCTCTCAAAGCATTACATGCCTCCAAGGCTTGCTTGGCCTTTAGGCAACATTCTTCTTCAGCTCGCTCCAACATTTCGGTAAGTTCTCGTACCTTATCGTTACTGGTTTTCAAAGCCATTTCAATGGTTCGACAACACGATCGAGGATTGTTCGGGTTGCGTTCGTGCTCCCGCTCGGCAGTGATTTTATTCATCAGTTTTGTAGAGGCAATCATTTCTTCGGCCATTGTTTTAATTTTCAATTCCAGCTGTTCAATGAGTTTGTCGCGGCATTCCAAAGACTGAAAGAGAGAAAGAGAACGACAAGAGAGAGCAACAAAAAGAGGGAAATTAAATTTTAAAAGAGATAGAGAGAGTTTTTATTTTCCCGCTCACATGCAGCAATCTGCTTTTCTCTTCCTGCTCATTTGAGTTCACGCTCTCCTTATGATCCTCACTGCTGCTCTTGGCACTCTCCAGGTCTTCGGAACGCTCACTGCGCTCTTTCAGCTTCCGTAGCTGTTTATCCTTTTCATCGATTATCTTCTTCCAAGCCATGGCCTTCTTTTCCAATTTGTCAATAAATTCCTTAACTTCTGCCTCACTTTTATCCCTTTCATCTTCCAAATAGGTGACCTGCCCCTCGAGCTTTTTTATTTCAATATTCAATTCCTCAATATTCTCCTTGTGTGCGGAGTTCTCACTTTGCAGCAAAGTTATGTCCGCCTTGAGTTTCATTATCGACTCCTTGCTGTGTTGGAAATCTTTCTCCAGCGTCAATATCGTTTTGGATTGTTCGATATTTTGATTTTGAAGGGACTTCGGATTAAAAAAAAAAACAAAATTAAAAATTTATAGAAATTTTGAAGAAAAATATTGGGAAAAACTTTAGGTTCGGCTGGGCCGAACTTTGAATAACCTCCACCATTTGAAACTATTTTCAAAAAAAAAAAAAAAATAAATAAAAAAAAAAATAAATAAATAAAATAAATAAATATATAAATTATAAAAAATATTAAATAATTAAAAAAAATAAATAAAAATTCTGTTCAAATCTTAAAAATATCGAATTTACCCGTTATATTAGGGTCTTTACGAAGACGTGGACCTGCAAAGGCAACTTTTGAAATAAGTTAATGTCGCCAAAATCATCAAAATACCGAATATCGGGAGGTGCCGTTATATGGGGCCTATACCAAAATGTGGACCTGCAAGGACAATTTTCTGTCATAGGCTGGAGTATCCATTACGAACTTCAAATTTGAAACAATTCCGGTGAATAATGTCGCTTAAATCATCAAAATACCGAATACTGGGAGGTACCATTATATGGGGGCTATACGAAAGCGTGGACTTGCACAGACAATTTTCTGTCATAGGCTGTAGTATCCATTGCGAACTTCAAATACCAAATTTAAAACAATTCCGGTGAATAATGTCGCTAAAATCACCATAATACCGAATATCGGGAGGTACCATTATATGGAGACTATACGAAGGCGTAGACCTACACAGACAATTTTCTGTCATAGGCTGGAGTATCCATTAGGAACTCCAAAACCCAAATTTAAAACAATTCCGGTGAATAATGTCGCTAAAATCATCAAAATATCGAATACCGGGAGGTACCATTATATGGGGGCTATACGAAGACGTGGACCTACAGGGACAACTCTCTGTCATAGGCTGTAGTATCCATTACGAACTTCAAATACCAAATTTGAAACAATTCCGGTGAATAATATCGCTAAAATTATCGAAATACCGAATACCAGGAGGTACCGTTATATGGGGGCTATACGAAGACGTGGACCCACATGGCCCATTTTCAATACCAAAAGTCCTGCAGACATAATATACATTTGAGAAAAATTTTATCAACCCACTTCATATCGTTCGGAAGCTAGAGTGATTTCCACAGACGCGCCAACGGACAGACGGACGGACATCACTAAATCGACATAGAATTTTATGGTGATTTCGAGGTGTTACAAACGGAATGACATACTATGGTGGAGGGTATAAAAATTAAGAAAACATTTTTTGGAAGTATTTTTGGATCCCTTACCTCTATTTCTCGTAGTAACCTTTTGATGTGTTTGTTTTTCGTATTAATGTTGCGCAGCAGAGTCTCCTGTTTATCCAGTTCGGATAAGGGATCGGAAGAATCTTTGTCACTACCCTCAGCATTGGCAGCTGCTTCCTGGAGTCTCTTTTGCATGGAAAACATTTCCTCGGTGAGCTGAAAATATCAAAAAAATTTAAATAACCAATAATCATAACTCCGACATATTGTAGACCTCTGAGCCACATTCTAGTCTCAGAAGACTCATATAGGGTCTCCTGACCATAGAAGACTAATAATAACACTGTGAGAAAAAATTTTAAATTTTCCAAAAATTACAACAAAACCTCAGTAGATTAGGACAGTAGAGAAAATTAAAGACAAGACAAGAGTTTACGCAATGTAACCCAAAAGGGGGGGGGGGGAGGAAAGTTCCCCTCTCTTTCAACTTTTCGCACTAAGATGCCTTGGAAGCCATGGATTTTTGGAATATAGTGTCTTCGGCAGTATTACTAATAACAAAAGTTAAGTTTTTTTTGGTCAACCATTTTAAACCTCAAGCGAAGCCACCAAGGGGTCGTTTTCGGTCCTTTTTGCGAAAAATGGTTCAAAACTCAAATAAAATGGGATCGGGGATACAAAATTATTTGTCATACAATTCTACTATTGGTCCTAGAAGACGTCAAAAGTGATATAATATACCCACCGATGATATCTTGCCCATCCTTCTCATTTTATCATACCTTTTTAATTTTCCTTTTATATTCCAAACGCTCATCCTCCAAATCGCTAATCATGCGTTTCAGTTTTTCATTTTCATCTACCAAGCGGTCATTGTGGGACTCTGAAAAGAGGGTAAGCGATTTAAAATTACGATCTACCTACAGCCTTAAATTCATCTCCGAAAACAAGGACTCACCCAAACTCCCACGATCCTTTTCATCCAACTCCGCCTCAAGTTCCCTGACCTGCTGGCCCTTGTACTGCAGAATGGCCAGAGTTAGATCTAAGGTTTTGCGTAAGGATTTCTTGGGTAGCTCTTCAACGACTCTGGACAAATTCAAAATGGTTTCGTAGACTTCATCCTTTTGTTGACTGGATAACTCTTTGAACTTTTTTACCGACACAACTTCGGGGAGTTCCATTTTAATGGAAATTCCAGTATTTCCTCAAAGAATTGGAAGGAGATTTTTTAAACTTTAACCAATAAAACTTATGATTTTAGCCTCGGCTTAAACATTTTCCTTAAAAATGTCCTTTTTCCTGGAGCTGTGATTCAATCAAATGACGTTTTTTTTCTCACCTAAAATGTAAGGAAAAAATTTTAAGCTGACAGTCCACTACCCTTAGGGTTGCCCTGGCAACCGATCTATCATTTCGTTTTCTTCTTCTACACCTAGAAAGTGAAAATGTTGTTTGTTGTAAACAATGCACTGGCCGTTTGTTGACCCGGCTAAACCCGCGCCACGTTTTTTGGGGGTGGATTTTCCGTTATCTTTTTTCATCCATTGTTTGTTTTTAATTTCGACAAGCCACGTGCTTTTTTGTGGGAGGGTGGAAGTTGTTATTTTTGTTATATTCCCTTTCGTCATTTTTATTCGCATTTGTTTTGGTTGGGGTTTTTATTTTGATTCGAATATTCTGTGGGATGTGGATTTTATGTGGAACCCATTGTCATTGAAGGACAATGACATTGAACTTCAAAGTGAAAGTTGGAGAGGAAAAAAGTTGTCGAGAGAAAATGATTAAAAAAAACAAACTATGAAACGAGGGACTTTTATTAAAGAGGGAAATATGAGCGAGCTGGATATGGTCTCTCTTTAGACCAGCTGGAAATGATCTCTCTATAGAACAGCTGGAAATGGTCTCTCTATAGAACAGCTGGAGATGGTCTCTTCATAGACCAGCTCTGGAGGTGGTCTCTTCATAGACCAGCTCTGGAGGTGGTCTCTACATAGACCAGCTCTGGAGATATTCTCTTCATAGACCAGCTCTGGAGTTGGTCTCTTCATAGACCACCTCTGGAGTTGGTCTCTTCATAGACCAGCTCTGGAGGTGGTCTCTTCATAGACCAGCTCTGGAGGTGGTCTCTTCATAGACCAGCTCTGGAGGTGGTCTCTTCATAGACCAGCTCTGGAGTTGGTCTCTTCATAGACCACCTCTGGAGTTGGTCTCTTCATAGACCATCTCTGGAGGTGGTCTCTTCATAGACCAGCTCTGGAGGTGGTCTCTTTATAGACCAGTCTCTTCATAGACCAGCTCTGGAGGTGGTCTCTCCATAGACCACCTCTGGAGTTGGTCTCTTCATAGACCAGCTCTGGAGGTGGTCTCTTCATAGACCAGCTCTGAAGGTGGTCTCTTCATAGACCAGCTCTGGAGGTGGTCTCTTCATAGACCAGCTCTGGAGGTGGTCTCTTCATAGACCAGCTCTGGAGGTGGTCTCTTCATAGACCAGCTTTGGAGGTGGTCTCTATAGACCAGCTCTGGAGGTGGTCTCTATAGACCAGCTCTGGAGGTGGTCTCTATAGACCAGCTCTGGAGGTGGTCTCTATAGACCAGCTCTGGAGGGGGTCTCTATAGACCAGCTCTGGAGGGGGTCTCTATAGACCAGCTCTGGAGGGGGTCTCTAGAGGTCGTCTTTGCTATAGACGAGCTCTATAGAGGTTGTCTTTGCTATAGACGAGCTCTATAGAGGTTGTCTTTGCTATAGACGAGCTCTATAGAGGTTGTCTTTGCTATAGACGAGCTCTATAGAGGTCGTCTTTGCTATAGATTAGCTCTATAGAGGTCGTCTTTGCTATAGATGAGCTCTATAGAGGTTGTCTTTGCTATAGACGAGCTCTATAGAGGTTGTCTTTGCTATAGACGAGCTCTATAGAGGTTGTCTTTGCTATAGACGAGCTCTATAGAGGTTGTCTTTGCTATAGACGAGCTCTATAGAGGTTGTCTTTGCTATAGACGAGCTCTATAGAGGTTGTCTTTGCTATAGACGAGCTCCATAGAGGTTGTCTTTGCTATAGACGAGCTCTATAGAGGTTGTCTTTGCTATAGACGAGCTCTATAGAGGTTGTCTTTGCTATAGACTAGGTTTTCGAAGCCTCACCTCATTTTACACGAGTTGAGGACTTGTCTGTATGTTAGACGAGTTGAAAACTCGTCTTTGCTCGAGATGAGTTGAAAACTTGTTTCTATTTTAGACGAGTTAAAAACTCGTCTCTTTTTAATACGCATTTTTAGACTTGTCTATATTTTAGATGAGTTGAAGACTCGTCTTTATTTTAGACGAGTTGAAGACTCGCATTTATCTTAGGCGAGTTGAAGATTCGTAATTATTTTAGGCGATTGGAAGCCTCGGCTTTATTTTAGACGAGTTGAATCGTCGTCCTTATTTTAGACGAGTTGAAGCCTCGTTTCGAGTCTTATTTCGTCTCTTGTAGACGAGTCATAACTCGTCTCTCTTAGACGAAAAAATTTTTATAAATTTGATAAAAAAAAAATATATATATTTACAAAAATAATATTTCAAATAAAAGGATTTAAGTACACAAATCTGGCAGATCTCCCTCCCGACTTTTGGCATCCAACTGCAGGAGCATAAACTCATAGGTAACAATGGTGGACATCATCTGAAATACCATAAACCAATATTATATATTGAAATTGTATGATATAACCTCCGAAACTCACCCCAAAGAACCCCTGCCGCGTAACTGTATAGAAGTATTTGCCCGTCAATCCCAGCGGTTCATCTAAAATTTGTGCCAAAAACCGTTGTACCTCCTCAGTCCAACAGCCACTCGGCACCAGATACAGGGTCTTCAAGGGCAACAGAGAGGCATCTCGTATTCGCGAGGCAAACATAAAAACACCACAAGTTCGACCAAGCAAAAATGCCAAAGACATCCAAAAGTACACAGTACTAATGGGATAGCGTAGTTTTCTGCAAGAGAGAGGGGGAGTTATTTATTGGATGATGTTTGAAATTTTGAAATGGGGTGGGGGAAAATGCTTACGTAAATATATTCAGCAGTTGATTACAAATGAAATACATATTGTTGATTGATGATAGGAGTACGATGGCCGAGAGATGCTCATTCACCTTTTCCATGAATTCACACAAGAGGATGTGATGCTGGCGAATTTGATTCCACAGGGCATCGGGGACGTACTGGAAGGAAGTAATATAATTAAAAATGTCCTATAGGTGGAAGATCGTCAATTGTTCGTCTGTAGATAGAAGAGCTTTTAAAGCTCTTCTATGGATAGAAGGCCTTTTAGAGCTCTTCCATGGATAGAAGACATGTTAAAGCTCTTCTATGGACCGAAAACCTTCTGAAGCTCTTCTATGCCTAGAAGACATTTTAAAGCTCTTCTATGGACCGAAAACCTTCTGAAGCTCTTCTATGCCTAGAAGACCTTTTAAAGCTCTTCTATGGATAGAAGACCTTCTGAAGCTCTTCTATGGATAGACGATCTTTTAAAGCTCTTCTATGGCTAGAAGACCTTCTGAAGCTCTTCTATGGCTAGAAGACCTTCTGAAGCTCTTCTATGGCTAGAAGACCTTCTGAAGCTCTTCTATGGATAGAAGGAATTTTAGAGCTCTTCCATGGATAGAAGAGATTTTAAAGCTCTTCTGTGGATAGAAGACCTTTCAAAGCTCTTCTATGGATAGAAGACCTTTCAAAGCTCTTCTTTGGATAGAAGACCTTTTATAGCTCGTCTATGCCTAGGAGACCTTTTAAAGTTCGTCTATGCCTAGAATACCTTTTAAAGCTCTTCTATGGACAGAAGAGCCTTAAAAGCTCTTCTATTTATAGGAGAGCTTTAAAAGCTTTAGTATGGACATAATACCTTTAAGAGCTCTCCTATAAATATAAGAGCCTTTAAAGCTCTTCTATGGATCTTCAAAAACTCCTTTTTAGGTAGAAGAGCTTTTAAAGATCTTCTACGGATAAAATAATGTTTGAAGAGCTTTCAAAGTCCAAGTTCAAATCCAAAGATAAATTCAGCTTACATTTCCTTCCAAAAGCTCTATGCGCTCGGCAAACTGTTGGAAGCGTGTTGCAATGCCCAAACTAACAGCCATAATGAAGAAATCCATAAAATTCCAGGTGACCGTAAAAGCGGTATTGAAAAACTGTAGAGAAAAGAGTTGAGAAGTGGAGGATGTTAGAAAATTAAAAAAAAAATTACTCTAAAATGAGGGAGTAATTCCCATATCCCACAATTCGTGATACTAAAATTATGTTTTTTTTTTTTTTTTTTTTTTGGAAAAAAAATCACTTTTTGTACCACAAATTTTTAAGGACATTCGCAAGGATTAGTAATCTGGAAGTCAACATACAAACGTCAAAATCACCACCATAATGTGATAGTCGAAATAGGTGAAGACATCACTCATCAGGGCCGTTTCTAAATATTCCTTGTAAGAGTGGCGGGTATCCTCCGGATGGCAGACTAGGCGTTCCATCAGGAAGTTATAGTAGTGGGAGGCAAAGTACATGCCATTTTCCACTAAAAGCAAGGGAAAAGTTTGTTTATTATTCGTTTATGACAGAATAGTAATCTTTCCACTCACAAAAGGCCAAGGACCAAAAAACTACCGTTAGGATTCGCAACTGTTTCAGCAGGGACCATTTAGGCGGCTGATAGGGAGGCTTCAGGAATATCAAATCAATTCGTGTCCAGTGCATAATTAGTTCAGGCCAACCCCGAGCTATGCTCAGGAAATTTAGAAAAACTGTCATACACATGAAGAAAAAGAACATGCCAACTGGAAATTAAAAAAATTGAAGAGATTATCTCAAAATATATTTCGAAAAAAAAATCCGTTATAATTAGTTGAAAAAAATTAAAAAAAATATTAAAATTGATCGGAAGAATTAAAAAAAAATCGCAATATTTTGTCGAATAATAAAATAATAAAAAAAAATAATAAAAATAATAATCAAGTTAAATGCAGAAAGTTCGGCCCGGCCCTCCACCATTTGAAACGAATTTGGAATTTTTCAAAAAATAAAATCCTTAAAAATATTCGTTATATTGGGGTCTATACGACGTGGACTCCAACATACATAGGCATTGTTTGTCATAAGCCATTACCATATTCAAATTCGAATGTCGTATACAGGGAGGTTCCGTTATATCGGAACTGTGTGAAGATCTGGACCTGCATAGACAATTTTCTATCACAGGCTTTAGCATACATTACATTACGAACTTCAAATACGACATCTCAAACAATTTCGCTGGGTATTATACTTAAACACTTTAAAATACCGAATATAGAGAGGTACTGTATATAAGAGCTTAAACGAATACCTGGACCTGCATAGACAATTTTCTGTCACAGACTGTAGTTCCCATTACGAACTCTAAATACGTAATTTGAAACAATTCCGGTGAATAATGACGCTAAAATCATCACCGAATATTGGGAGGTACCGTTATATGGGGGCTATACGAAGACGTGGACCTGCACAGAAAATTTTCTGTCATAGGCTGAAGTAATTGTTTTCCTGTTTCGGATTTGAATATGACAAAAGTTGCCTATGCAGGACCACGTGGTCGTACGACTACATTTGGTATTTTAAAGAATTTAACAGAATATTTAACGGATTTTATTTTTATAAAAATTTGCCAAATTCGTTCCAAATGGTGGAGGGTATTCAAAGTTCGGCCTTGCCGAATTCTCAGCTTTTTTACTTGTTTTAGCCCTACTTTCATAATCTGCTGGAATTCCCCACCAAAAAAAAAAAAGAAAAAAAAATAATAAAATAAATTTTGCCTCCCAGTGTTATTGGCGGTCATGGAACTTACTTATATTTTTTGGATTCAATCCAACCTTCAGCAGACTATCGGAGACATGTAGGGTTTTCCAGCTGCCAAAAAATAGAAAAAGCACGGTTGTGGTAAATGTCAGGCAGGGTATTTTGAAAGCAAGGCGATAAGGATTGCAGGACATCGAGTTGACCAAGGGCATAAGGCCAAATATTTGAGCCAACAGCAAACCTTTATGAGAAGAGAAGAATTACAAATTAATTTCTGAAATTCCAGGGAAAATTTCCAAAGCCCCACATGGTCTCATGGCCCGATGAAACGTATCCAAATTACCAAAATCCTGTCGATGATGTAGCTGGGCAAATTTATTTAAAATTCGTTTTTGTTCGCGTCTTCGTAGTTTGAGATTTGTCCAAACTTTCCAATGGTATTTGGAGAGAGGCATATTTTTGTTTTTTTTCCGAACACCTTGAGTATGGCAAATTCCATTCGAAACTGATGACCACATTTGCGGGTTGCCACAAGGTGTCTCACCCTGGCCACAATTATGAATGCATGTTGATATCTAATACCTGTGATTCGTATCGAAATTATTTGAATATAATTATGGGGTCTGGGTATAAAGTTTTAAGGGTGTTGTTGTTGTTGGCGCTGTTGTGAAAACAGACAGACAGTTGTATTAAGTAATTATAATGAGCCAATTAAAACGCACTCATTCATAATTCGCAGCTCATTGGCAATTCTGCGTTCAGTTAATTGGGGGTCATTAATTTTGTCAAAGTAAATTATAATCAGATTTTTTTTTTCGCCATTATTTGAAGACCCTAAAAAGGTCTTCCAGGGACCGAAGGCCTTTAAAAAAAATTTTTTTTAAGGATATTTCTCAAGGACCTTCTGAGAATCAATCCTTTAAGACACATTCCCAAAATTCCACGAAAAAATATTTCATCGCGAAATCTTCAAAATCAAATCGGTGAATTTGTATGTTTGTAAAATTTTTTTGAAACGTCACAAATTATCCTTTTCTCCATAATTTTCCGCTTTTTCTGTCAATATTCAACAACAGTGACAACATTCACTCATGCAATATTTGGGTGTGTCAACTGGCGGAGGTGAAAAATGATAAATAAATAAATCGTTTAGACTCAAATATGCAAACAAATATGAAGAGGTACACACATCCAGAAAAATATATTAAAAATAGAAAATAAAATAATAATTCAGGTTCCTTCTAGTCCTTGAAAAAAAGTAATGTTTAAAAAATCCACGTTTATTTGGTCCTTGAAAAAAATAATCTTTAAAAAATCCACGTTTATTTGGTCCTTGAAAAAAATAATCTTTAAAAAATCCACGTTTATTTGGTCCTTGAAAAAAATAATCTTTAAAAAATCCACGTTTATTTGGTCCTTGAAAAAAATATTCTTTAAAAAATCCACGTTTATTTGGTCCTTGAAAAAAATAATCTTTAAAAAATCCACGTTTATTTGGTCCTTGAAAAAATAATCTTTAAAAAATCCACGTTTATTTGGTCCTTGAAAAAAATAATCTTTAAAAAATCTACGTTTATTTGGTCCTTTAAAAAAATAATCTTTAAAAATCCACGTTTATTTGGTCCTTGAAAAAAATAATCTTTAAAAAATCCACGTTTATTTGGTCCTTGAAAAAAATAATCTTTAAAAAATCCACGTTTATTTGGTCCTTGAAAAAAATAATCTTTAAAAAATCCACGTTTATTTGGTCCTTGAAAAAAATATTCTTTAAAAAATCCACGTTTATTTGGTCCTTGAAAAAAATATTCTTTAAAAAATCCACGTTTATTTGGTCCTTGAAAAAAATAATCTTTAAAAAATCCACGTTTATTTGGTCCTTGAAAAAAATAATCTTTAAAAAATCCACGTTTATTTGGTCCTTGAAAAAAATAATCTTTAAAAAATCCACGTTTATTTGGTCCTTGAAAAAAATAATCTTTAAAAAATCCACGTTTATTTGGTCCTTGAAAAAAATAATCTTTAAAAAATCCACGTTTATTTGGTCCTTGAAAAAAATAATCTTTAAAAAATCCACGTTTATTTGGTCCTTGAAAAAATAATCTTTAAAAAATCCACGTTTATTTGGTCCTTGAAAAAAATAATCTTTAAAAAATCCACGTTTATTTGGTCCTTGAAAAAAATAATCTTTAAAAAATCTACGTTTATTTGGTCCTTTAAAAAAATAATCTTTAAAAAATCCACGTTTATTTGGTCCTTGAAAAAAATAATCTTTAAAAAATCCACGTTTATTTGGCCCTTGAAAAAAATAATCTTTAAAAAATCCACGTTTATTTGGTCCTTGAAAAAATAATCTTTAAAAAATCCACGTTTATTTGGTCCTTGAAAAAAATAATCTTTACAAAATCTACGTTTATTTGGTCCTTTAAAAAAATAATCTTTAAAAAATCCACGTTTATTTGGTCCTTGAAAAAAATAATCTTTAAAAAATCCACGTTTATTTGGTCCTTGAAAAAAATAATCTTTAAAAAATCCACGTTTATTTGGTCCTTGAAAAAAATAATCTTTAAAAAATCCACGTTTATTTGGTCCTTGAAAAAAATAATCTTTAAAAAATCCACGTTTATTTGGTCCTTGAAAAAAATAATCTTTAAAAAATCCATGTTTATTTGGTCCTTGAAAAAAATAATCTTTAAAAAATCCACGTTTATTTGGTTCTTGAAAAAAAAATCTTTAAAAAATCCACGTTTATTTGGTCCTTGAAAAAAATAATCTTTAAAAAATCCACGTTTATTTGGTCCTTGAAAAAAATAATCTTTAAAAAATCCACGTTTATTTGGTTCTTGAAAAAAAAATCTTTAAAAAATCCACGTTTATTTGGTCCTTGAAAAAAATAATTTTTAAAATTCACGTTTATTTGGTACGTGAAAAAAAAATAATTTTTAAAAAATCCACGTTTATTTGGTCCTTGAAAAAAATAATCTTTAAAAAATCCACGTTTATTTGGTCCTTGAAAAAAATAATCTTTAAAAAATCCACGTTTATTTGGTCCTTGAAAAAAATAATCTTTAAAAAATCCACGTTTATTTGGTCCTTGAAAAAAATAATCTTTAAAAAATCCACGTTTATTTGGTCCTTGAAAAAAATAATCTTTAAAAAATCCACGTTTATTTGGTCCTTGAAAAAAATAATCTTTAAAAAATCCACGTTTATTTGGTCCTTGAAAAAAATAATCTTTAAAAAATCCACGTTTATTTGGTCCTTGAAAAAAATAATCTTTAAAAAATCCACGTTTATTTGGTCCTTGAAAAAAATAATCTTTAAAAAATCCATGTTTATTTGGTCCTTGAAAAAAATAATCTTTAAAAAATCCACGTTTATTTGGTTCTTGAAAAAAAAATCTTTAAAAAATCCACGTTTATTTGGTCCTTGAAAAAAATAATCTTTAAAAAATCCACGTTTATTTGGTCCTTGAAAAAATAATCTTTAAAAAATCCACGTTTATTTGGTTCTTGAAAAAAAAAATCTTTAAAAAATCCACGTTTATTTGGTCCTTGAAAAAAATAATTTTTAAAATTCACGTTTATTTGGTACGTGAAAAAAAAAATAATCTTTAAAAAATCCACGTTTATTTGGTCCTTGAAAAAAATAATCTTTAAAAAATCCACGTTTATTTGGTCCTTGAAAAAAATAATCTTTAAAAAATCCACGTTTATTTGGTCCTTGAGAAAAATAATCTTTAAAAAATCCACGTTTATTTGGTCCTTGAAAAAAATAATCTTTAAAAAATCCACGTTTATTTGGTCCTTGAAAAAAATTATCTTTAAAAAATCCACGTTTATTGGTCCTTGAGTCCTTGTAAAAATATTCTTTAAAAAATCCTCGATTATTGGTCGAACTGTCCTTAAACAAATATTCTTTAAATATCCACGTTTATTTGGTCCTTTTCCAAATCTACTCCCCTTCCCTAATCTCACTATTTGTTCATCCATAATATATCCTTGCTTAAGAAAGTGATGTTTCCCTTTACACAAGGCTTCCCAGTCCCTCTGGTCACCTTATTTGTTTGTCATTATTTGCTTTTTGCAAAATTTTTTTCGCAAAACATTTTTTGCGGCATTAGTATTGTCGGCGGCGTTGCATGACAGGAATGTTGGTCAAAGACCGTACTTTATGTTCGCATTAACCGGTACTTATCTCATAAAATATTCATCATCCGAGTGGTTGACACTTCTGTGTCTGTGCAATGCAGAGGAAAACAATAACGCCCCCGTCTTGGTCATGTGGTGGCAGTTAAGATATAAAAACAGCAAACACCATAGACGACCTTTTCATTATCCGCAAAATCGTAAACGAGTGAAAACGTGAGAAATTTGGGAATTTACTTAAAAAAATATTTTGAAAAAAATCTTGAATAATTATCCTCCCATCATGAGTCAATCGAATTGCATTGATCGATTTTCGAAAAAATCAAATCTCTCTTTACGAAATGTTGTCAACAAATCGGTCGGGAAAACTCTGATTGTCGAAGAGGTGAATTATGTGCAAGGCAGTCCAAATGGCGAGGATAACGATTACGCTTTGCCTAATTATGATCGGAACGGGGATAGTGCAGATGAATCGAATAATTTTGCGGAGTCGCCGATTTATAAACCGAATAAAAATTATCCTGTGGAATCACAGCTGGAGGAGGAGGATGTGGTGGACAATAACAGTACGGATGATACGTTTCAAAAAGCTGTGAGTCCAAGTAAGTATGAGGCATTTTTACAACATTAAAATACCACGTTTGAGGTCCTTGGAAAAAATATTCTTTAAAAATCCTCGTTTGAGGTCCTTGGAAATAATTCTTTAAAATTCCACGTTTATTGGTCTTATGGACCTTGGAAAAAATATTCTTTAAAAATCCACGTTTGAGGTCCTTGGAAAAGATATTCTTTAAAAATCCACATTTATTGGACTTTTGGTCCACGTTTGAGGTCCTTGGAAAAAATATTCTTTTAAAATCCACGTTTGAGGTCCTTGGAAAAAATATTCTTTTAAAATCCACGTTTGAGGTCCTTGGAAAAAATATTCTTTTAAAATCCACGTTTGAGGTCCTTGGAAAAAATATTCTTTAAAAATCCACGTTTGAGGTCCTTGGAAAAAATATTCTTTAAAAATCCACATTTGAGGTCCGTGGAAAAAATATTCTTTAAAAATCCACGTTTGAGGTCCTTGGAAAAAATATTCTTTAAAAATCCACATTTGAGGTCCTTGGAAAAAATATTCTTTAAAAATCCACATTTGAGGTCCTTGGAAAAAATATTCTTTAAAAATCCACGTTTGAGGCCCTTGGAAAAAAATTTTTCTTTAAAAATCCACGGTTATTGGTCTTTTGGTCCTTGGAAAAAATATTCTTTAAAAATCCACGGTTATTGGTCTTTTGGTCCTTGGAAAAAATATTCTTTAAAAATCCACGGTTATTGGTCTTTTGGTCCTTGGAAAAAATATTCTTTAAAAATCCAGGTTTATTGGTCTTTAGGTCCTTGGAAAAAATATTTTTTTTAAAAATCCACGTTTATTGGTCTTTTGTCCTTGGAAAAAATATTCTTTAAAAATCCACGTTGGAGGTCCTTGGAAAAAATATTCATTAAAAATCCACGTTGGAGGTCCTTGGAAAAAATATTCATTAAAAATCCACGTTGGAGGTCCTTGGAAAAAAAATATTCATAAAAAATCCACGTTTGAGGTCCTTGGAAAAAATATTTTATAAAAATCCACGTTTGAAGTCCATGGAAAAAATATTCTGTAAAAATCCACGTTTGAGGTCCTTGGAAAAAATATTTTTTAAAAATCCACGGTTGAGGTCCTTGGAAAAAATATTTTATAAAGATCCACGTTTGAGGTCCTTGGAAAAAATATTTTTCAAAAATCCACGTTTGAGGTCCTTGGAAAAAATATTTTTTAAAAATCCACGTTTATTGGTCTTTTGGTCCTTGGAAAAAATATTTTTTAAAAATACAGGTTTATTGGTCATTAGGTCCTTGGAAAAAATATTTTTTAAAAATCCACGTTTATTGGTCTTTTGGTCCATGGAAAAAATATTTTTTTAAAAATCCATCTTGAGGTCCTCGGAAAAAATATTTTTTTTAAAAATCCAGGTTTATTGGTCTTTTGGTCCTTGGAAAAAATATTTTTTAAAAATCCAGGTTTATTGGTCTTTTGGTCCTTGGAAAAAATATTTTTTAAAAATCCAGGTTTATTGGTCTTTTGGTCCTTGGAAAAAATATTTTGTAAAATCCACGTTTATTGGTCTTCTGGCCGTTGGAAAAAATATATTTTTTAAAAAACCACGTTTATCGGTCTTTTGGTCCTTGGAAAAAATATTTTTTAAAAATCCAGGTTTATTGGTCTTTTGGTCCTTGGAAAAAATATTTTTTAAAAATCCAGGTTTATTGGTCTTTTGGTCCTTGGAAAAAATATTTTTCAAAAATCCACGTTTGAGGTCCTTGGAAAAAATATTTTTTAAAAATCCAGGTTTATTGGTCCTTGGGTCCTTGTAAAAATATTCTTTAAAAAATCCACGTTTATTGGTCCTTGGGTCCTTGTAAAAATATTCTTTAAAAAATCCACGTTTATTGGTCCTTGGGTCCTTGTAAAAATATTCTTTAAAAAATCCACGTTTATTGGTCCTTGGGTCCTTGTAAAAATATTCTTTAAAAAATCCACGTTTATTGGTCCTTGGGTCCTTGTAAAAATATTCTTTAAAAAAACCACGTTTATTTGGTCCTTGAAAAAAATATTCTTTAAAAAATCCACGTTTATTGGTCCTTTGGTCCTTGAAAAAAATTAATCTTTAAAAAATCCAGGTTTATTTGTCCTTGAAAAAATTAATCTTTAAAAAATCCACGTTTATTTGTCCTTTGGTCCTTGAAAAAATTAATCTTTAAAAAATTCACATTTATTTGTCCTTTGGACCTTGAAAAAAGCAACCTTTAATAAATCCACGTTTATTTGGTCCTTAAAAAAATATGCATTAAAAAATCCACGTTTATTAAGTGGAAGGTCCTTGAAAAAATATTCTTTAAAAAATCCACGTTTTTTTGAGTGGAAGGTCATTAAAAATATATTCTTTAAAAAATCTATGTTTATTGGTCCTTGGGTCTTGAAAAAATATTATTTAAAAAATCAACGTTTTTTGGTCTTTGGGTCCTTGAAAAAATATTTTTTAAAAAATCCAAGTTTATTGGTCCTTGAAAAAACATTCTTTAAAAAATCCAAGTTTATTGGTCCTTGAAAAAATAAAATATCTTTAAAAATCCACGCCTATTGGTTCCATACAAAATTTCCTTAAAAATCAACGTCTTTTGGTCCTTGAAAAAGAAACGTTAAAAAATCAGGTCTATTTGTCGTTTGGTCCTTAAAAAATATTCTTTAAAAAATCCACGTTTATTTGTCGTTTGGTCCATGCAGATATATTCTTTAAGAAATCCACGTTTATTGGTCTAATGGTCCTTGGACAAATATCCTTTAAATATCCACGTTTATTTCAACTTTTTATAAAAACCACTCCCCTTATCTAATCTCACCATTTGTTCGCCCCTAATATATCCTTGGGTGATGCGATGTTTCCCTTTACACAAGGCTTCCCAGTCCCTCTGGTCACCTTATTTGTTTGTCATTATTTGCTTTTTGCAATATTTTTTTCGCAAAACATTTTTTGCGGCATTATCATTGTCGGCGGCGTTGCATGACAGGAATGTTGGTCAAAGACCGTACTTTATGTTCGCATTAACCGGTACTTATCTCATAAAATATTCATCATCCGAGTGGTTGACACTTCTGTGTCTGTGCAATGCAGGGGAAAACAATAACGCCCCCGTCTTGGTCATGTGGTGGCAGTTAGGATATAAAAACAGCAAACACCATAGACGACCTTTTCATTATCCGCAAAATCGTAAACGAGTGAAAACGTGAGAAATTTGTGAATTTATTTAAAAAATATTTAGAAGAAAAAATTGAATAAATATCCTCCCATCATGAGTCAATCGAATTGCATTGATCGATTTTCGAAAAAATCAAATCTCTCTTTACGAAATGTTGTCAACAAATCGGCCGGAAAAACTCTGATTGTCGAAGAGGTGAATTATGTGCGAGGCAGTCCAAATGGCGAGAATAACGACTATGCTTTGCCTAATTATGATCGGAATGGGGATAGTGCAGACGAATCGAATAATTTTGCGGAGTCGCCAAGCAAACGTAAATCTCAAACACCAATTGAAAATATGAATTTGAATGAGAGTTTTTTTTCGATTTATAAACCGAATAAAAATTATCCTGTGGAACGGCAATCTCAGATGGAGGAGGAGGACGTAGTGGATAATAACAGTACGGATGATACGTTTCAAAAGGCTGTGAGTCCAAGTGAGTATGAGAGATTTTCAGAGCATAAAAAAATATACGATTATTTGTCTGATGATTTATTGGTATTTTGGTCCTTGGAAAAAATATTTTTGAAAAATCTACGTTGGAGGTCCTTGGAAAAAATATTCTTTAAAAATCCAAGTTGGAGGTCATTGGAAAAAATATTCTTTAAAAATCCACATTGAAGGTCCTTGGAAAAAATGTTCCTTAAAAATCCACGTTGGAGGTCCTTGCAAAAAATATTCTTTAAAAATCCACGTTGGAGGTCCTTGGAAAAAATATTCTTTAAAATCCACGTTGGAGGTCCTTGGAAAAAATATTTATTAAAAATCCACATTTGAGGTCCATGGAAAAATATTTATTAAAAATCCACGTTTGAGGTCCTTGGAAAAAATATTCTTTAAAAATCCACGTTGGAGGTCCTTGGAAAAAATATTCTTTAAAAATCCACGTTGGAGGTCCTTGGAAAAAATATTCTTTAAAAATCCACGTTGGAGGTCCTTGGAAAAAATATTCTTTAAAAATCCACGTTTGAGGTCCTTGGAAAAAATATTCTTTAAAAATCCACGGTTATTGTTCTTTTGGTCCTTGGAAAAAATATTCTTTAAAAATCCACGGTTATTGTTCTTTTGGTCCTTGGAAAAAATATTCTTTAAAAATCCACGTTTGAGGTCCTTGGAAAAAATTTTTTAAAAATCCACGTTTGAGGTCCTTGGAAAAAATTTTTTAAAAATCCACGTTTGAGGTCCTTGGAAAAAATATTTTTTAAAAATCCACGTTTATTGGTCTATTGGTCCTTGGAAAAAATATTTTTCAAAAATCCACGTTTGAGGTCCTTGGAAAAAATATTTTTTAAAAATCCACGTTTATTGGTCTATTGGTCCTTGGAAAAAATATTTTTCAAAAATCCACGTTTGAGGTCCTTGGAAAAAATATTTTTCAAAAATCCACGTTTGAGGTCCTTGGAAAAAATATTTTTTAAAAATCCACGTTTATTGGTCTATTGGTCCTTGGAAAAAATATTTTTCAAAAATCCACGTCTGAGGTCCTTGGAAAAAATATTTTTTAAAAATCCACGTTTATTGGTCTTTTGGTCCTTGGAAAAAATATTTTTCAAAAATCCACGTTTGAGGTCCTCGGAAAAAATATTTTTTAAAAATCCACGTTTATTGGTCTTTTGGTCCTCGGAAAAAAACATTTTTTTTAAATTCCAGTTTTATTGGTCTTTTGGTCCTTGGAAAAAATATTTTTAAAAATCCAGGTTTATTGGTCTTTTGGTCCTTGGAAAAAATATTTTTTAAAAATCCAGGTTTATTGGTCTTTTGGTCCTTGGAAAAAATATTTTTTTTTAAAAATCCACGTTTATTGGTCTTTTGGTCCTTGGAAAAAATATTTTTTTTTAAAAATCCACGTTTATTGGTCTTTTGTCCTTGGAACAAATATTCTTAAAAAATCCACGTTGGAGGCCCTTGGAAAAAATTTTCATTAAAAATCCACGTTGGAGGTCCTTGCAAAAAATATTCTTTAAAATCCACGTTGGAGGTCCTTGGAAAAAATATTTATTAAAAATCCACATTTGAGGTCCATGGAAAAATATTTATTAAAAATCCACGTTTGAGGTCCTTGGAAAAAATATTCTTTAAAAATCCACGTTGGAGGTCCTTGGAAAAAATATTCTTTAAAAATCCACGTTGGAGGTCCTTGGAAAAAATATTCTTTAAAAATCCACGTTTGAGGTCCTTGGAAAAAATATTCTTTAAAAATCCACGGTTATTGTTCTTTTGGTCCTTGGAAAAAATATTCTTTAAAAATCCACGGTTATTGTTCTTTTGGTCCTTGGAAAAAATATTCTTTAAAAATCCACGTTTGAGGTCCTTGGAAAAAATTTTTTAAAAATCCACGTTTGATGTCCTTGGAAAATATTTTTCAAAAATCCACGTTTGAGGTCCTTGGAAAAAATATTTTTTAAAAATCCACGTTTATTGGTCTATTGGTCCTTGGAAAAAATATTTTTCAAAAATCCACGTTTGAGGTCCTTGGAAAAAATATTTTTCAAAAATCCACGTTTGAGGTCCTTGGAAAAAATATTTTTTAAAAATCCACGTTTATTGGTCTTTTGGTCCTTGGAAAAAATATTTTTCAAAAATCCACGTTTGAGGTCCTCGGAAAAAATATTTTTTAAAAATCCACGTTTATTGGTCTATTGGTCCTCGGAAAAAAACATTTTTTTAAAATTCCAGTTTTATTGGTCTTTTGGTCCTTGGAAAAAATATTTTTTAAAAATCCAGGTTTAGTGGTCTTTTGGTCCTTGGAAAAAATATTTTTTAAAAATCCAGGTTTATTGGTCTTTTGGTCCTTGGAAAAAATATTTTTTTTAAAAATCCACGTTTATTGGTCTTTTGTCCTTGGAACAAATATTCTTAAAAAATCCACGTTGGAGGCCCTTGGAAAAAATTTTCATTAAAAATCCACGTTGGAGGTCCTTGGAAAAAAATATTCTTAAAAAATCCACGTTTGAGGTCCTTGGAAAAAAATATTCTTAAAAAATCCACGTTTGAGGTCCTTGGAAAAAATATTTTATAAAAATCCACGTTTGAGGTCCTTGGAAAAATATTTTTCAAAAATCCACGTTTATTGGTCTTTTGGTCCTTGGAAAAAATATTTTTTTAAAAATACAGGTTTATTGGTCATTAGGTCCTTGGAAAAAATATTTTTTAAAAATCCACGTTTATTGGTCTTTTGGTCCTTGAAAAAATATTATTTAAAAAATCCAAGTTTATTGGTCTTTTGGTCCTTGAAAAAATATTCTTTAAAAATCTAAGTTTATTTGTCATTTGGTCCTTGAAAAATATTCTTTAAAAAATCCACGTTTATTTGTCATTTGGCTCTTGAAAAATATTCTTTAAAAATCCACGTTTATTGTTCTTTTGGTCCTTGGAAAAAATATTCTTTAAAAATCCACGGTTATTGTTCTTTTGGTCCTTGGAAAAAATATTCTTTAAAAATCCACGTTGGAGGTCCTTGGAAAAAAATTTTTTAAAAATCCACGTTTGATGTCCTTGGAAAAAAATATTCTTAAAAAATCCACGTTTGAGGTCCTTGGAAAAAATATTCTTTAAAAATCCACGTTGGAGGTCCTTGGAAAAAAATTTTTTAAAAATCCACGTTTGATGTCCTTGGAAAAAAATATTCTTAAAAAATCCACGTTTGAGGTCCTTGGAAAAAATATTTTATAAAAATCCACGTTTGAGGTCCTTGGAAAATAATTTTTAAAAAATCCACGTTTATTGGTCTTTTGGTCGTTGGAAAAAATATTTTTTAAAAATCCACGTTTATTGGTCTTTTGGTCCTTGGAAAAAATATTTTTTAAAAATCCACGTTTGAGGTCCATGGAAAAATTTTTTTAAAAATCCACGTTTGAGGTCCTTGAAAAAATATTTTTTAAAAATCCACGTTTGAGGTCCATGGAAAAATTTTTTTAAAAATCCACGTTTGAGGTCCTTGAAAAAATATTTTTTAAAAATCCACGTTTATTGGTCTTTTGATCCTTGGAAAAAATATTTTTTTAAAAATACAGGTTTATTGGTCATTAGGTCCTTGGAAAAAATATTTTTTAAAAATCCACGTTTATTGGTCTTTTGGTCCTTGGAAAAAATATTTTTTTAAAAATACAGGTTTATTGGTCATTAGGTCCTTGGAAAAAATATTTTTTTAAAAATCCATCTTGAGGTCCTCGGAAAAAATATTTTTTTAAAAATCCAGTTTTATTGGTCTTTTGGTCCTTGGAAAAAATATTTTTTAAAAATCCAGGTTTATTGGTCTTTTGGTCCTTGGAAAAAATATTCTTTAAAAATCCACGTTTATTGGTCTTTTGGTCCTTGGAAAAAATATTCTTTAAAAATCCACGTTTATTGGTCATTAGGTCCTTGGAAAAAATATTTTTTTAAAAATCCAGTTTTATTGGTCTTTTGGTCCTTGGAAAAAATATTTTTTAAAAATCCAGGTTTATTGGTCTTTTGGTCCTAGGAAAAAATATTTTTTAAAAATCCAGGTTTATTGGTCTTTTGGTCCTTGGAAAAAATATTTTGTAAAAATCCACGTGTATTGGTCTTCTGGCCGTTGGAGAAAATATATTTTTTAAAAATCCAGGTTTATTGGTATTTTGGTCCTTGGAAAAAAATATTTTTTAAAAATCCAGGTTTATTGGTCTTTTGGTCCTTGGAAAAAATATTTTTTAAATATCCAGGTTTATTGGTCTTTTGGTCCTTGGAAAAAATATTTTGTAAAAATCCACGTTTATTGGTCTTCTGGCCGTTGGAAAAAAATTATTTTTTAAAAATTCACGTTTATCGGTCTTTTGGTCCTTGGAAAAAATATTTTTTAAAAATCCACGTCTATTGGTCTTTTGGTCCTTAGAAAAAATATTCTTTAAAAATCCACGTTGGAGGTCCTTGGAAATTATTTTTTTAAAAATCCACGTTGGTCCTTGGATTTTTTTTTTAAAATCCAGGTTTATTGGTCTTTTGGTCCTTGGAAAAAATATTTTTTAAATATCCACGTTTATTGGGCTTTTGGTCCTTAGAAAAAATATTCTTTAAAAATCCACGTTTATTGGTCTTTTGGTCCATGGAAAAAATACTCTTTAAAAAACCACGTTTATTTGTCCTTTGATCCTTGAAAGACAAAAGATTCTCTAAATTGTTTTTTTATTTTTTCTAGTTCTCTTTCTAGGCCAATGTTTTGCCATTCTACCCGTGCGTGGTATCCGACGCTCAAATCCGAAACATTTGAGATTCTCTCTAAAGTCCATTCAAGTACTCATAACATTGTTCTTCATGTGCTGCAATTTAATACTAACCCTGACAACATTAAAACACTTACTCAAGATTGGTATAAATGCGAAGAATTTTGGTGAGTAAAGGTCCCATATATACCCCCTCTATGTTAACCACATTCACCATAATTTCTAGTTGGTTTGGCATTTTTCGGCTGTGTTCAATGCTCTTGTGTTCTATTCGCGCTGTTGGCTCCCCACTGGCCGAGATTGATGCGTTATTGGTATCGCATCGAATCGATTTTTACCCAAAAGCCCTATGAGATGCCCAAGAGGAATCTGGCCTTTCGGATACGACTGGCGGCCACGGTTATTATTTTGATGTCGGTTGGTAGGTTGATTGCATAATTGTTCGAATAAATGGTTTTAAAAATGTAATTTTCCCCCTTTTCAGCTGAACATGGCCTCTATTTGGCATCAGCAGTTTTCTCCTTTAAACGAACTCAAGAGACCTGTGCTCCGCTGATCAACGCCACAGCGGATATTTCATTCAATAATTATATTCTAAAAAATTATGATTACGTTTTTCAGATTCTACCACACAACATGTTTATTGGGGTTTTTATTTTGGTAAGTACTTTTCAGTCCTTAGATTTTTTAAAGATATTATTTCAAAGATCAATAAACGTGAAAAGGACCAAAAGACCAATAAAATTGGATTTTTAAAGATTATTCTTCAAGGACCTTCTGAGCAATAAAAGTGGATTTTTAAAGGAATATTTTTCAAGGACCAAAAGACCAATAAACGTGGATTTTTAAAGGAATATTTTTCAAGGACCAAAAGACCAATAAACGTGGATTTTTAAAAGAAATTATTTTTAAAGGACCAAAAGATCAATAAACCTGGATTTTTAAAGGAATATTTTTCAAGGACCAAAAGACCAATAAACGTGGTTTTTTAAAGGAATATTTTTCAAGGACCAAAAGATCAATAAACCTGGATTTTTAAAGGAATATTTTTCAAGGACCAAAAGACCAATAAACGTGGTTTTTTAAAGGAATATTTTTCAAGGACCAAAAGATCAATAAACCTGGATTTTTAAAGGAATATTTTTCAAGGACCAAAAGACCAAGAAACGTGGATTTTTAAAGGAATATTTTTCAAGGACCAAAAGACCAATAAACGTGGTTTTTTGAAAAATATTTTTTCCAAGGACCGAAAGACCAATAAACGTGGATTTTTAAAGGAATATTTTTCAAGGACCAATAAACGTGGATTTTTAAAGGAATATTTTTCAAGGACCAAAAGACCAATAAACGTGGATTTTTAAAGGAATATTTTTTAAGGACCAAAAGACCCATAAATGGGGATTTTTAAAGGAATATTTTTTAAGGACCAAGAGACCCATATACGTGGATTTTTAAAGGAATATTTTTCAAGGACCAAAAGACCAATAAACGTGGATTTTTAAAGGAATATTTTTTAAGGACCAATAAACGTGGATTTTTAAAGGAATATTTTTCAAGGACCAAAAGACCAATAAACGTGGATTTTTAAAGGAATATTTTCAAGGACCAATAAACGTGGATTTTTAAAGGAATATTTTTCAAGGACCAATAAACGTGGATTTTTAAAGGAATATTTTTCAAGGACCAAAAGACCAATAAACGTGGATTTTAAAGGAATATTTTTCAAGGACCAATAAACGTGGATTTTTAAAGGAATATTTTTCAAGGACCAAAAGACCAATAAACGTGGATTTTTAAAGGAATATTTTTCAAGGACCAATAAACGTGGATTTTTAAAGGAATATTTTTCAAGGACCAAAAGACCAATAAACGTGGATTTTTAAAGGAATATTTTTTAAGGACCAAAAGACCCATAAATGGGGATTTTTAAAGGAATATTTTTTAAGGACCAAAAGACCCATAAATGGGGATTTTTAAAGGAATATTTTTTAAGGACCAAGAGACCCATATACGTGGATTTTTAAAGGAATATTTTTCAAGGACCAAAAGACCAATAAACGTGGATTTTTAAAGGAATATTTTTTAAGGACCAAAAGACCCATAAATGGGGATTTTTAAAGGAATATTTTTTAAGGACCAAAAGACCAATAAACGTGGATTTTTAAAGGAATATTTTTTAAGGACCAATAACGTGGATTTTTAAAGGAATATTTTTCAAGGACCAAAAGACCAATAAACGTGGATTTTTAAAGGAATATTTTTCAAGGACCAATAAACGTGGATTTTTAAAGGAATATTTTTCAAGGACCAAAAGACCAATAAACGTGGATTTTTAAAGGAATATTTTTCAAGGACCAATAAACGTGGATTTTTAAAGGAATATTTTTCAAGGACCAATAAACGTGGATTTTTAAAGGAATATTTTTCAAGGACCAAAAGACCAATAAACGTGGATTTTTAAAGGAATATTTTTTAAGGACCAAAAGACCCATAAATGGGGATTTTTAAAGGAATATTTTTTAAGGACCAAAAGACCCATAAATGGGGATTTTTAAAGGAATATTTTTAAGGACCAAGAGACCCATATACGTGGATTTTTAAAGGAATATTTTTCAAGGACCAAAAGACCAATAAACGTGGATTTTTAAAGGAATATTTTTTAAGGACCAAAAGACCCATAAATGGGGATTTTTAAAGGAATATTTTTAAGGACCAAAAGACCAATAAACGTGGATTTTTAAAGGAATATTTTTAAGGACCAAAAGACCCATAAATGGGGATTTTTAAAGGAATATTTTTTAAGGACCAAGAGACCCATATACGTGGATTTTTAAAGGAATATTTTTTAAGGACCAAAAGACCAATAAACGTGGATTTTTAAAGGAATATTTTTTAAGGACCAAAAGACCCATAAATGGGGATTTTTAAAGGAATATTTTTTAAGGACCAAGAGACCCATATACGTGGATTTTTAAAGGAATATTTTTCAAGGACCAAAAGACCAAGAAACGTGGATTTTTAAAGGAATATTTTTAAGGACCAAAAGACCCATAAATGGGGATTTTTAAAGGAATATTTTTTAAGGACCAAGAGACCTATATACGTGGATTTTTAAAGGAATATTTTTTAAGGACCAAGAGACCCATATACGTGGATTTTTAAAGGAATATTTTTCAAGGACCAAAAGACCAATAAACGTGGATTTTTAAAGGAATATTTTTCAAGGACCAAAAGACCAATAAACGTGGATTTTTAAAGGAATATTCTTCAAGGACCAAAAGACCAATAAACGTGGATTTTTAAAGGAATATTTTTCAAGGACCAAAAGATCAATAAACCTGGATTTTTAAAGGAATATTTTTCAAGGACCAAAAGATCAATAAACGTGGTTTTTAAAGGAATATTTTTCAAGGACCAAAAGATCAATAAACCTGGGTTTTTAAAGGAATATTTTTCAAGGACCAAAAGATCAATAACCTGGATTTTTAAAGGAATATTTTTCAAGGACCAAAAGACCAAGAAACGTGGTTTTTAAAGGAATATTTTTCAAGGACCAAAAGACCAATAAACGTGGATTTTTAAAGGAATATTTTTCAAGGACCAAAAGACCAAGAAACGTGGATTTTTAAAGGAATATTTTTCAAGGACCAAAAGACCAATAAACGTGGATTTTTAAAGGAATATTTTTCAAGGACCAAAAGACCAATAAACGTGGATTTTTAAAGGAATATTTTTCAAGGACCAAAAGACCAATAAACGTGGATTTTTAAAGGAATATTTTCAAGGACCAAAAGACCAATAAACGTGGATTTTTAAAGGAATATTTTTCAAGGACCAAAAGACCAATAAACGTGGATTTTTAAAGGAATATTTTTCAAGGACCAAAAGACCAATAAACGTGGATTTTTAAAGGAATATTTTTCAAGGACCAAAAGACCAATAAACGTGGATTTTTAAAGGAATATTTTTCAAGGACCAAAAGACCAATAAACGTGGATTTTTAAAGGAATATTTTTCAAGGACCAAAAGACCAATAAACGTGGATTTTTAAAGGAATATTTTTCAAGGACCAAAAGACCAATAAACGTGGATTTCTAAAGGAATATTTTTCAAGGACCAAAAGACCAATAAACGTGGATTTCTAAAGGAATATTTTTCAAGGAACGTGGATTTTTGTAGAAATTTCATTTCAAGGAACCTTAGACTTGGATTTTATATTTTTTTTTTTATTTTACGGACCTTAGATGTGGATTTAAAAAAAAAAAAAAAAAAAACATTTCAATGACCTAATGCGTGGATTTTTTAATAATTTCTATTTCAAGGACCTTAGACGTGAATTTCATAAAAATTTTTTTAATACAAGGACCTTAGACGTTGTTTTTATAAACAAATTTATTTCAAGGGCCTTAGACGTGGATTTTATACGAATTTTTATTTCAAGGTCCTTGGACGTGGATTTAATGACAATTTTTATTTCAAGAACCTTAGACGTGGAGCTTATAATAATTTTTATTTCAAGGACCTTAGACGTGGATTTTATAAGAATTTTTATTTGGAGGACCTTAGACGTGGATTTTATACGAATTTTTAATTTCAAGGACCTTAAAAGTGTATTTTTGAAGAATTTTTATTTTAAGGACCTTAGACGTGGATTTTATAAGAATTTTTATTTCAAGGACTCCAGACGTGGATTTTTGAAGAATTTTTATTTCAAGGACCTTAGACGTGGATTTTTGAAGAATTTTTGCTTCAAGGACCTTAAATTTTGCTTCAAGGACGTAAATTTTATAAGAATTTTTATTTCAAGGACCTTAGACGTAAATTTTATAAGAATTTTTATTTAAAGGACCTTAGGCGAGAATTTCATAAACATTTTTATTTTAAGGGCCTTAGACGTGAATTTTGTGAGAATTTTATTTCAAGGACTTTAGACGTAGGGTTTTGAAGAATTTTTATTTCAAGGACCTTAGACGTGGATTTTTGGAGAATTTTTATTTCAAGGATTTTAGTCGTAAATTTTATCAGAACTTTTAATTCAAGGATAAAAATGTGGAATTTGTAAGAATTTTATTTAGGGACCTTAGACGAAAATTAATTAAAAAAAAAATATTTCAAGAACCTTAGACGTAACTTTTTTAAAAATTTTTAATTTATGGACCTTATTATGGAATTTTGAAGAATTTTAAATTCAAGAACCTTAGACGTTGATTTTATAAGTATTTTTAATTGAAAGACATCAGACTTCGGTTTGACGAATTTTTATTTCAAGGTCCTTGGACGTGGATTTTAAAAGAATTTTTATTTCAAGGTCTTTAGACGTGGTTTTACAAGAATTTTTATTTTAAGGACCTTAGTCGTAAATTTTATAAATTTTCTCTATTTCAAGGAACTTAGGTGAGGATTTTATAAGTATTTTTATTTCATGGACCTTAGACATGGATTTTCTAATTTTTTTTATATCAAGGACCTTAGACGTGGATTTTCTACATTTTTTATTTCAAGGACCTTAGACCTGGATTTTCTATTTTTTTTTATTTCAAGGACCTTAGACGTGAATTTCATAAACATTTTTATTTCAAGGATCTTAGACGTGTATTTTAGAAGAATTTTTATTTCAAGGATCTTATTTTATTTTTAAGAAATTTTCCCAATAACTTTCTTTAAAAATGCTCTTATTTTTCAGATTGTCAATGGCCTGTGCACCTTTATCTGGAACTACATGGACATGTTCATAATGATGATTAGCAAGGGCATTGCCTATCGTTTCGAGCAAATAACAACACGTATAAATAAATTGGCTAACAAGGTGAGTTGGCACGTGAAACAATTTTCGCACCTCTAAATTGCTGGGCGGCAAATCGAACAAAAAAAGGAGACAACTCTTCAATTTGTCATGTCTAGACTCTCTCGAAATGAAAATTGAAAATCGTTGTCAATTTTGGGGGCAGTCAATTCTTGGGATAAAATTTTCTCCCCAATAACTTCCTTCCCATTTGCGATTACCAACAACTAAACTCCCAAGAATTGAATTTCTATTGTTTCCTCTTGTTTTTTTTTCTCAACGGATTTTGCGGCAGGAAGTACCCGAAACGGTGTTCATCGAAATACGTGAACATTATGTGAAATTGTGTGAACTGCTCGATTGTGTCGACGAGGATTTGTCGGGTATAATTTTGCTGTCGTGTATCAACAATTTGTATTTCGTTTGTTATCAATTGTTGAATGTGTTCAAGTAAGTATGGAGGTGGTTGTCAATTGTTCGCAAGGCCAAAAAGGATTCAATTGAATTTCTCTCCCCTGCACTCTCTCTCCCCCTCTCTTTTAAAGTAAACTCCGCTGGCCCATCAATTACATTTACTTTTGGTATTCTTTGTTGTATTTGATTGGCCGCACCGCATTTGCCTTCCTTTCGGCAGCATCGATAAATGATGAGTCCAAAGGTGGCCTGGCTGTGCTGCGTCGCGTCTCCAGTCGCACGTGGTGTGTTGAGGTAAGTATGTGAGTGTGGAGGCATGTGTGCATTATAAAAGCGGGATTTTGTTTTCTTTTTAGGTGGAACGTTTAATTTTTCAAATGACAACCCAGACGGTGGCATTGTCGGGTAAAAAGTTCTACTTTTTGACCCGTCGCCTATTATTTGGGGTAAGGTATAAATATTTTTTTAAGGGCCATCCCAGCAATAGGCGTGGATTTTTTAAATATTTTTTTTCAAGGGCCATCCCAGCAATAGGCGTGGATTTTTTAAATATTTTTTTTTTCAAGTAATAGGCGTGGATTTTTTAAATATTTTTTTTTTTCAAGTAATAGGCGTGGATTTTTTAAATATTTTTTTTCAAGTAATAGGTGTGGATTTTTTAAATATTTTTTTTTCAAGTAATAGGCGTGGATTTTTTAAATATTTTTTTTTCAAGTAATAGGCGTGGATTTTTTAAATATTTTTTTTTTCAAGGGCCATCCCAGCAATAGACGTGGATTTTTTAAATATTTTTTTTCAAGGGCCATCCCAGCAATAGGCGTGGATTTTTTAAATATTTTTTTTTCAAGGGCCATCCCAGCAATAGGCGTGGATTTTTAAAATTTTTTTTCAAGGGCCATCCCAGCAATAGTCGTAGATTTTTTCAATATTTTTTTTTTCAAGGGCCATCCCAGCAATAGGCGTGGATTTTTAAAATTTTTTTTTCAAGGGCCATCCCAGCAATAGTCGTAGATTTTTTAAATATTTTTTTTCAAGGGCCATCCCAGCAATAGGCGTGGATTTTTAAAATATTTTTTTTCAAGGGCCATCCCAGCAATAGGCGTGGATTTTTTAAATATTTTTTTTCAAGGGCCATCCCAGCAATAGGCGTGGATTTTTTAAATATTTTTTTTTCAAGGGCCATCCCAGCAATAGGCGTGGATTTTTTAAATTTTTTTTTCAAGGGCCATTCCAGCAATAGGCGTGGATTTTTAAAATATTTTTCTTTTTCAAGGGCCATCCCAGCAATAGGCGTGGATTTTTTAAATATTTTTTTTCAAGGGCCATCCCAGCAATAGGCGTGGGTTTTTTAAATATTTTTTTTTCAAGGGCCATCCCAGCAATTGGCGTGGATTTTTTAAATATTTTTTTTCAAGGGCCATCCCAGCAATAGGCGTGGATTTTTTAAATATTTTTTTTCAAGGGCCATCCCAGCAATAGGCGTGGATTTTTTAAATATTTTTTTTCAAGGGCCATCCCAGCAATAGGCGTGGATTTTTTAAATATTTTTTTTCAAGGGCCATCCCAGCAATAGGGGTGGATTTTTTAAATATTTTTTTTCAAGGGCCATCCCAGCAATAGGCGTGGATTTTTTAAATATTTTTTTTCAAGGGCCATCCCAGCAATAGGCGTGGATTTTTTAAATATTTTTTTTCAAGGGCCATCCTAGCAATAGCCGTGGATTTTTTAAATATTTTTGTTTTTAAGGGTCATCCTAGCAGTAGGCGTGGATTTTTTAAATATTTTTTTTCAAGGGCCATCCCAGCAATAGGCGTGGATTTTTTAAATATTTTTTTTTCAAGGGCCATCCCAGCAATGGGCGTGGATTTTTTAAATATTTTTTTCAAGGGCCATCACAGCAATAGGCGTGGATTTTTTAAATATTTTTTTCAAGGGCCATCCCAGCAATAGGCGTGGATTTTTTAAATATTTTTGTTTTTAAGGGTCATCCCAGCAATGGGCGTGGATTTTTTAAATATTTTTTTCAAGGGCCATCCCAGCAATAGGCGTGGATTTTTTAAATATTTTTTTCAAGGGCCATCCCAGCAATAGGCGTGGATTTTTTAAATATTTTTGTTTTTAAGGGTCATCCCAGCAATATTGGTGGATTTTTAAATTTTTTTTTCAAGGGCCATACCAGCAATAGGCGTGGATTTTTTAAATATTTTTTTTTCAAGGGCCATACCAGCAATTTTTAAAATTTTTTTAGGGACATCCCAGCGATAGGCGTGGTACCCCTTTTGTATTTGAGGAAGCAGTAAATTTGGTAGAGGGTGAAGGGATGTTGGAATCACAAATTGGAAATTAAGGTCTCTGTTGATATTTGGGATTCAGATATGGAGGAGGTGTTTGGAAAGATCGAGCTGGTTTTGGGCTGTACGAAGAGTTGGGAAATTAAATTTGACTTGACAGTCTTGACACATGTAAGCCTTCGTGGGCTCTAGCGTCCACTTGAGCTGAACCAAAATAAAATACCGGACTTTATTATTTCATATTTTAACATCTTATATTTTGAAATCAAAAACATATTTTTTCCCGATTTTTTTTTAAGAATTCGCAACTTTTATTCGAGATTTCAATTTAAAAAAATTTTTGAATTTAAAAAAATTATTTTAAAATCTAAGTATCCGAAACTTAAAACTTGGGGTCATAAAAAATATATTTCTGTTTTGTTTTTCAGATGGCCGGCACCATAGTGACCTACGAATTGGTTTTGCTGCAATTTGATGCACCAAATCGTGCCAAGGGTTTGCCGGATCTTTGCGGTTGAAGAAATCAAAGCGTGTGTGTATGTGTTTGTATTAAAGGAGGGGAGTTTTGTATTGAATATTATTATTTACATGACATATAAATATTGTTGTTGCTGTTTTTTTTTTTCGCTGAAGCCCTTGCGGGATATATTTTTAAATTAATAATGAGATATTGAATAAATGAAAATAAGACAAATAAGGTTTTCTTTTCTGGTATTGACAAGGGTTTGAGAATCCAATTGCATTTGCCCACAATGCGTGGGCGTTCATTAATACGAGACCACAAAAAAGAGGTCAAAATCAGTGAGGGAAAGGAGGACAGGTGTTGATGATTGACTTGGTAAGTGTAGGAATTCGGTGCGGTATTATTGTTTGTCATTCATTTGTAATTCATAGCGAACAAATTAAATGGAGACATGCGACAACATCCATGGATGGAGTGGCATACTCGCATACACACATTGATAGCCTGGCTATTTGTTATCTGTGCAATAAGGACCTGTACTCACATACACACATGCATGTGTGTGTGTGTTTTATCCTTGTTCATATTTGTTTTAACTCAAAGGTAAAGTTTTCCGTTTTCTGTGTGCTGATTTACTTGTAGTTTAAAATTTGCTCATTAAAGTCAGACGCTTTTGTCAACAGCAAAAGTTAACTTGGCGTTTTTCAATCGTGGCATCGTGTTGAGAGTGCCAGAGAGAGAGAGGGGAGTGAGTGCTAACATTGTGGTTGTATTACGATATGTGACAGTGAAATAAAAAAACTCTATGTGGAAAATATTATTTAATTAAATGTGTGATTACATTCGAAAACTATACGTAAAGTCATGGAACAGCAAACTTTCCATCAGTCAGTGCGGAAAAGTAGGTGTTGTATTTCGAAAAAAAAAAAAAACAGATCTGATTATATTCTTCATGATTTCAATTTGAAAAATATATATTTTAAAATAAGTAATTAAAATCCAGCTTGATTCATTGGTGGGAATGCTATGGCAACGTTGCTTGAGTGACGGAAAAGGCTGAGAATAGAAAAAATTCCATGGCACACATACATGGCATGTGTTGGGCATAAATTAAAAAAAATAAGAAAAATTATTTCAAGGACCTTGGGCACCATACCAGGATTTTATAAGAATTTTAATTTCAAGGATTTTATAAATATTTCTATTTCACGGACCTTAGACGACATTTTATGAACATTTTTATTTCATGGAACTTAGACGTGGATTTTATAAAAAATTTTATTTCAAGGCCCTTAGACGTGATTTTAAAAAAATTGTTATTTCGAGGAACTTAGACGTGGATTTCATAAAAAAATGGTTTCAAGTACCTTAGATGTGGATTTCTTAAGAAATTTTATTTCGAGGACCTTAGACGTGGATTTTATAAACATTTTTATTTCAAGGACCTTAGACCTGGATTTTATAAATATTTTTATTTCAAGGACCATAGACGTGGATTTTATAAAAAACAAGTAAAAAAGCTGTAAGTTCGGCCGGGCCGAACTTTTAATACCCTCCACCATTTGGTACAAATTTGGCAATTTCCTAAAAATAAAACCCGTTAAAAATTCTGTTAAAATCTTAAAAATACCGAATGCTTATACGACGACGTGGGCCTGCATAGGCAACTTTTGTCATAAATCATTACAATATTTAAATGCGAAACTTGAAGAAAAAACTGTATATAATGTAGCTAAAATCGTCAAAATACCGAATATGGGGGGTACCGTTATATGGGGGCTATACGAAGACGTGGACCTGCACAGACAATTTTCTGGCATGGGCTGAAGTATCCATTACGAACTTCACATACGAAATTTGAAACAATCCCTGTAAATAACGTCGCTAAAATCATTAAAATACCGAATATCGGGGGGTACCGTTATATGGGGGCTATATGAAGACGTGGACCTACATGGCTCATTCTTTGACTTTGGATGAAGTATCCATTACGAACTTCAAATACCAAATTTGAAACGATTCCGGTAAACAATGTCGCTAAAATCACCAAAATACCGAATATCGGGGGGTACCGTTATATGGGGGCTATATGAAGACGTGGACCTACATGGCTCATTCTTTGACTTTGGATGAAGTATCCATTACGAACTTCAAATACCAAATTTGAAACGATTCCGGTGAATAATGTCGCTAAAATCATCAAAATACCGAATATCGGGAGGTACCGTTATATGGGGGCTATATGATAACTTGGACCTACATGGCTCATTCTTTGACTTTGGATGAAGTATCCATTACGAACTTCAAATACCAAATTTGAAACGATTCCGGTGAATAATGTCGCTAAAATCATCAAAATACCGAATATCGGGAGGTACCGTTATATGGGGGCTATATGATAACTTGGACCTACATGGCCCATTTACGAACTTAACCTGCCTACTGGGAAAAAATACATGTTTGCAAAATTTTAGCCTTCTATCTCAATTTGTTCGAAAGATAGCGTGATTACAACAGACAGACAGACAGACACACAGACGGACATGGCTAAATCGTCTTAGAATTTTACGCTGATCAAGAATATATATACTTTGTTGGGTCTGACATGAATATTTCGAGGAGTTACAAACGGAATGACAAAATTAATATACCCTCCATAGTATGGTGGAGGGTATAAAAATTATTTCAAGGATCTCAGACGTGGATTTTATAAACATTTTTATTTCAAGGACCTAAGACGTGGATTTTATAAATATTTTTATTTTAAGGACCTAAGACGTGGATTTTATAAAAAAAAATTATTTCAAGGATCTCAGACGTGGAGTTTTGAAGAATTTTTATTTTAAGGACCTTAGACGTGGATTTTATAAACATTTTTATTTCAAGGACTTTCGATGTGGATTTTAAAATAATTTTTATTACAAGGACCTTCGTCATGGATTTTAAAATAATTTTTAGTTCAAGGGCCTTGTCATAGACGTGGAATTTATAAGGATAAGGACCTGAGACGTGGAGTTTATAAGGATAAAGACCTTAGACGTGGTTTTTAAAGGAATAAGGACCTTAGACGAGGGTTTTAAAGGGATAAGGACCTTAGACGTGGTTTTTAAAGGGATAAGGACCTAAGACGAGGGTTTCAAAGGGATAAGGACCTTAGACGTGGTTTTTAAAGGGATATGGACCTTAGACGTAGATTTTAAAGGGATAAGGACCTTAGATGTGAATTTTTATAAGGATAAGGACCTGAGACGTAGATTTTAAAGGGATAAGAACCGTAGACGTGATTTTTTTGGGATAAAGACCGTCGATGTTGATTTTAGAAGAAAAAGGGCCTTAAACCAGGATTTTATATGGATTATGACCTTAGAGTGGATTTTATAAGGATAAGGACCTGAGACTTCAATTTTTATAAAGGTGTATTTCAAAGACCATTACGTGGATTTTATAAGCATAAGGACCTACGACGTGAACTTTTATAAAAATGTATTAAAAGGACCTCTGACGTGGATTTTAAAAGGAAAAGGATTAGGAATTTCAAAGTATATCTTTTCCAACGTGTCTTTTTAATTTTTTTTTCAAAGGACCTCCGATTTTAAGATTTTTTATCTCAATGTGAATTTTTAAAGAATGTTTTGCCAAAGATTTTCGGAAACATAAATCTGGAGTTTTAAGGATTTTTTGAAGGACCTTTCCACTATAAAATTGGATTTTTTTTATCTAAATGTGAATTTTTAATGAATTTTTTGCCAAGGATTTTCGGAACCATAAATGTGGATTTTTTAGGATTTTCTTGAAGGACCTTCTTCACTATAAAATTAGATTTTTAAAGAAATTTTATTCCAAGGAACCTTCTCCAGGTTGAATTTTTAAGAATTTTTATTTTAAATATTTTTTTGTTGGAAAATTTCGAATTTCTTTAAGCATTTTTATTTTAAGGATATTTAAGGCATATTTTCGAGGACCTTCGGCACCACAACTATAATTTTTTAAGGAATTAAAAAATTTTGGGTCTTTTTCTAAGGGCCTTCGACTTTCTATGGATTATTTATTAACTTTTTTGATTTTTTTCGAGGACTATTTTCCCAAAGACCCTTAAAACTGCCTTTTTGATTTTTTAAATAATTTATTTACGTCTCTCCAGTCCTTTTCATATCCCAATGTTTTGGCTTATTGCCCGTCTCAAATCTGTGGCAAAAAAATGTCAACAAGCTGAAATTCAAATGGGTGAGCATACCGAGCATATACTCAGGAGTGATCCTTGTTTTGGACATCATGGAATTTGGTGTGGTTATATACTACATATGGCAGACGGGGGTGAATTTTCATACCTCTGGTAAGGTATTAGAAAGACTTTCCCCCGAATCCAAAATCCCTCATTTATTGTATTCTCGTTTTTAGGTACCGTCTCTCTTTTCTTCGTCTGCATTTGGGAGCACATCATCTTCTGGCGTCTGGCATTGAAGTGGCCCAAGCTGATGCGCCAGTGGCGCCAAGTGGAGGAGCTATTCCTGCAGGTACCCTATCAGCTGTATGTGACATTCAATATGAAATTTTGGATATGGTTTTGGTATTTGCTCATCATGTTTGGTGGTAGTTGTGAGTGGCTTCTTTTCAGAATTCGATTTAAGAACAGAAAAATACCGAAAGTTTCTTTGTTGCAGGTGAACATGTATTGCTGGTTTTCAATTCATTTCAAAAAAGTGATTTGGAGCGAAGGCAATGTAATTTGAATGTCAGCTATTGGGAGACGTTGTATGGGCGCGAGAGGCCCCATCTTAGTATGGTGATACCATTTCAATATTGGACCCTGCCCATATATGAGGTGAGTTCGAGAATGAGGGTTAATTTTTGTTGTGGGAAATAATTTCTCATATTTTGAAAATTTTCTCATTTTCAGTGGCTCAATTTAACCCTGGCATATCCTCGCTCATTTACCGATGTTTTCATTATAATTATCAGCATTGGTTTGGCGGCCCGATTTCGTCAACTCCACCTTCGCATGAAGGCGGTGCAAGGAAAGGTAACGTGGATTTTAAAAGAATTTTTATTCCAAGGACCTTAGACGTGAATTTTTAAATAATTTTTATTCCCAGGACCTTAGACATGGATTTTAAAAGAATTTTTATTCCAAGGACCTTGGACGTGGATTTTTAAATAATTTTTATTCCCAGGACCTTAGACGTGGATTTTAAAAGGATTTTTATTCCAAGGACCTTGGACGTGGATTTTTAAATAATTTTTATTCCCAGGACCTTAGACATGGATTTTAAAAGAATTTTTATTCCAAGGACCTTAGACGTGGATTTTTAAATAATTTTTATTCCCAGGACCTTAGACGTGGATTTTTAAATAATTTTTATTCCCAGGACCTTAGACGTGGATTTTTAAATAATTTTTATTCCCAGGACCTTAGACGTGGATTTTTAAATAATTTTTATTCCCAGGACCTTAGACGTGGATTTTAAAAGGATTTTTATTCCAAGGACCTTGGACGTGGATTTTTAAATAATTTTTATTCCAAGGACCTTAGACGTGGATTTTTAAATAATTTTTATTCCAAGGACCTTAGACGTGGATTTTAAAATAATTTTTATTCCAAGGACCTTGGACGTGGATTTTTAAATAATTTCTATTCCTAGGACCTTAGACGTGGATTTTTAAATAATTTTTATTCCCAGGACCTTAGACGTGGATTTTTAAATAATTTTTATTCCCAGGACCTTAGACGTGGATTTTTAAATAATTTTTATTCCCAGGACCTTAGACGTGGATTTTTAAATAATTTTTATTCCAAGGACTCGCACTTAAGGCTTAGTTCAATTCCATCCTTAGATTTTTAAAATTGTGGATTTTTAAAAAAAGTATTCTTTAAAAAAATCTTAAAACGAATATTTGTTAAAATTTACGATATTCCTCCATCTCTTCCTCTCTCTCTCTCTCTCAAAATTCTAGCCCATGCCGGCCATATTTTGGCTGGAAACTCGTGAACATTATCTGGTGCTGAGGAAACTTTTGCGGCTTGTCAACAATGAGCTATCCGCCCTGATTTTGTTGGCCAGTGCCAATAACATGTACTTCATATGTTTTCATTTATTCAATAGTTTTGTGTAAGTCCAACAAGAAAAAACAACTACAACAACGAAACATGAATTCGAATAAATCGATTTCTATGATAACATCAATGGACGTCTGAAAGGACAAAAGAACAACTTAACTTTGTCAACTTCTTCTTCTCTTTCTCCCTCTCTCTCTCTCTCTCTCTCTTGTTCTGTTTTCTTGCAGCAACATTGGTGTCGATTGGGTAGCTGAAATGGCCTTTTGGTTCTCTTTGCTCTACAACATAGTTCGGACCCTGCTCACCCTCTATCTGGCATCGTTGGTCAATGAGTATACGAAAAAAATTGTATCCTGTTTACGTGACGTCCCCTCCAGGAGCTGGTGTGTGGAGGTAAGGTTGCCAACATGCTTGTCCCTTTTGTTGTTAAGATTTCCAAAACTTTTTTTCCTCTCTTCTTAATTTTGTTTATCTTTTGTGTCATTTTTTCTGTTGGTTTCTTATTCAAAGACTCAGCGATTTAGCCAACAACTATCGGTGGATGTTACAGCCTTTACAGCGGCGGGGTTCTTCTCATTGACACGAGGCCTAATATTGGGGGTAAATATTGATTCTTTGTTGTTGTTTGTTTTGGGATTTCTTTTACATGACTTTTAATGAAAAAATGTATTATTTTTTTTTGGCTGGGAAACTTGAAACCATAGATGGCCGGCACTGTTGTCACCTATCAACTGATGGTCACCGATGTCATCAATGAGGGCTCCATCAAGCAGGTCACCGATTATTGTGAGAAATACGAACACATTGAGGATAATTTTGATTTGTACAATGAACAAAGTGTCGAATGAAATAACGTTTTTTTTTAAATAAAAAATATGTATTTTTCTAGGACCAAATAAACGTGGATTTTTAAAGATTAATTTTTCAAGAACCAAAAGGCTAATAAACATGGATTTGTTAAATATTAATTTTTTAAGGATCAAAGGACAAATAAACGTGGATTTTTTAAAGATTAATTTTTTCAAGGACAAAAAAACGTGGATATTTTAAAGATTAATTTTCTCAAAGACCAAAGGACAAATAAACGTGGATTTTTTAAAGATTACTTTTTTCAAGGATTAAATAAACGTGAATTTTTTAAGATAATTTTTTCAACGTGGATTTTTTAAAGATTAATTTTTTTCAACGTGGATTTTTTAAAGTTTAATTTTTTCAAGGACCAAACGACAAATAAACGTGGATTTTTTAAAGTTTAATTTTTTCAAGGACCAAACGACAAATAAACGTGGATTTTTTAAAATTTAATTTTTTCAAGGACCAAACGACAAATAAACGTGGATTTTTTAAAGATTAAATTTTTCAAGGACCTTCCGACAAATAAACGTGGATTTTTTAAAGATTAAATTTTTCAAGGACCTTCCGACCAATAAACGTGGATTTTTTAAAGATTAAATTTTTCAAGGACCTTCCGACCAATAAACGTGGATTTTTTAAAGATTAAATTTTTCAAGGACCTTCCGACAAATAAACGTGGATTTTTTAAAGATTAAATTTTTCAAGGACCTTCCGACCAATAAACGTTGATTTTTTAAAGATTAAATTTTTCAAGGACCTTCCGACCAATAAACGTGGATTTTTTTTAAAGATTAAATTTTTAAAGATTAATTTTTTCAAGGACCAAAGGACAAATAAACCTGGATTTTTTAAAGATTAAATTTTTCAAGGACCTTCCGACCAATAAACGTGGATTTTTTTTAAAGATTAAATTTTTAAAGATTAATTTTTTCAAGGACCAAAGGACAAATAAACCTGGATTTTTTAAAGATTAAATTTTTCAAGGACCTTCCGACCAATAAACGTGGATTTTTTTTAAAGATTAATTTTTTTCAAGGACCCAAGGAAAAATAAACGTGGATTTTTTAAAGATTAATTTTTTCAAGGACCCAAGGACAAATAAACTTGGATTTTTTAAAGATTAATTTTTTCAAGCACCCAAGGACACATAAACGTGGATTTTTTAAAGATTAATTTTTTCAAGGACCAAAGGACAAATAAACGTGGATTTTTTAAAGATTATTTTTCAAGGACCAAATGCCCAATAAACGTGGATTTTATAAAGATTATTTTTCAAGGACCAAAAGACCAATGAACGTGGATTTTATAAAGTCAAATTTTTTCAAGGACCAAAGGACAAATAAACGTGGATTTTATAAAGTCAAATTTTTTCAAGGACCCAAGGACAAATAAACGTGGATTTTATAAAGTCAAATTTTTTCAAGGACCAAAGGAAAAAAATAAACCTGGATTTTATAAAGTCAAATTTTTTCAAGGACCAAAGGACAAATAAACGTGGATTTTATAAAGTCAAATTTTTTCAAGGACCAAAGGAAAAAAATAAACGTGGATTTTATAAAGTCAAATTTTTTCAAGGACCAAAGGACAAATAAACGTGGATTTTATAAAGTCAAATTTTTTCAAGGACCAAATAAACGTGGATTTTTTAAAGATTAATTTTTTCAAGGACCAAATAAACGTGGATTTTTTAAAAATTAATTTTTTCAAGGACCAAATAAACGTGGATTTTTAAAGATTAATTTTTTCAAGGACCAAATGAACGTGGATTTTTTAAAGATTAATTTTTTCAAGGACCAAATAAACGTGGATTTTTTAAAGATTACTTTTTTCATGGACCAAATAAACATGGATTTTTTAAAGATTCATTTTTTCAAGGACCAAATAAACGTGGATTTTTTAAAGATTACTTTTTTCATGGACCAAATAAACATGGATTTTTTAAAGATTCATTTTTTCAAGGACCAAATAAACGTGGATTTTTTAAAGATTACTTTTTTCATGGACCAAATAAACATGGATTTTTTAAAGATTCATTTTTTCAAGGACCAAATAAACGTGGATTTTTTAAAGATTACTTTTTTCATGGACCAAATAAACATGGATTTTTTAAAGATTCATTTTTTCAAGGACCAAATAAACGTGGATTTTTTAAAGATTAGTTTTTAAGGACCAAATAAACGTGGATTTTTTAAAGATTAGTTTTTAAGGACCAAATAAATGTGGATTTTTTAAAAGATTACTTTTTTCAAGGACCAAAAGAACAAATAAAGGTGGATTTTTTAAAGATTAATTTTTTCAAGGACCTAATAAATGTGGATTTTTTAAAGATTAATTTTTTCAAGGACCTAATAAACGTGGATTTTTTAAAGATTCATTTTTTCAAGGAACAAATAAACGTGGATTTTTAAAGATTACTTTTTTCAAGGACGAAATCAATGGGGATTTTCTAAAAATTATTTTTTGCAAGGATTAAATAAACGCGGAGAAAATGTTCGATGATTTTCTATTATGTAAGTATGAAGACAGTGAGGGATGCCTTATAAAAGTCTAGAAGGTCTACAGGGTGAGATGAAAAAACTGCAACCAACTTCAGACTACTGTCATTTCTAAGCCACTCGTCCGACAGCTGTTAAAATTATTCCAGTGATAGCTCATAATATTATTAACCAGAGGACAAAAGAATTTTGATGAGAATTTTCCAGAAAAAAAAAAATTATTCGTGATTCGGAATTTAAGCGGGACAGTGTGATTTCTTTATATTTGGCTGGAAAACAACAATTGACTATCCTTAGAGCACTGCTGTACTTAAATGTGCATAAATCTTTTGTGTCTCGTGCCATCGCTCGTTACCGATTACGTGATACTGGTAGCTTAGCCCAACGTCAAGAAAGTGGACGGAAGAAAACAGCAACATCAGCAGAAATGATTCGAAAAATATTAAAGCGACTTGATTGAAACCCAGGTCGCACTGGTCGAGCTGGCTCGTGAGCTGAACATATCACAATATTCCATTCGGCAAATATTGAAAAATGAGCTCGGGATTAAGCTATTGAAATTCCAAAAAGTGCAAGAACTTACACCGCAACAGAAAGAAAATGGACTCAAAGGAGCTAAAAAGTTGCTTCGTTTGGCCGAAAGTGGTGGGTGAACTGCCGAATTTGGTTTTCTCCGTCTCCGATGAGAAAACATTCGTTGTCCAGCAGTTTTTAAACAACAACAACATGATGGTGTTTACTTGCCAAAGAGGTCAGCTGAAAATGTGCACTTTCGGTAGGCCACCAGAACTCAAGCCTCAAGCTGGCCATGGTGATGGTGGTGGCCGCCATAACAGCCGATGGTCTCTCTTCGCTCATATTAATAGACCGTGGCATCAGAATAAATGCCGAATATTATCACGAAAATATTCTGGAGGGTGTATTAAAGCCTTGGTGGCCCGCAAACATTTTTGCCGTAGACCTTGGATATTCAAACAGGATTCAGCACCATCGCACTCATCACCCAAGAATGGTTACAAAATGAGGTTCCTCGCTTTATTTCCAGCTCACAAAATGGCCACCAAAATCTCCGGATACCAATCCGTTGGACTATTGTGTCTGGAGTATTTTGGAAAGCAAGGTTGGCACTAAAAAATGGATTTTTTAAAGATTCATTTTTTCAAGGACCAAAGGACAAATAAACGTAAATTTTTTAAAGATTATTTTTTTCAAGGACCAAATAAATGGGGATTTTTTAAAGACTATTTTTTTTCAAGGACCAAATAAATGGGGATTTTTTAAAGATTATTTTTTTCAAGGACCAAATAAACGTGGTTTTTTTAAGGATTATTTTTTTCAAGGACCAAATAAACGTGGATTTTGTTGATGGTTTTTTTATCTCACCCTGTACCCATAGAAGCTTCGAAGTAAGACCTCATGGAAGTCTAGAAGTTAGTTTTCTTTGCAAGGAGCTCCTGGACTTCTCATATTTTTTTTGTTTGCTACAGCTCTTCCTGGAAGGAATATCAAATTATGTTAAAGAAAAAAACTTACCCCAAAACTTTTCGAAGTCATCCCAAATTTCCTACGAAAACATGTTAGTTTGAATGTCCTCCAACCCCATTCCCACCTCCACACAACGACCTTGACTCAAGTAAATCACTGTTTATGACGTTAGTACAACACAATTAAATTATTAAAATAACAACAAAAACAATAACAACAACAACAGCATACAGTGACTAACTTGTCACAGCCACGAAATTCAGATATTTTTTTTATTTTGCTGACAGTCTTTTTCTTTTGTTGTTCTTGTTGTTGTGATTTTGCAAAACCCTTGTTGCCATAATTATACCCTACAACACTATGTGTTGGGGGTATTATAAGTTTGATTGGGCCAAAAATTATGTAACACCTCGAAATATTGGTTTCCCACATAGGAAAGTATATATGGATCTTCCTAGCTCGCCGAGCTGAGTCGATCTAGCTGTGTATGTCCGTCCGTCCGTCTGTCCGTCTGTCCGTCTGTCCATGTTAATTTGTAATCACTCTACAGGTCGCAATTATGGCCCGATCTTCACGAAATTTAGAATGGAGGTGGGTCTGGGGTCAGAATAGAACCCTATTTCTTTTGGAGATGATCGCCAAATGTTTAGGGGTTGAAATGGACCAAATACTGAAAAAATGTCGGATTTTGCAGTATCTATACAGGTCGCAATTATAGACCAATCGACTTCGAATTCGCATGTAGCTAGAGTTTAGGGCGGGGAAGAAGCTACCAATTTGGGTGGTCATCGGATAATATTTAGCGGGTAAAATAGACCATATCTTTTTTGTTGAAAAAATTCAAAATTTTTCATTAAACCGCGAATATTTTAAATCCCGGAGAAATCACAAAGCCATGACAAGGTTACTTCGGATCTTTATATTGATGTTAACATCCAACAAATCGGATATATAGCAAAATATGTGCGACATATATGTCTATCAAAGAAGATATGCTTGAATAATCTCTTATATGTCGAGAACGGCTGAACTGATTTCTACAGTTCTCATTAATTCAGAATGGCCTTTTGGCAGGAAAGAATAAAAAACGCGTAAAAATATCTCTCTAAAGATGAAAATATTGATTTTGTAAAATTTTCTCATATTTTTTCAATTTTGTCATATTTTTGGCATATTTTCATTTTGAATTAAACATTTGGTGATATTTCTACAGCTAACAAAACTAAGTAGTTAGGATATCAGGATATCATATACAGATCGCATTTATGGCCCGATCCTAACGAAATTTTGCATTGGGATAAGATGAGGATCAGAATAGAAGCCTACTCTTTTTGGAGATGATCGCCATATATTTAGGGGTTGAAATGGACCAAAAAACTGCAAAATTGTCAGCAGGTCGTAATTATTGCCCGATCCTCACGCACATTTGAATGGGGGTTACTGGGCATTGCAAAAGCCAAGCAGTTTCGGATGGCCATCCAAAAATATTCAATGTGTGAAATAGTTTGCCAACTTTTGTAGACAAAATACGAAAATGTCCATTCCAGTGACTTCTTGGAGAATTCACAAATACAGGAAAGACGCACTTCTGACTATTTTTTTTAATGCTGATTTCGTTGAAGAAGGTAGTCAAATGTCTGTATCTCATATAGATGCGTTTCAGTCAAAAACCAATAATAAATGTTAATCTTTTGCCACTTCTGAGAGATTATAGGTCTTTGGGAAATATTGGTTCCAGATCTAGGAAGACCATTTACCAATAAATTGGAAATGAGCGGATTAGTTTAAGTTGCTATTATTCGAAAATTAGAGAACGAAATCTGATGGTTTTCTTTTATTATTTGTCACAATATCTTGTGGAATTCTTTCGAGTATCTCGCCTATATAAACTGTATCGTTTATTATAGTGTTGTAGGGTATTCAACGGTCGGCCCCGCTCGACTGTAGCCTTTGCTTACTTGTTTTTTAATGCAAAGTGATAATCTGAAATAAATTTAATAAATGCGTGTCACCGGCTAATTTTATTAGTCATAACTTTTTTAACTTCTCGTCGTGGTGGTGGTGGTGCAGCGGTGTGTAACGAAGAGGATAATCTAATATTGGGCAGATTGCAAGCAAGAAGCGGAACCGTGGGAGAGAATTTTTTCTTATTTGAATATGAAAGTTTTGAATTTTTGTTGTGGACAGATGAAAGTTGTTGTTTTCAATATATCAAATATGAAATTTTTGTAAAAAATATTAGGAAATTGAGGGTGGAGGTGATATTCAAAATAATTATTTGATATTTTAAAACTGATTTTTTTTCAAAACAAGTAAAATAGTATCAGTCGGTTTTGACGACAAATGTATACCCTTAGCCAATGTTCGATTATTTAAATATATTTTGACTTCTGTTATGATTATTCAAATTTTTGATTCTCTATGGAGTAGGTTCCGAAGAAATGGGCAAATATTGACCATTTCATTTCGGACCTCTATCGGATGATGTATTGCGACGAGCCTGGTTTGGACCGTGTTTTGGTTTATTCCCGGCAAAGTGCTTGCTTGAGGTCATCGACACCTTGGTATTTTTTAGTGCCTACCTTGCTTCCCGAACTACTCCAGACATAATAGTTCAACGGATTGGTATCCGGAGATTTTGGTGGCCATTGTGCGCTGGAAATGAAGCAAGGAATCTCATTTTGTAACCATTCTTGGGTGACCCGTGTTGGGTGCGTTTGTGCTGAGTCCTGTTGGAATGTCCAAGGTCTGGGGCCAAAATGTTTGCATACCTAAGGTTTTAATACACCCTCCAGAATATTTTCGCTATAATATTCGGCATTTATTCTGATGTCCATAAATGCCGAATCTGACGTCTAATGTCCGGTCCATTTATGCGAGCGGAGAGCGATTATCGGCTGTTATGGCGGCCCACACCATCACCACCATGTCCGGCGCTTGAGTTCTGGTGGCCCACCGAAGGTGCACATTTTCAGCTGACCTCTTTGACAAGTAAACACGATCATTTCGTTGTTGCTGTTCACAAGCTGCTGGACAACGAATGTTTTCTCATCGGAGATGGAGAAAACAAAATTCGGCAGTTCACAACTTTCGGCCAAGCGAAGCAACTCTTTTGATCGGCTCTTTTAGGACTATTTTCTTTCTGTTGCGGTATAAGTTCCTGCACTTTTTGGAAATTCAATGGCTTTACCTCGAGCTCATTTTTCAATATTTGCCGAATGGAATATTGCGAAATGTTCAGCTCATGGGCCATTTTTCGGCCACTGCGACGCGGGTTTCGATCAAGTCGCTTCTTTACTTTTCGAACCATTTCTGGTGATGTTGCTGTTTTCTTCCGTTCACTTCCTTGATATATGTGGAGCTACGCTACCAGTATCACGGTAATCTGTAATGAGCGATGGTACGAGACACCGATTACGAGATTTATTCACATTTAAATGCTGGAGTGCTCTAACGATAGCCACTTGGCTGGAGGTTTTCCAGCCAAATATGAAGAAATCACACTATCACCCTTAGATTCCATCGCGAATAACTTTTTTTCTGAAAAATTCTAACCGAAATGCTTTTGTACGCTTGTTAACAATATAATGAGCTGTCACTGGAATAATTTTAACAGCTGTCGGACGAGTGGCTCAGAAATGAGAGCAGTTTGAATTTGGTTGCAGCTTTTTTTCTCACTCTGTATAGTACATTTTATTACTTTTCGTACACTTATAGTGAAAAAACCACCTTTAGTACAAAAATTGAATTTTGTCGCACAGTGTAATAATAACAACAATAAATCCATTGTTGTCCGGTCAACAGAAGTAAAACAAAATTGTTATTTGTATATCACATTGTCCACATCTAAACAGTAATCAGGACATATATTATAGGAAATCAACGACAACAATGACATTGTTTACTTGTCCGGAGTTATCGTAGGAGGACAGAAGGTGTGTGTGGGTGTGTGTCCTGGCAGACTTTGTAATAATACTTGTGGTATTTTTTGTTTATCGCAGAGTTTCAGAAGATTTTTGTTTGCAAAAAGGCTTAATTGAAAATTTCCCGTATAGCCCGTAAACAAGCAAAATTTTGTGGTTCAAAAAATAATAAAATATAACAAAAAAATAAAAACTCTTAACTTTGGATTACAAAATACAAGACTTCATGGAAAAGCAAACTTTTCATCAATCGGTGCGAAAAAGTATGTGAAAAAATGTTATCTTTTGAGTGCGAAAATAAAAATTAAAAAAAAAAAAAAAATAAGTAAAAAAGCTGTAAATTCGGCCGGTCCGAACTTTGAATACCCATTGGAACCTTTTGGAACAAATTTGCCAATTTTCAAAAAAATAAATAAATAAATTAAAATCCGTTAAAAATTCTGTTAAAATCTTAAAAATGTCGAATGTAACCGTTATATTAGGATTTATATGACGACGTGGACCTGCATGGGGAAATTTTGTTGTAACCATTACAATATTCAAATGTTAAATTTGACAAGTCAAAAAGCAATAAGTTCGGCCGGGCCGAACTTTGAATACCCTCCACCATTTTGAACGAATTTGGAATTTTAAAAAATAAAATCCATAAAAAATTCTGTTAAATTTTTAAAAATACCGAATATAGCCGTTATTTTGGGGTCTATACGACGTTAACCTACATAGGCATTGTTTGTCATAAGCCATTACCATATTCAAATTCGAACTTTGAAATAAACAGTGAATAATGTAGCTAAAATCATCAAAATACCGAATATAGGGAGGTACTGATATATGGGGCCTATACGAAGACGTGGACCTGCACAGACAATTTCCTGTCACAGACTGTAGTTCCCATTACGAACTCTAAATACATAATTTGAAAAAATTCCGGTGATTAATTTCGCTAAAATCATCAAAATACCGAATATCGGGAGGTACCGTTATATGGGGGCTATACGAAGACGTGGACCTGCACAGGCAATTTTCTGTCTTATGCTGTAGTATCCATTACGAACTTCAAATACCAAATGTGAAACAATTCCGGTGAATAATGTCGCATAAATCACCAAAATACCGAAAATAGGGTGATACCATTATATGGGGGCTATACCAAAACGTGGACCTACATGGCTCATTTTTAATATCAAAAGTCCTGCAGACATAATATACATTTGAGTAATATTTGATCAACCTACTTCATTTCGATCGGAAGCTAGAGTGACTTCCACAGACGGATGGAGATCGCTAAATCGACATAGATATTTATGTAGATCAAGAATATATACAGGGTGAGATGAAAATTTCAACAAATGCAAAAAATGTCACAAATAGCATCAAATTTTTGAATATGTTTAGATTTGTTCGAATTGGTCACCTTTGGTACGAATTATGGCCATCAAATGGCCAATGAAACCGTCACACGCTGCCCGAATGTTGCTCTGCTGTATTTTGGCCCATTCCCGGCGAAGCGCTTGTTTGAGGTGATCGACACTTTGGTATTTTTTAGTGCCAACCTTGCTTTCCAAAATACTCCAGATACAAAAGTACAACTGATTGGTATCCTGAGATTTTGTGGCTATTGTGCGCTGAAAATGAAGCGAGGAGCATCATTTTGTAACCATTCTTGGGCGACGCGTGCTGAGTGCGATGGTGCTGAGTCCTGTTGGTCTGCGGCCAAAATGTTTGCGGGCCCAAGTATTTAATATACCCTCCAGAATATTTTCCTAATAATATTCGGCATTTATTCTGATGCCACGGTCGATTAATACGAGCGGATAGCGATCATCGGCTCACACCATCATCATCACCATGGCCGGCGCTTGAGTTCTGGTGGCCAACCGAAAGTGCACATTTTCAGCTGACCTCTTTGGCAAGTAAACACACGAATCATTTTGTTGTTGTTGTTGTTTACAAACTGGTCGACAACGAATGTTTTCTTATCGGCGACGGAGAAAACCAAATTCGGCAGTTCACCACTTTCGGCCAAGCGAAGCAACTCTTTAGCTCTTTTGAGTTTATTTGCTTTCTGTAGCGGTATAAGTTCTTGCACTTTTTGGAATTTCAATGGCTTTACCCCGAGCTCATTTTTCAATATTTGCCGAATGGAATATTGTGACGCGGGTTTCGATCAATTCGCTTCTTTACTTTTCGAAACATTTCTGCTGATGTTGCTGTTTTCTTCCATCCAATTCCTTGACGTCGGTCTACGCTGCCAGTATCACGGTGAAGAGCGATGGTACGAGACACAAAAGATTTATTCACATTTAAATGCTGGAGTGCTCTAACGATAGCCCCTTGGTTGGTGGTTTTCCAGCCAAATATAAAGAATTCACACTATCACGGTTGAATTCCATGGCGAATAACTTTTTTTCTGGAAAAGCTGTCACTGGAATAATTTTAACAGCTGTCGGACCAGTGGCTTAGAAATGACAGCAGTCTGAAGTTGGTTGCAGTTTATTCATCTCACCCTGTATATCCTCTCCATATGGCTGAGGAGATAAGAAAATAACCTATTTAAGTCAACACTACTCCCCAAATTTTATTTTTATACGACATGGTACATACCTTAACAAAAAACAAGTTAAAAAGCAGTAATGTCGGCCAGGCCGAACTTTGAAAAGCCTCCACCATTTGGAACGAATTTGGAAATTTTTTAAAAAAATAAAACCCTTAAAAAAATCTGTTAAAATTTAAAAAAGACAAGTTAAAAAGCAGTAATTTAGGCCGGGCCGAACTTTGAATACCCTCCACCATTTGGAACGAATTTGGAAATTTTCAAAAAAATATAATACTTAAAAAATTCTGTTAAAATTTTAAAAATACTAAATATAGCCCTTATATTGGTGTCTATACGACGTGGACCTACATAGGCATTGTTTGTCATAAGCCATTACCATATTCAAATTCGGAACTTGAAATAAACTGTGAATAATGTAGCTAAAATCATCAAAATATCGTATATAGGGAGGTACGGTTATATCGGAGCTGTGTGAACACCTGGATCAGCATAGGTCCAGGCTATAGGCTATATCATCCAATACGAACGTCAAATACGACATCTCAAACAATTTCGGTGGTTATTGTACCTAAACTCGTCGAAATACCGAATATCGGGAGGTACTGATATATGGGGCCTATACGAAAACGTGGACCTGCACAGACAATTTTCTGTCACAGACTGTAGTTCCCATTACGAACTCTAAATACGTAATTTCAAAAAATTCCGGTGAATAATGACGATAAAATCATCAAAATACCGAATATCGGGAGGTACCTTTGTATGATGGCTATACTAAGACGTTCACCTGCACAGACAATTTTCTGTCTTGGGCTGTAGTATCCATTACGAACTTCAAATACCAAATTTGAACCCATTCCGGTGAATAATATCGCTAAAATGTGTGACATGAATATTTCGAGGAGTTACAAACGGAATGACAAAGTTACTATACCCTCCATGGTATGGTGGAGGGTATAACAAAAACTTGCGGAATTTAGTGCTGTTTAGTAACCTTAATACGCTTCTAGTCCAAAATTCGAAAAACCTTCCGTTATGTTACCCTTACCCACCAACATTGACCCCGATGCAAAATATCAGCTTCAGCCATTTCGCCTGGGCATTGATGAATCAGTCACTCAATCAGCTTGTGAACGGTGCGTATGATTAATTTCGTTAATTGAAATTTCTGTGAAAGTACATCAATCATACGCCCAATGTCGCAGGGAAAAATGCGTCGGATATTTACTAGAGCTATGCCAATCTAGTTCTTTATCTATTTCCGGTCGTTTGTATGAATACTCTGCGTATGAGTAATGGGAAATTTATGAAATCACTCATACGTTTAGGAACTATGATGTACTGAGCTATGAACTAGATTGACATAATTGGCAACGGCCATATACGCTTCGTACTAGGCAAAATATAATGTACGGGGCGTATGATTTATAAAATTTAAATTTCTGTGAAATTACATCAATCATACGCCCATTAACCCAATAACTAATGTTTTTTAATAGAGACCTTCGGCTTTCTCAATGAGCTTAAATTGATTCAATTTTGCTTTATATTCTGATATAGCCCCATACCAAACCTTAAGACCTCAAACTCATGACACATAACACCAATCCCCTAATAAAAAAAAACTTAGATATTAAAAATAACTCCTTCATTTACTTGCAGTCCTTTTCATATCGCAAATTTTCGCCCTATTTCCCATCTCGAATGTCTATCATGGCAGTATTGCGAGGCTGCGCTACAAATGGCTAAGCCTTCCGGTTGCCTATGCCTCGGCCATAATGATTTTAAATTTTTTGGAATTTGTGGTGGTAATTTATTACAACTTTGTGACGGGTATTAATTTTCATTCGCTGAGTAAGATCGAAATTCAGGCAATGGAAAAAAATATTTTCAAATAATTGGATGTTTTCCAGGTACCATTGCCCTGTTTCTAGTGTGTCTGCTGGAACATTATTTCTTTTGGCGTCTCTCTTCGAAATGGCCAAAATTAATGAAACAATGGCGTCAAGCGGAGGAGGTGTTCTTCAGGACCCCCTATCCGAATTATTTGACATTTAATATGAAATTTTGGCTGTGGCTTTGGTATACGGTCATTATGTGCGGTGGATTGAGTGAGTATTTTGTTTTTATATTTATATTTATTTTTAATTAATTATTTATTATCTATTTTTGATTTTTCCCTCCTGCCCATCCCCAGTGGAACATTGTTTGCTGGTCTTCAATTTCTTTCAGAACGCCGATTTGGAACGTACCCAATGCAACCTGAATGTTAGCAATTGGGAGATCTTATATTACCGCGAGAGACCCCATCTCAGATTGGTAATACCATTCCAATATTGGATGTTACCTTTGCTGGAGGTTTGAATTTTTAGCATCAACTTTCAAATAATTGATTTTGGAAATCTCCATTTCTAGTGGCTAGATCTAACTTTGGCATATCCTCGCAACTTCACCGATGCCTTTATCGCCTTGGTCAGTGTGGGCTTGGCGACGAGATTTAGACAGATCTATTTGCGCATCAGGCATGTACAAGGAAAGGTAAGAAGGGGTTTTAAGGTTTTTTCTTAGAATATTATTTTAAAGACCAAAACTTTTACAAACTGCGATTTTTAAAGAATATTTTTGTCGAGGACCAATTAACGTGGATTTTTAAAGGACCAAAAGACCAATAAACGTGAATTTTCTAAAGACTATTTTTTAAGGAACGTCAGACCAAATAAACGTGGATTTTTTACAGAATATTTTTCAAGGATCAAAAGACCAATAAACGTGGATTTTTAAAGGAATATTTTTTCAAGGCCCAAAGGACAAACAAACGTGGATTTTTAAAGAAATATTTTTTCGAGGACCAAAAGACTCATAAACGTGGATTTTTAAGGGAATATTTTTCAAGGACCAATAAACGTGGATTTTTAAAGGAATATTTTTCAAGGACCACTAAACGTGGATTTTAAAAGAATATTTTTCAAGGATCAATAAACGTGGATTTTTAAAAGAATATTTTTCAAGGACCAATAAACGTGGATTTTTAAAGGAATATTTTTTCAAGGCCCAAAGGACAAACAAACGCGGATTTTTAAAGAAATATTTTTTCGAGGACCAAAAGACTCATAAACGTGGATTTTTAAGGGAATATTTTTCAAGGACCAATAAACGTGGATTTTTAAAGGAATATTTTTCAAGGACCACTAAACGTGGATTTTTAAAAGAATATTTTTCAAGGATCAATAAACGTGGATTTTTAAAAGAATATTTTTCAAGGACCAATAAACGTGGATTTTTAAAGGAATATTTTTTCAAGGTCCAAAGGACAAACAAACGTGGATTTTTAAAGAAATATTTTTTCGAGGACCAAAAGACTCATAAACGTGGATTTTTAAGGGAATATTTTTCAAGGACCAATAAACGTGGATTTTTAAAGGAATATTTTTCAAGGACCACTAAACGTGGATTTTTAAAAGAATATTTTTCAAGGATCAATAAACGTGGATTTTTAAAAGAATATTTTTCAAGGACCAATAAACGTGGATTTTTAAAGGAATATTTTTTCAAGGCCCAAAGGACAAACAAACGTGGATTTTTAAAGAAATATTTTTTCGAGGACCAAAAGACTCATAAACGTGGATTTTTAAAAGAATATTTTTCAAGGACCAATAAACGTGGATTTTTAAAAGAATATTTTTCAAGGACCAATAAACGTGTATTTTTAAGGAATATTTTTCAAGGACCAATAAACGTGGATTTTTAAAATAATATTTTTCAAGGACCAAACGAACAATAAACGTGGATTTTTAAAATAATATTTTTCAAGAACCAAAAGAAAAATAAACGTGGATTTTTTAAAGAATATTTTTCAAGGACCAAAAAACCAATAAACGTGGATTTTTAAAGGAATATTTTTCAAGGACCAAAAGACCAATAAACGTGGATTTTTAAAGGAATATTTTTCAAGGACCAAAAGTCCAGGAAACGTGGATTTTTAAAGGAATATTTTTCAAGGACCAAAAGTCCAAGAAACGTGAATTTTTAAAAAAATAATTTTCATGGACCAAACGAACAATAAACGTGGATTTTTAAAATAATATTTTTCAAGGACCAAACGAACAATAAACGTGGATTTTTAAAAGAATATTTTTCAAGGACCAAAAGTCCAAGAAACTTGGATTTTTAAAGGAATATTTTTCAAGGACCAAAAGACCAAGAAACGTGGGTTTTTAAAGGAATATTTTTCAAGGACCAAAAGACCAAGAAACGTGGGTTTTTAAAGGAATATTTTTCAAGGACCAAAAGACCAAGAAACGTGGGTTTTTAAAGGAATATTTTTCAAGGACCAAAAGACCAAGAAACGTGGGTTTTTAAAGGAATATTTTTCAAGGACCAAAAGACCAAGAAACGTGGGTTTTTAAAGGAATATTTTTCAAGGACCAAAAGACCAAGAAACGTGGGTTTTTAAAGGAATATTTTTCAAGGACCAAAAGACCAAGAAACGTGGGTTTTTAAAGGAATATTTTTCAAGGACCAAAAGACCAAGAAACGTGGGTTTTTAAAGGAATATTTTTCAAGGACCAAAAGACCAAGAAACGTGGGTTTTTAAAGAATATCTTTCAAGGACCAAAAGACCAAGAAACGTGGGTTTTTAAGGAATATCTTTCAAGGACCAAAAGATCAAGAAACGTGGGTTTTTAAATAATATCTTTCAAGGACCAAAAGTCCAAGCAACGTGGGTTTTTAAAGAATATCTTTCAAGGACCAAAAGACCAAGAAACGTGGGTTTTTAAGGAATATCTTTCAAGGACCAAAAGATCAAGAAACGTGGGTTTTTAAAGAATATCTTTCAAGGACCAAAAGTCCAAGCAACGTGGGTTTTTAAAGAATATCTTTCAAGGACCAAAAGACCAAGAAACGTGGACCAAAAGAACAATAAACGTCAAGGACTAATAGATCAATAAACCTGGATTTTTAAAGGTCCCATGGTCCTTGAAAAAATATTCTCCAAAAAAATCCAGGTTAATTTCTCTTTTGATCCTTGAAACATTTTTCATTAAAATGTAAATGTAGATTTTTAAGAGAATATTTTTTCAAGGACCGAATAAACGTGGATTTTTCAAAATAAATCTTTTTCAAAGATCAAAGGACAAATAAACGTGGATTTTTCAAAATAAATATTTTTCAAAGATCGTAGGACAAATAAACGTGGATTTTTCAAGGACCAAATGACAAACAAACGTGGGTTTTTCAAAATAAATTTTTTTCAAGGATCAAAGGACAAATAAACGTGGATTTTTCAAGGACCAAAGGACTAATAAACGTGGATTTTGCAAAATAAATATTTTTCAAAGATCAAAGGACAAATAAACGTGGATTTTTCAAGGACCAAAGGACAAATAGACGTGGATTTTGCAAAATAAATATTTTTCAAGGATCAAAGGACAAATAAGTGTGGATTTTTCAAGGACCAAAGGACAAATAGACGTGGATTTTGCAAAATAAATATTTTTCAAGGATCAAAGGACAAATAAACGTGGATTTTTCAAAGACCAAAAGACCAAGAAACGTGGATTGTTTAAAGAAATATTTTTCAAGGATCAAAAGACCCATAAACGTGGATTTTTCAAAGACCAAAAGACCAAGAAACGTGGATTGTTTAAAGAAATATTTTTCAAGGATCAAAAGACCCATAAACGTGGATTTTTCAAAGACCAAAAGACCAAGAAACGTGGATTGTTTAAAGAAATATTTTTCAAGGATCAAAAGACCCATAAACGTGGATTTTTCAAAAAAATGTTTTTCAAGGATCACAGGACAAATAAACGTGGATTTTTCAAAATAAATATTTTTCAAAGATCAAAGGACAAATAAACGTGGATTTTTCAAAATAAATATTTTTCAAGGATCAAAGGAAAAATAAACGTGGATTTTTCAAAATAAATATTTTTCAAAGATCAAAGGACAAATAAACGTGGATTTTTCAAAATAAATATTTTTCAAGGATCAAAGGACAAATAAACGTAGATTTTTCAAAATAAATATTTTTCAAAGATCAAAGGACAAATAAACGTGGATTTTTCAAAATAAATATTTTTCAAGGACCAAATGACAAACAAACGTGGGTTTTTCAAAATAAATATTTTTCAAGGATCAAAGGAAAAATAAACGTGGATTTTTTCAAAATAAATATTTTTCAAGGATCAAAGGACAAATAAACGTGGATTTTTCAAAATAAATATTTTTCAAGGATCAAAGGACAAATAAACGTGGATTTTTCAAAATAAATATTTTTCAAGGATCAAAGGACAAATAAACGTGGATTTTTCAAAATAAATATTTTTCAAGGATCAAAGGACAAATAAACGTGGATTTTTCAAAATAAATATTTTTCAAGGATCAAAGGACAAATAAACGTGGATTTTTCAAAATAAATATTTTTCAAGGATCAAAGGACAAATAAACGTGGATTTTTCAAAATAAATATTTTTCAAGGATCAAAGGACAAATAAACGTGGATTTTTCAAAATAAATATTTTTCAAGGATCAAAGGACAAATAAACGTGGATTTTTCAAAATAAATATTTTTCAAGGATCAAAGGACAAATAAACGTGGATTTTTCAAAATAAATATTTTCCAAGGATCAAAGGACAAATAAACGTGGATTTTTCAAAATAAATATTTTTCAAGGATCAAAGGACAAATAAACGTGGATTTTTCAAAATAAATATTTTTCAAGGATCAAAGGACAAATAAACGTGGATTTTTCAAAATAAATATTTTTCAAGGATCAAAGGACAAATAAACGTGGATTTTTCAAAATAAATATTTTTCAAGGATCAAAGGATTTTTAAAATAAATATTTTTCAAGAATCAAAGGACAAATAAACGTGGATTTTTCAAAATAAATATTTTCCAAGGATCAAAGGACAAATAAACGTGGATTTTTCAAAATAAATATTTTTCAAGGATCAAAGGATTTTTTAAAATAAATATTTTTCAAGGATCAAAGGACAAATAAACGTGGATTTTTCAAAATAAATATTTTCCAAGGATCAAAGGACAAATAAACGTGGATTTTTCAAAATAAATATTTTTCAAGGATCAAAGGACAAATAAACGTGGATTTTTCAAAATAAATATTTTTCAAGGATCAAAGGATTTTTCAAAATAAATATTTTTCAAGGATCAAAGGACAAATAAACGTGGATTTTTCAAAATAAATATTTTCCAAGGATCAAAGGACAAATAAACGTGGATTTTTCAAAATAAATATTTTTCAAGGATCAAAGGATTTTTTAAAATAAATATTTTTCAAGAATCAAAGGAGAAATAAACGTGGATTTTTAAAGGAATATTTTTTCAAGGATCAAAGGATTTTTTAAAATAAATATTTTTCAAGAATCAAAGGAGAAATAAACGTGGATTTTTAAAGGAATATTTTTTCAAGGATCAAAGGATTTTTTAAAATAAATATTTTTCAAGAATCAAAGGAGAAATAAACATGGATTTTTAAAGGAATATTTTTTCAAGGACCAAAAGATGGACGTGGATTTTTTTAAAGAATATTTTTCATTTGGATTTTTTAAAAAAATATTACCCATAAACGTGGATTTTTAAAATAATATATTTGAAATAATATTTTCAAGGACCAAAAGACCAATAAACGTGGATTTTAAAGGAATATTTAAATCTTTAAAATATCCACTTTTATTTGGTCCTTGAAAAAAAAATCTTTAAACAATCCACGTCTAGTTTGTCCTTGAAAAAAAATAATCTTTAAAAAATCCACGTTTAGTTTGTCCTTGAAAAAAAGCTTTAAAATATACACCTTTAGTTTGTCCTCGAAAAAAAGTAATCTTTAAAAATCCACGTTTATTTGGTTCTTGAAAAAAGTAATTTTAAAAAAATCCACGTTTATGTTGTCCTTGAAAAAGTAATCTTTAAAAATCCACATTTATGTTGTCCTTGAAAAATGGAATCTTTAAAATATCCACGTTTATTTGATCCTTGAAAAAAGTAATCTTTAAAAAAATCCACGTTTATTTGGTCCTTGAAAAAAGTAATCTTTAAAAAATCCACGTTTAGTTAGTCCTTAAGAAAATTCATCTTTAAAAAATCCAGGTTTATGTTGTCTTTGTAAAAAGAAATCTGTAAAAAATCCACGTTTAAGTCGTCCTTGAAAAAAGTAATCTTTAAAAAATCCACGTTTACTTGGTCCTTGAAAAAATATCCTTTAAAAATCAAAGTTTGATCCTTAAAAAGATATCCTTCAAAACCCATTCTTTTATTTTTTCCTTTAGCCCATGCCCTCAATATTTTGGCTGGAAACCCGAGAACATTATTTGATGCTTAAGAAGCTCCTGCGAGATCTCAACAAAGAAATGTCCGTTTTGATTTTCTTGTCCGGGGCCAACAACATGTACTTTATTTGTTGTCAGTTATTTAATAGTTTTACGTAAGTATATATTCTCGGAGAGCGGGAGAGAATGAGAGGGAGGAGTATCTTGTAAATTTACATTATCTTTACAAATTGTGTTTCCTTTATGTAAATATCGTTATCGTCCTGCTCGTATTCCTGTCTCTCCAGCAACATTGGTGTCGACTGGGTGGCCGAAATGGCATTTTGGTACTCGCTGCTCTACAATATTTTCCGCACAATTCTAACATTTTCCCTGGCCTCCATGCTGGACGAGTACACCAGGAAGATAATAATTTGTTTGCGTGATGTACCCTCCCGGTCGTGGTGTACAGAGGTAGGTATTCGGGGCTGTGAGATTTCATTCATATTCAATAGTTATTAAAAATGGATTTCATTTTTGTTTTGTTGATTTTGATTTTCGTTGTTCCATGGCTTGTGTCTAACTGCTCTGACTGGATAATGATGTGTCCGCACTGAAGACCCAACGCTTCAGCCAACAACTGGCGGTGGATGTAACAGCTTTCACGGCTGCCGGTCTTTTTACATTGACGCGCAAACTAATTTTGGCTGTAATGACAATTTATATTCGATGTTGTTTTTGTTGTTGCCAGATTATTTTAATTAATGGATGTTGTTTTTTTGTTGTTGTTTATTTTTCTCGTTAAATTTTGATTTTGGCAAATTTGTTGACCTGCATATCTGCCATGGATGGATATTGGTGCTGCGATGCCAATAATGATGATGATGACGGCGATGATGATGTGCAAAAATTCCTGCTGCTGCTGTTTTTTGGTTTCGTTGACTAGATGGCCAGCACTGTCGTCACTTATCAGCTGATGGTCTCCAATGTTATTAATGAGGGCGCCATTAAACAAGAGACAAATTATTGCAAACATTACGAACGCTTTGAGGAAACTTTTGCTGCTGCTGCTGGAGATAATGGCGAACAAATCTCCTAGAGCTTCGCCTCCAGGGCTAATGTAAATAATTCGTTTTGAAACATTAAATAAATTATTGAAAAATGAAGTCCATTTGAATGTTAATATAGTTGATGTTGCTATTCGCTGTTGTTAGATGGCCACATGGAGGCAAGATAAATATGAATATTTATGTAGCATAATTAAAAGTTAATAAATAATTGGTGTTAGTAAAAAAAAAACAAAAGAAGATTATATGAAAAATAAGTTAAAGTTAAAAATAATATTTTTTGAAAGAAAAATGGTGAGTTTTTATTAAAGAATATCATTTTAAGGACCAAAGAAGGTGAATTTTATAAAGAATATTTTTTCAAGGACCAAAGGACAAATAAACGTGAATTTTTTAAAGAATCATTTTTTTCAAGGACCAAATAAACGTGGATTTTTAAAAGATTAATTTTTTCAAGGACCAAAGGACCAATAAACGTGGATTTTTTAAACATTAATTTTTTCAAGGACCAAAGGACCAATAAACGTGGATTTTTTAAACATTAATTTTTTCAAGGACCAAAGGACCAATAAACGTGGATTTTTAAAGATTAATTTTTTTAAGGATCAAAGGACCAAAAAACGTGGATTTTTTAAACATTAATTTTTTCAAGGACCAAAGGACCAATAAACGTGGATTTTTTAAAGATTAATTTTTTCAAGGACCAATAAACGTGGATTTTTTAAACATTAATTTTTTCAAGGACCAATAAACGTGGATTTTTTAAAGATTAATTTTTTCAAGGACCAATAAACGTGGATTTTTTAAAGATTATTTTTTTCAAGGACCAAAGGACCAATAAACGTGGATTTTTTAAAGATTAATTTTTTCAAGGACTAAAGGTTCAATAAACGTGGATTTTTTAAAGAATATTTTTTCAAGGATTAAAGGACCAATAAACGTGGATTTTTTAAAGATTAATTTTTTCATGGACCAATAAAGGTGGATTTTTTAAAGATTAACTTTTTCAAGGACCAAAGGACAAATAAACGTGGATTTTTTAAAGATTAATTTTTTCATGGACCAATAAAGGTGGATTTTTTAAAGATTAACTTTTTCAAGGACCAAAGGACAAATAAACGTGGATTTTTTAAAGATTAATTTTTTCATGGACCAATAAACGTGGATTTTTTAAAGATTAACTTTTTCAAGGACCAAAGGACCAATAAACGTGGATTTTTTAAAGATTAATTTTTTCAAGGACCAAAGGACCAATAAACGTGGATTTTTAAAGATTAATTTTTTCAAGGACCAAAGGACCAATAAACGTGGATTTTTAAAGATTAATTTTTTCAAGGACCAATAAACGTGGATTTTTAAAGATTAATTTTTTCAAGGACCAAAGGACCAATAAACGTGGATTTTTTAAAGATTAATTTTTTCAAGGACCAACGGACCAATAAACGTGGATTTTTAAAGATTAATTTTTTTAAGGATCAAAGGACCAATAAACGTGGATTTTTTAAACATTAATTTATTCAAGGACCAAAGGACCACTAAACGTGGATTTTTAAAGATTAATTTTTTTAAGGATCAAAGGACCAAATAAACGTGGATTTTTTAAAGATTAATTTTTTCAAGGACCAGAGGACAAATAAACGTGGATTTTTTAAAGATTAATTTTTTCAAGGACCAAAGGACCAATAAACTTGGATTTTTTAAAGATTAATTTTTTCAAGGACCAATAAACGTGGATTTTTTAAAGATTAATTTTCTCAAGGACCAATCAACGTGGATTTTTTAAAGATTAATTTTTTCAAGGACCAATAAACGTGGATTTTTTAAAGATTAATTTTTTCAAGGACCAATAAACGTGGATTTTTTAAAGATTAATTTTTTCAAGGACCAATCAACGTGGATTTTTTAAAGATTAATTTTTTCAAGGACCAATAAACGTGGATTTTTTAAGGATTAATTTTTTCAAGGACCAATAAACGTGGATTTTTTAAAGATTAATTTTTTCAAGGACCAATAAACGTGGATTTTTTAAAGATTAATTTTTTCAAGGACCAATAAACGTGGATTTTTTAAAGATTAATTTTTTCAAGGACCAATAAACGTGGATTTTTTAAACATTAATTTTTTCAAGGACCAAAGGACCACTAAACGTGGATTTTTTAAAGATTAATTTTTTCAAGGACCAGAGGACAAATAAACGTGGATTTTTTAAAGATTAATTTTTTCAAGGACCAAAGGACCAATAAACTTGGATTTTTTAAAGATTAATTTTTTCAAGGACCAATAAACGTGGATTTTTTAAAGATTAATTTTTTCAAGGACCAATCAACGTGGATTTTTTAAAGATTAATTTTTTCAAGGACCAATCAACGTGGATTTTTTAAAGATTAATTTTTTCAAGGACCAATCAACGTGGATTTTTTAAAGATTAATTTTTTCAAGGACCAATCAACGTGGATTTTTTAAAGATTAATTTTTTCAAGGACCAATAAACGTGGATTTTTTAAGGATTAATTTTTTCAAGGACCAATAAACGTGGATTTTTTAAAGATTAATTTTTTCAAGGACCAATAAACGTGGATTTTTTAAAGATTAATTTTTTCAAGGACCAATAAACGTGGATTTTTTAAAGATTAATTTTTTCAAGGATCAATAAACGTGGATTTTTTAAAGATTATTTTTTTCAAGGACCAATAAACGTGGATTTTTTAAAGATTATTTTTTTCAAGGACCAATAAACGTGGATTTTTTAAAGATTAATTTTTTCAAGGACCAATAAACGTGGATTTTTTAAAGATTAATTTTTTCAAGGACCAATAAACGTGGATTTTTTAAAGATTAATTTTTTCAAGGACCAATAAACGTGGATTTTTTAAAGATTAATTTTTTCAAGGACCAATAAACGTGGATTTTTTAAAGATTAATTTTTTCAAGGACCAATAAACGTGGATTTTTTAAAGATTAATTTTTTCAAGGACCAATAAACGTGGATTTTTTAAAGATTAATTTTTTCAAGGACCAATAAACGTGGATTTTTTAAAGATTAATTTTTTCAAGGACCAATAAACGTGGATTTTTTAAAGATTAATTTTTTCAAGGACCAATAAACGTGGATTTTTTAAAGATTAATTTTTTCAAGGACCAATAAACGTGGATTTTTTAAAGATTACTTTCTTCAAGGACCAAATAAACGTGGATTTTTTAAAGATTACTTTCTTCAAGGACCAAATAAACGTGGATTTTTTAAAGATTAATTTTTTCAAGGACCAATAAACCTGGATTTTTTAAAGATTAATTTTTTCAAAGACCAAAGGACCAATAAACGTGGATTTTTTAAAGATTAATTTTTTTAAAGACCAAAGGACCAATAAACGTGGATTTTTTAAAGATTACTTTCTTCAAGGACCAAATAAACGTGGATTTTTTAAAGATTAATTTTTTCAAGGACCAAAGGACCAATAAACGTGGATTTTTTAAAGATTAATTTTTTTAAAGACCAAAGGACCAATAAACGTGGATTTTTTAAAGATTAATTTTTTCAAAGACCAAAGGACCAATAAACGTGGATTTTTTAAAGATTAATTTTTTCAAAGACCAAAGGACCAATAAACGTGGATTTTTTAAAGATTACTTTCTTCAAGGACCAAATAAATGTGGATTTTTTAAAGATTACTTTCTTCAAGGACCAAATAAACGTGGATTTTTTAAAGATTATTTTTTTCAAGGACCAAATAAACGTGGATTTTTTAAAGAATAATTTTTTCAAGGACCAATAAACGTGGATTTTTTAAAGATTATTTTTTCAAGGACCAATAAACGTGGATTTTTTAAAGATTAATTTTTTCAAGGACCAATAAACGTGGATTTTTTAAAGATTAATTTTTTCAAGGACCAATAAACGTGGATTTTTTAAAGATTAATTTTTTCAAGGACCAATAAACGTGGATTTTTAAAGATTAATTTTTTCAAGGACCAATAAACGTGGATTTTTTAAAGATTAATTTTTTCAAGGACCAATAAACGTGGATTTTTTAAAGATTAATTTTTTCAAGGACCAATAAACGTGGATTTTTTAAAGATTAATTTTTTCAAGGACCAATAAACGTGGATTTTTTAAAGATTAATTTTTTCAAGGACCAATAAACGTGATTTTTTAAAGATTAATTTTTTCAAGGACCAATAAACGTGGATTTTTTAAAGATTAATTTTTTCAAGGACCAATAAACGTGGATTTTTTAAAGATTAATTTTTTCAAGGACCAATAAACGTGGATTTTTTAAAGATTAATTTTTTCAAGGACCAATAAACGTGGATTTTTTAAAGATTAATTTTTTCAAGGACCAATAAACGTGGATTTTTAAAGATTAATTTTTCAAGGACCAATAAACGTGGATTTTTTAAAGATTAATTTTTTCAAGGACCAATAAACGTGGATTTTTAAAGATTAATTTTTTCAAGGACCAATAAACGTGGATTTTTTAAAGATTAATTTTTTCAAGGACCAATAAACGTGGATTTTTTAAAGATTAATTTTTTTAAGGACCAATAAACGTGGATTTTTTAAAGATTAATTTTTTAAGGACCAATAAACGTGGATTTATTAAAGATTACTTTCTTCAAGGACCAAATAAACGTGGATTTTTTAAAGATTACTTTCTTCAAGGACCAAATAAACGTGGATTTTTTAAAGATTAATTTTTTCAAGGACCAATAAACCTGGATTTTTTAAAGATTAATTTTTTCAAAGACCAAAGGACCAATAAACGTGGATTTTTTAAAGATTAATTTTTTTAAAGACCAAAGGACCAATAAACGTGGATTTTTTAAAGATTACTTTCTTCAAGGACCAAATAAACGTGGATTTTTTAAAGATTACTTTCTTCAAGGACCAAATAAACGTGGATTTTTTAAAGATTAATTTTTTCAAGGACCAAAGGACCAATAAACGTGGATTTTTTAAAGATTAATTTTTTCAAAGACCAAAGGACCAATAAACGTGGATTTTTTAAAGATTAATTTTTTCAAAGACCAAAGGACCAATAAACGTGGATTTTTTAAAGATTAATTTTTTCAAAGACCAAAGGACCAATAAACGTGGATTTTTTAAAGATTAATTTTTTCAAAGACCAAAGGACCAATAAACGTGGATTTTTTAAAGATTAATTTTTTCAAAGACCAAAGGACCAATAAACGTGGATTTTTTAAAGATTACTTTCTTCAAGGACCAAATAAATGTGGATTTTTTAAAGATTACTTTCTTCAAGGACCAAATAAACGTGGATTTTTTAAAGATTATTTTTTTCAAGGACCAAATAAACGTGGATTTTTTAAAGAATAATTTTTTCAAGGGCCAAATAAATGAGGATTTTTTAAAGAATAATTTTTTCAAGGGCCAAATAAATGAGGATTTTTTAAAGATTAATTTTTTCAAGGATTATATAAACGTGGATTTTTTAAAGATTAATTTTTTCAAGGATTATATAAACGTGGATTTTTTAAAGATTAATTTTTTCAAGGACCAATAAACGTGGATTTTTTAAAGATTATTTTTTTTTTCAAGGACCAAATAAACGTGGATTTTTTAAAGATTAATTTTTTCAAGGACCAATAAACGTGGATTTTTTAAAGATTATTTTTTTTTTTCAAGGATTACATAGGCGTGGATTTTTAAAGATTATTTTTTTCAAGGATTACATAAACGTGGATTTTTTAAAGATTATTTTTTTCAAGGACCAAATAAACGTGGATTTTTTAAAGAATAATTTTTTCAAGGGCCAAATAAATGAGGATTTTTTAAAGATTATTTTTTTCAAGGGCCAAATAAATGAGGATTTTTTAAAGATTATTTTTTTCAAGGACCAAATAAACGTAGATTTTTTAAAGAATAATTTTTTCAAGGGCCAAATAAATGAGGATTTTTTAAAGATTATTTTTTATCTAGAATCAATTTTTTTTGCTTTCATTCAATAAAATTAAAAAAAAAAGTAAAAAATATGGCGTTTGACTTTGTTGCAGTTTTTTTATCTCACCCTGTAACCATAGAATACTCGAATTAAGACCTCATGGAAGTCTAGAAGTTAGTTTTCTTTGCAAGGAGCTCCTGGACTTCTCATATTTTTTTGTTTGCTACAGCTCTTCCTGGAAGGAATATTAAATTATGTTAAAGAAAAAAAAGTTACCCCAAAACTTTTTTGAAGTCATCCCAAATTTCCTACGAAAACATGTTAGTTTGAATGTCCTCCAACCCCTCCCCCACTCAACGACCTTGACTCATGTTTATCTCTGTTTATGACGTTAGTACAACACAATTAAATTATTAAAATAACAACAAAAACAACAACATACAGTGATTAACTTGTCACAGCAACAAGGTCATCCTTCAGATTTTTTTTTATTTTGCTGACAGTTTTTTCTGTTCTTGTTGTTGTTGTGATTTTGCAAAACGCTTGTTGCCATAATTTTTTAATGCGAAGTGATAATCTGAAATAAATTTAATAAATGCGTGTCACCGGCTAATTTGATTAGTCATAACTTTTTTAACTTCTCGTCGTGCTGGTGGTGGTGCAGCGGTGTGTAACGAAGAGGATAATCTAATATTGGGCAGATTGCAAGCGAAGCGGAACAGTGGGGGAGAATTTTCTATTTTTTTTTTTTTGGAATATGAAAATTTTGAGTTTTTGCTACTGGGTGTGTGGGGACAGATGGATATCAAAGTTCATGGTGATTTTTTGAGAAAACTTACATGGCGGAATTTTGGAAAATATTTATATTTATTTTGAGATTGACATTAACCTTAAAATAATAATAATAAATAAATAATAATTCTTTTTTAGGGTGAAATGCATTACCCATTAGACGATGTCGTCACAAACGTCCTATGTCGGACTCAAATGCTACCGGCACAGCTTACGCATAACTTCGAGGTAGTTCTTTTATTTGGTGTAAATCATTCCATTCATCGGTTTGTAATTGTGTCCAGGTCTTGCCACTTGGCTATTAGTACACCTCCGACAAAGACTTCTACCGTCTCCCAGATACTCTCACTCTGCGTAATTTCCATATGGCTAGAGACGGTATAAATATCATTTGATACGGCCAAAACGTGCCCCATCGAAATAACGGTTTTAGAGCCTAGGTCTCTTTGAACCAAATACGTTTCAGGACATTTGGAGGCGATCTAGCAATGTCCGTCCGTCCGTCTGTCTGGCTGGTGCACACAATAACTCTCGAAGGGAGTATCCGATTTGATCCTAACTTAGTACTTCGTAATATTATTGTCAAACATAGATCGAGTTCGAAGATGGGCAATATCGTTCCACTCTTTTTGGTCCTCTCCCACAAAATATTAAAATTTTCAAAGAAAATATTTTACTGCACAGAGAGAGAGATAGAGAGAAGGGATAATCCGAATTTGCTCCAACTCTGCGTATCTTAATATTTGTAATATTTGTTCTGGGTCAGGTGTGAAAATGGACCATATCGGTCCACTCCATCAAGTACCTCCCCCACAAAGTATCAACATTTTGAATAATTATTATTTCCATAAAATGTGATATACGTGTCCGATTGTCTTCAAATTTCAGACATGACAATATTTTTATTAACCCAAAGTCTGGTGTGAAGATGAAATATATCCGTCCACTCCTTCTGGTACCTCCCCCACAATGGGTAAACATTTTGAAAAACTATGAAGCTCATAAAATGTGAAATTAACATCCGATACCATTCAGACTTGGCACTTCCGAATATTTCTATTGACCTAAGATCTGGTATAAAGATGGTAGAGATCGGGCCATTTCTTCTTTTACCTCCCCCCTCAAAGGGTCAAAGTTTGGAATAACCAAAATGATCATAAAATCTGAAAGAATCACTTGATTCTCTTAATAATTCACAAATCCCATTATTTCTACTAACATAAGTTCTGCTGTAAAGATGGGATATATTTTGGTCTACCCCTTCGGGTATCTCCCCCACAACAGATCAACATTTGGTTTAGCCATAAAGCTCGTAAAATGCAAAATTATCATTCGATTCTCTTCAAATTTTATAAATCTTAAAATTTCTACTAACAAAAGATTTGCTATAAAGATGGGATATATTGGTCTACCCCTTCGGGTATCTCCCCCACAACGGGTCAAAATCTCGAATAACCGTGAAGCTCATAAAACGCGAAATGGGCATCCGATTCCTTTGAAAGTAGGCCAATATTTCCAATTCCAATATTTCAATCAGTACAACGTCTGGTGTGATGATCAGGTTTTCAATACATATATTTTTTTGGTACAATTCCAAAACCACTTCATATCTCAACCCTAAACACCTATATCGACTATAATTAAAATGTTAATACCATTTAGTACCTTTAACCTTTAGTACCATATTACCTTTAACTTTGCTACCACATTCCAAATAGATTTACACAAATCCAATTTGTACCCAATTTAGTACACATAAGTATGAATTTCTGAAAACCCAGTGCTCTACTCCAACTTTAATTTCAATTTTAAATTTCAGGTTTAGAGCCCGATCGGTCCAAAGCTTCCTACATACCTCAATCATACACTTCAAATTTCTAAAACTACCCCAATACTCCATTCATACAATCCCATTGAAAATAGAATTTCCATAACTGCCCACATCATAGAATCCAATGAAAATCTTGACTGTACCAAATTTTGTACCAATTATTACAAATAAGTACGAATTTCCAAAACTTTCCACATACGCCAATCATATACTATTATTATTTCAAAATTTCAGGATTCCAACTCTATCGGTTCTCCCAAAACGTAAATTGTAAACCAGTAAAGAAAGTCTTAAAGTCGGGCGGAGCCGACTTTATGATACCCTACACCACTTTGCTAATTTAGTAGAGCTCCGCATAACAATTAAAAGTTTTTTTATGGGAGAATTCAATCATACACGCTATGATTATAATTATAATTTAAAATGCAAAGGACTAAATATGCCGAAGCATTTGTATCTTTTAAATTCGGAATTGTATTGCCCATTTGGTGCACAATTAATTTGAAATCGGATAAAAATATGTTGAAAGCTATATCCAAATCTGAACCGATGTTGATAAAATTTGGCAAAGATATTTCTGAGCTGTATTTGATATATTTCCCTGAATATCGTTGTTACGGAGTGCATATTACAGCTGTGGATAACAAATATAACAAATCGGATGAATAATATATATGGAAGCTATAGCTATATTTGAACCGATCTTCACCAAATTTGACATACTAGCTTCTAGACTCAATTCGGTCGTAAGTGCCAAATTCCATCCCATTTGGACAAATATTATACGTTTGGTGCACAATAAAAGGTAAATCGGACGAAGTTATATATGGGAGCTATATCCAAATCTGAACCGATCTCGATAAAATTTCGCAAGTGTATTTCTGAGCTGTATTTGATATATTTCCCCAAATATTATTGTTGCATAGTGCATATTACGGCGGCGGTGGACAAAAATAACAAATCGGATGAACAATATATATGGGAGCAATATCTATATTTGAACCGATTTCGATCAAATTTGGCATACATATTTTCAGGCCTAATTTGGGTGTATATGCAAAATTCCATACAATTCTGACTAACATTACACGTTTGGTGCACAATAAAAGGAAAATCGGACGAAGATATATATGGGAGCTATATCTAAATTTTGACCGATTATCTCCAATTTCAATAGGGTTCGTCCTTGGGCCAAACAAAAGATCTGTGCAAAATTTCAATAAATGCGACCTGTACTTTGTTTACAAAAATACATGGACAGACGGACAGACGGACGGACGGACGGACGGACATGCATAAATCGACTCAGAATGTGATTCTATGCAGATCATCAAAAGGAACTATGGGTCTATCTCGTTTCCTTCTGCCTGTTACAAACAAATGCACAAAGACATAATACCCTGACCACCTTGTGGTGTAGGGTATACAAATTGCGTACCATTTAGAACACATAGGTACTAATTTCCAAAACTAAGTACATACCTCAGTGCTACAAACCATCCATTTTGCACCATGCAGTACATAAAAGTACGAATTTACAGAATATACTACACGCATACATCCTACACTCTAATAGTAATCTTATTTCCAAACTTCAAGCAGGTTTCCAGCTCCATCCGTTCCTCCAAATTCGAATTGTACCAAATTTCGTACCGTTTAGTAATTTTCGTATACATGAGTGCACCATTTTGAAACTGACCCCTTGCATCACTGACCCTACTCCTCAACCTTGATCGCCATTTCAAAATTTCAAGTTTTTTGCTCCAATCAAAACGGTACCAAATATAGTACATCTTTAGTACAAAATTGAATATTGTCGCACAGTGTAATAATAACAAAAATAAATCCAATGTTGTGTGGTGAACAAAAGTAAAAATAAATTGTTATTTGCATAGCCCACTGTCCACTTCTAAACAGTAATCAGGACATATATGATGGGAAATCAACGACAACAATGTCATTGTTTACTTGTCCGGAGTTATCAAAGGAGGACAGAAGGTGTGTGTGGGTGTGTGCTCTGGCAGACGTTTTGATAATACTTGTGGTATTTTTTTTGTTTATCGCAGAGTTGTAGACGTATTTTTGTGTGCGAAAAGGTTTAATTGAAAATTTACAATTTTGGAGGAAGAAAGCCAAATTTAGCGGAATTAAGAAATTAAATAAAAAAAAAATTGAAAAAATATAAAAATTCTTAACTTTGGATAATAAATATAATAATTCATGGAAAAGCAAACTTTTCATCAATCGGTGCGAAAAAGTATGTGAAAATGATTTTTGGACTGTGAAAATGAAAAATTAAAAAAAAAAAAAAAAATATTAAGTTCGGTTTTCAAAATACAATAAAGTGGAAGGAAAACGTTACATGGGTGCCACACCAAAACGGAAAGTTGTCTAGAGAATTTTTTTCTACAAGGATTATTATTTTTTACGAGTCTCAAACAGCAAATTTGAAACGATTCTGTGGAAAAATGTGGCTAGGATCATCAAAACACCGAATATTTTCATACACCGAATATTTGAAGTACAAACACCAAATTTTAAACCAATTCTGAAAAATATGGCCCAAATCGTAAAAATACCGAAACATTAAAAACTCTTAATAATATCCTCAAAATCCAATACCAAATGTAATAATATTTAGTACAATTATAATATACATTTCCAAAATCTCCTTCATATCTCAATGTCAGATACCAACAGAGACCTCAATAGCAAATTTCGTGATTCCAGCCCTATCCTTTTATCCAAATTAAGTACAATTTAGTGCTTTTCGTACAATTATAGTTCACATTTCCAAAACCATCTATATATCTCAAATCCAGATTCCAACGAAGACCTCAATATCATATTTCGGAATTGCAGCTCTATTCCTTCACCCAATATAAAACTTAGTACCACTTAGTACTTTTCGTACAAGACTAGGACTCATTTTCAAACCACCATGAAATCCCAAACACAGATACCATCCGTAATCTAAATATTTAATTTCAGATTTTTATCTCTCTCTCTCTCTCTCTCTCTCTCTATCTCTCTCTTCCCACAGTACCAAATATAGTAACATTTAGTACCTCTTGTACAAATATAGGACTCATTTCCAAAGTCGTCTTCATATCTTAACCACATACACTAAGAGTGACATCAAAAATAAAATTAAGGATTTCATGGCTATTCTTCACCCAATACCAAATTTAGTACTTTTCGTACAATTATAGTACACAATTCCAAAACCACCATCATATCTCAATTCCAGATATCTCAATGTGAAATTTGAGGATTCCAGATCTATCCCTTCGCCCAATACCAAATTTAGTACCTTTCGTACAAATACAGGACGCCTTTTCCAAAAACAACCGCTAAATCCCGGACACAGATAACATCAGTAATCTAAATATTAAATTTCAGAATTGTATATCCCTACCACCAACCCCAATACAAAATTTCAGAATTCCAGTTTCATCCGTTCACCCTAAACCAAGCTGTTTCAAATTTAGTACCATTTAGTACAGTTCGCACACTTATTACACATTTTCAAAACCCCCTTCATATCTGAAGTGCATATACCAACAGGGACATCAGTATAAAATTTGAGTATTCCAGCTCTATTCTTTCACCCAATATCAAATTTAGTACCATTTGGTACTTTTCATACAAATATAGGACTTTTTTTCCAAAATCATGGCCAAATCCAAACACAGATACCATCAGTAATCTAAATGGCAAATTTCAGAATTTTGTCTCTCTCTCCCTTCACCCAATATCAAAAATAGTACCATTCAATATTTTTCGTACAACTATAGTACAAATTTCCGAAACCACTTCCAAATGTCCAGACTTCACATGAACAGCACTAATACCAAATTTCAGATTTCAAGCACTATCTGTTTACCCAATAAAAAATTGTACCAAATATAGTACTATTTAGTACTTTTCGTGCACTTGTAGTACACATTTCCAATACCACCTCTTTACACATCAACCTCATTTCCAAGATCTGATTATCATGGCAAATTCCTCCTCTAACCGTTCATATAATTTCAAAAGGTACCAAATTTAGTAAATTTTAGTTCATTTGGTACACGTACATACAGGGTGAGATAAAAAAACTGCAACAAACGCCATAATTTTTATTTTTTTTTTTAAAATTTATTAAATGAAAGCAAAAATATCGGAAATAGCATCAAATTTTAGAATAAGTTTAGATTTGTTCGAATTGGCCATCTTTGGCATGAATTATGGCCTTTAAACCGCAAATGAAACCGTCACACGCTGCCCGAATGTTGCTTTGCGGCATTTTGGCCCATTCCCGGCGAAGCGCTTGCTTGAGGTGATCGACACTTTGGTATTTTTTAATGCCAACCTTGCTTTCCAAAATACTCCAGACACAATAGTCCAACGGATTGGTATCCGGAGATTTTGGTGGCCATTGTGCGCTGGAAATGACGAGAGGATCCTTATTTTGTAATCATTCTTGGGTGGCGCGTGCTGAGTGCGATGGTGCTGAGTTCTGTTGGTCTACGGCCAAAATGTTTGCGTGCCCAATGCATTAAAACACCCTCCAGAATATTTTCGCCATGATATTCGGCATTTATTCTGATGCCACGGTGGATTAATACGAACGGAGAGCGACCATCTGCTGCTATGGCGGCCCACACCATCACCATGGCCGGCGCTTGAGTTCTGGTGGCCAACCGAAGGTGCACATTTTCAGCTGACCTCGTTGGGAAGTAAACTTGATCATTTTGTTGTTGTTGTTTAAAAACTGCGGGACAACAAATGTTTTCTCATCGGAGACGAAGAAAACCAAATTCGGCAGTTCACCACTTTTGGCCAAGCGAAGGAACTCTTTAGCTCTTTTGAGTCTATTTTCTTTCTGTTGCGGTGTAAGTTCTTGTATATTTTGGAATTTCATTGACTTTACCCCGAGCTCATTTTTCAATATTTGCCGAATGGAATAATAAAGTCTGGAGAGGCTTTATGGATTCATCAAACGTCAGAGATGTTTTAGAGGGAGTGTTAATACTACAGAGACCATGTAGAGCCGTGAATGACCAGTAAGACTATATGCACCAACTGACAGGCAAAGGCCTGACCTGGTTGCATGGTTTTTCCATGGTTCTCTTCTTTGCCTGAAAATGGTTAGATGGTTAGCCAAGCGAGTGAGAGTTATTGACAGTAGAGTGGGATGGTTCATTGAGGCTCCATGACTCCTTACGAGTCATTTTTCGGCCACTGCGACGCGGGGTTTCAATCAAGTCGCTTCTTCACTTTTCGAACCATTTCTGTTGATGTTGCTGTTTTCTTCCGTCCACTTCCTTGACGTCGGGCTACGCTACCAGTATCACGTAGTCGGTAACGAGCGATGGTACGAGACTTGAAGGATTTGTTCACATTTAAACGCTGGAGTTCTCTGACGATAGCGTGGTTTTCCACCCAAATATAAAGAAATCACATTATCACGCTTGAATTCCATCACAAATAACCCTTATTTTCTGAAAAATTCTCACCAAAATGCTTTTGTATGCTTTTAAACAAAATAATAAGCTGTCACTGGAATAATTTTAACAGCTGTGGGACGAGTGGCTTGGAAATGACAGCAGTCTGAAGTTGGTTGCAGTTTTTTCATCTCACCCTCTCTAGCCATATGGCTGGGGATATAAACATTTAAACATAAAACACCCACAAGAGACCTCCAAAAATAAATAGATTCCGATTTTGATCCAACCTTCCATAGATAAAAAATTTTCTTAAATTCTTCTTCCCCACTCTTACCCGGCTGCTTCATTTGAAAGCGTGGATTTTTTACATAAAATCTTTGACAAATCTTCCAAGGTTGTGGTATTAGGATCCTCAATATTCACCAGCTGTGGAATATTGCTACAGGCCAAACAATTTTCCGACTTTTCCGCAGCATAGGTGTACGTATAAATGCCATCGATATCATTGAAGTTCATGTAATTGCACATGCTGTCGTAACAACTGCCACTTTAAAAATTTCGTGTCACAGGCGGCAGCAATAACAGCATTGGTACTAGCCACTGCCGGGATAATATGTTTAATTACACCCTGGACGAGACGATACGTAACACCCGTAATGTTATATTGCGTTGCCCGCTCCAAGGCTCGCTCATAAACCCAGGCAATGTGCTGAGGATCATCGCCATCCACCGCACATCTCCCCAAATTTGATTTTTATACGAATTTATCGGATTTTTATCGGAGTGCTTTTTAGTACCCTTAGTACATATACAATCCGAAATTCTAAAAACCTACCCACCAACATTGAGGCTGATGCAAAATTTCAGCTTCAGCCATTTCGCCTGGGCATTGATGAATCAGTCACTCAATCAGCTTGTGAACGGGGCGTATAATTAATTTCGTTAATTGAAATTTCTGTGAAGGTACATCAATCATACGCCCAATGTCGCAGGGAAAAATGCGTCGGATATTTACTAGAGCTATGCCAATCTAGTTCTTTATCTATTTCCGGTCGTTTGTATGAATACTCTGCGTATGAGTAATGGGAAATTTATGAAATCACTCATACGTTTAGGAACTATGATGTACTGAGCTATGAACTAGATTGACATAATTGGCAACGGCCATATACGCTTCGTACTAGGCAAAATATAATGTACGGGGCGTATGATTTATAAAATTTAAATTTCTGTGAAATTACATCAATCATACGCCCATTAACCCAATAACTAATGATTTTTAATAGAGACCTTCGGCTTTCTCAATGAGCTTAAATTGATTCAATTTTGTTTTATATTCTGATATAGCCCCATACCAAACCTTAAGACCTCAAACTCATGACACATAACACCAATCCCCTAATAAAAAAACTTAGATATTAAAAATAAATCCTTCATTTACTTCCAGTCCTTTTCATTTCACAAATTTTCGGCCTATTTCCCATCTCGAATGTCTATCATGGCAGTATTTCGAGGCTGCGCTACAAATGGCTTAGCCTTCCGGTTGCCTATGCCTCGGCCATAATGATTTTAAATGTTTTGGAATTTGTGGTGGTAATTTATTACAACTTTGTGACGGGTATTAATTTTCATTCGCTGGGTAAGATCCAAATTCAGGCAATTGCAAAAAAATAAATATTTTAAAATAATTGGATGTTTTTCAGGTACCATTGCTCTGTTTCTGGTGTGTTTGCTGGAACATTATTTCTTTTGGCGTCTCTCCTCGAAATGGCCAAAACTAATGAAACAATGGCGTCAAGCGGAGGAGGTGTTCTTCAGGGCTCCCTATCCAAATTATTTGACATTCAATATGAAATTTTGGCTGTGGCTTTGGTATACGGTCATTATGTGCGGTGGATTGAGTGAGTTAAAATTATTTTTTTTAATTTTATTTTTAATTAATTATTTATTATTTATAATTAATTTTGGATTTTTCCCTCCTGCCCATCCCCAGTGGAACATTGTTTGCTGGTCTTCAATTCCATTCAGAAAGCCGATTTGGAACGTACCCAATGCAACCTGAATGTTAGCAATTGGGAGATCTTATATGGCCGCGGGAGACCCTATCTCAGATTGGTAATACCATTCCAATATTGGATGTTACCTTTGCTGGAGGTTTGAATTTTTAGCATCAACTTTCAAATAATTGATTTTGGAAATCTCCATTTCTAGTGGCTAAATCTAACCTTGGCATATCCTCGCAACTTCACCGATGCCTTTATCGCCTTGGTCAGTGTGGGCTTGGCGACGAGATTTAGACAGATCTATTTGCGCATCAGGCATGTACAAGGAAAGGTAAGAAGGGGTTTTAATGTTTTTTCTTAGAATAAATTTTTAAAGACTAAAATTCCTACAAACTGCGATTTTTAAAGAGTATTTTTGTCAAGGACCAATAAACATAAATTTTTAAAGGAATATTTTTCAAGGACCAAAAGATCAATAAACGTGAATTTTTTGAAAAATATTTTTTTAAGGACCTTCAGACCAAATAGACGTGGATTTTAAAAAAATATTTTTTCAAGGACCTTCATTCCAATAAACGTGGATCTTTAAAAAATATTTTTTCAATGACCTTCATTCCAATAAACGTGGATTTTTAAAATAATGTTTTTCAAGGACCAAAAAAACCAATAAACGTGGACTTTCTAAAGAATATTTTTTCAGGACCAAAGGACAAATAAACGAGGATTTTTTAAAGAATATTTTTCAAGGACCATCCGACCAATAAACGTGGATTTTTAAAATAATATTTTTCAAGGACCATCCGACCAATATACGTGGATTTTTAAAATAATATTTTTCAAGGACCCAAAGACCAATAAACGTGGATTTTTTAAAGAATATTTTTCAAGGACCATCCGACCAATAAACGTGGATTTTCAAAGGAATATTTTTCAAGGACCATCCGACCAATAAACGTGGATTTTTAAAGGAATATTTTTTCAAGGACCAAAAGACCGAGAAACGTGGATTTTTAAAGGAATATTTTTGCAAGGACCAAAAGACCAAGAAACGTGGATTTTTGAAGGAATAATTTTCAAAGACCAAAAGGCCAATAAACGTGGATGGACCAAAGACAAAAGTAATCTTTAAAAAATCCTCGTTTATTTGGTCCTTGAAAAAATTAATCTTTAAAAAATCCTCGTTTATTTGGTCCTTGAAAAAATTAATCTTTAAAAAATCCACGTTTATTTGTCCTTTGGTCCTTGAAAAAAGTAATTTTTAAAAAATCCTCGTTTATTTGGTCCTTGAAAAAATTAATCTTTAAAAAATCCACGTTTATTTGTCCTTTGGTCTTTGAAAAAAGTAATTTTTCAAAAATCCACGTTTATTTGAACTAAGTTCCTTGAAAAAATTAATCTCTATAAAATCCTCGTTTATTTGTCCTTTGGTCCTTGAAAAAAGTAATTTTTAAAAAATCCTCGTTTATTTTGTCCTTGAAAAAATTAATCTTTAAAAAATCCACGTTTATTTGTCCTTTGGTCTTTGAAAAAAGTAATTTTTCAAAAATCCACGTTTATTTGAACTAAGGTCCTTGAAAAAATTAATCTCTATAAAATCCACGTTTATTTGTCCTTTGGTCCTTGAAAAAAGTAATTTTTAAAAAATCCTCGTTTAGTTGGTCCTTGAAAAAATTAATCTTTAAAAAATCTAAGTTTATTTGTCCTTTGGTCCTTGAAAAAAGTAATTTTTAAAAAATCCTCGTTTATTTGGTCTTTGAAAAAATTAATCTTTAAAAAATCCACGTTTATTTGTCCTTTGGTAATTGAAAAAAGTAATTTTTAAAAAATCCACGTTTATTTGGTCCTTAAAAATTAATCTTTAAAAAAACCTCGTTTATTTGGTCCTTAAAAAATTAATCTTTAAAAAATCCACGTTCATTTAGTCCTTAAAATAATTAATCTTTAAAAAATTCGCCTTTATTTGTCCTTTGGTCCTTGAAAAAAATTAATCTTTAAAAAATCCACGTTCATTTAGTCCTTAAAATAATTAATCTTTAAAAAATCCGCGTTTATTTGTCCTTTGGTCCTTGAAAAAAGTAATCTTTAAAAAATCCGCGTTTATTTGTCCTTTGGTCCTTGAAAAAAGTAATCTTTAAAAAATCCACGTTTATTTGCCCTAAGTCCTTGAAAAGAAATAATCTTTAAAAAATCCACGTTTATTTGTCCTTTGGTCCTTGAAAAAAGTAATCTTTAAAAAATCCGCGTTTATTTGTCCTTTGGTCCTTGAAAAAAGTAATCTTTAAAAATCCACGTTTATTTGCCCTAAGTCCTTGAAAAGAAATAATCTTTAAAAAATCCACGTTTATTTGTACTTTGGTCCTTGAAAAATGTTCTTTAAAAAGTCCAGGTTAATTTCTCCTTTGGTCCTTGAAAAAATAATCTTTAAAAAATACACGATTATTTGTCCTTTGGTCCTTGAAAAAATTAATCTTTAAAAAATCCACGTTTATTTTATCCTTGAAAAAATTAATCTTTAAAAAATCCACGTTTATTTGGTACTTGAAAAAATTGATCTTTAAAAAATCCGCATTTATTCGGTCCTTAAAAAATCCTTTAAAAAATCCACGTTTATTTGGTCCTGAAAAAAATTAATCTTTAAAAAATCCACATTTATTTGGTCCTTAAAAAAATTAATCTTTAAAAAATCCACGTTTATTTGGTTCTTAAAAAAATTAATCTTTAAATAATCCACGTTTAGTTAGTCCTTAAGAAAATTCATCTTTAAAAAATCCAGGTTTATGTTGTCTTTGTAAAAAGAAATCTGTAAAAAATCCACGTTTAAGTCGTCCTTGAAAAAAGTAATCTTTAAAAAATCCACGTTTACTTGGTCCTTGAAAAAATATCCTTTAAAAATCAAAGTTTGATCCTTAAAAAGATATCCTTCAAAACCCATTCTTTTATTTTTTCCTTTAGCCCATGCCCTCAATATTTTGGCTGGAAACCCGAGAACATTATTTGATGCTAAAGAAGCTGCTGCGAGATCTCAACAAAGAAATGTCCGTTTTAATTTTGTTGTCCGGGGCCAACAACATGTACTTTATTTGTTGCCAGTTATTTAATAGTTTTACGTAAGTATATCCTCGGAGGGAGTGAGATAGAGAGGAGGGAGTATCTTGTAAATTTACATTATCTTTACAAATTGTGTTTCCTTTTTGTAAATATCGTTATCGTCCTCGTCGGGTTCCTGCCTCTCCAGCAACATTGGTGTCGATTGGGTGGTCGAAATGGCATTTTGGTTCTCGCTGCTCTACAATATTTTCCGCACAATTCTAACATTTTCCCTGGCCTCCATGCTGGACGAGTACACCAGGAAGATAATAATTTGTTTGCGTGATGTACCCTCCCGGTCGTGGTGTACAGAGGTAGGTATTCGGGGCTGTGAGATTTCATTCATATTCAATAGTTATTAAAAATGGATTTCATTTTTGTTTTGTTGATTTTGATTTTCGTTGTTCCATGGCTTGTGTCTAACTGCTCTGACTGGATAATGATGTGTCCGCACTGAAGACTCAACGCTTCAGCCAACAACTGGCGGTGGACGTAACAGCTTTCACAGCTGCCGGTCTTTTTACATTGACGCGCAAACTAATTTTGGCTGTAATGACAATTTATATTCCATGTTGTTTTTGTTGTTGCCAGATTATTTTAATTAATGGATGTTGTTTTTTTGTTGTTGTTTATTTTTCTCGTTAAATTTTGATTTTGGCAAATTTGTTGACCTGCATATCTGCCATGGATGGATATTGGTGCTGCGATGCCAATAATGATGATGATGACGGCGCTGATGATGTGCAAAAATTCCTGCGTCGGTGTCTAGATGGCCAGCACTGTCGTCACTTATCAGCTGATGGTCTCCAATGTTATTAATGAGGGCGCCATTAAACAAGTGACAAATTATTGCAAACATTACGAACGCTTTGAGGAAACTTTTGCTGCTGCTGCTGGAGATAATGGCGAACAAATCTTCTAGAGCTTCGCCTCCAGGGCTAATGGAAGTAATTCGTTTTGAAACATTTAATAAATTATTGAAAAATGAAGTCCATTTGAATGTTAATTTAGCTGATGTCGATGTTACTGTTCGTTGTTGTTAGATGGCCACATGGATGTAAAATAAATATGAATATTTATGTAGCATAATTAAAAGTTATTAAATAATTGGTGTTAATGAAAAACAAAAGAAGATTAAACGAAAAATAAGTTAAAGTTAAAAATAATATTTTTTGAAAGAAAAATGGTGAATTTTTCTTAAAAAATATTATTGCAAAGACACAACAAGGTGGAATTTTTTAAGAATATTTTTTCAAGGACCAAATAAACATGGATTTTTTAAAGATTAATTTTTTCAGGGGCCAAATAAACATGGATTTTTAAAGAATATTTTTTTCAGGGACCAAAGGACCAATAAACGTGGATTTTTTAAAGATTAATTTTTTCAAGGACCAAAGGACCAATAAACGTGGATTTTTTAAAGATTAATTTTTTCAAGGACCAATAAACGTGGATTTTTTAAAGATTAATTTTTTCAAGGACCAATAAATGTGGATTTTTTAAAGATTAATTTTTTCAAGGACCAAAGGACAAATAAACGTGGATTTTTTAAAGATTAATTTTTTCAAGGACCAAAGGACAAATAAACGTGGATTTTTTAAAGATTAATTTTTTCAAGGACCAAAGGACAAATAAACGTGGATTTTTTAAAGATTAATTTTTTCAAGGACCAAAGGACAAATAAACGTGGATTTTTTAAAGATTAATTTTTTCAAGGACAAATAAACCTGGATTTTTTAAAGATTAATTTTTTTCAAGGACCAAAGGACCAATAAACGTGGTTTTTTTAAAGATTAATTTTTTCAAGGACCAATAAACGTGGATTTTTTAAATATTATTTTTTTCAAGGACCAATAAACGTGAATTTTTTAAAGATTATTTTTTTCAAGGACCAATAAACGTGGATTTTTTAAAGATTATTTTTTTCAAGGACCAATAAACGTGGATTTTTTAAAGATTATTTTTTTCAAGGACCAATAAACGTGGATTTTTTAAAATTAATTTTTTCAAGGATCAAATAAAAGTGGATTTTTTAAAGATTACTTTTTAAAGGGCCATCTGACCAATACACGTGGATTTTTTAAAGATTACTTTTTTCAAGGACCAAATAAACGTGGATTTTTTAAAGATTACTTTTTTCAAGGACCAAATAAACGTGGATTTTTTAAAGATTACTTTTTTCAAGGACCAAATAAACGTGGATTTTTTAAAGATTACTTTTTTCAAGGACCAAATAAACGTGGATTTTTTAATGATTACTTTTTTTAAGGAGCAAAGGACCAATAAACGTGGATTTTTTAAAGATTAATTTTTTCAAGGACCAATAAACGTGGATTTTTTAAAGATTTTTTAAATATTATTTTTTTCAAGGACCAATAAACGTGGATTTTTTAAAGATTAATTTTTTCAAGGACTAAATGAACGTGGATTTTTTAAAGATTAATTTTTTCAAGGACCAAAGGACAAATAAACGTGGATTTTTTAAAGATTACTTTTTTCAAGGACCAGAGGACAAATAAACGTGGATTTTTTAAATATTAATTTTTTCAAGGACCAAAGTACCAATAAACCTGGATTTTTAAAGATTAATTTTTTCAAGGACCAACAGACAATTAAACTTGGAATTTTCAAAAAAATATATTTTCAAGGATCAAAGGACAATTAAACGTTAATTTTTCAAAAAAAAATATATTTTCAAGGATCGAGGACAATTAAACGTGGATTTTTCAAAAAAATATATTTTCAAGGATCAAAGGACAAATAAGCGTTGATTTTTAAGAATCAAATGACAAATAATCGTGGATTTTTCAAAAACTATATTTTCAAGGATCAAAAAACCCATAAACCTGGATTTTTTAAACAATATCTTTTCAAGGATCCAATTACCAATAAATGTAATTTTTTTAAAGAAGATTGAATTTTTAGAAGAATTTTCCAGACAAACTTTTTTTAAGGACTCTTTTTCAAGATAATTAGGCACAATCTAGGCTTCACATTAATATTTTTTCAAAAATGACAACGTTCATTTCTAAGAATATTTTTTCAGAATAGTTAGAGCCATTCAAATGTAGATTTTTGAGGATATTTTTTCATGCATGAATTTTTGCAAGGACAAAGATTCTATCTGATCAATGAACGCCTATTTTTTTAATTTATATTTTTCAAGGAGCATAAGATATTTTATATTTCAAAGTATATTTTTCAAGGTCTATTAGAGCCCCAAATCGTGAATTTGTTAAGAATATCTCCTTTATTTTTCTAATATAAAATATTTTTTTGGTTATTGGTTTAGAATATTTTATAAAATGTCCACCTCCCATTTCATAAAAATTCCATTTTTATATAACTCTAAATTGATTATAAATTTTGTTTTTGTTACATACATTTCGATTTTATTACCACATAAAAGACCAGTTACGACATAAATATTTACTTTTTGAAGAAATAAACAAAATATGTATAAAAACGACACAGCTTAACACACATATCGATAAACATTAAAATAATGCATACACAAATATAAAATACATAATCTTTTAACATTTTATCTGCTCATGGCATTCTTAGACATCATCATCCAAAGTGGAAAAAAAACCAAAAGGAATACATTCAACCCTTCCTTTGATTACACAGTGGTGTGTGGACATCATTGCCATCCACTTGATCGAGCAGGACGAGTTCATAAATAACCAAAGTGCCGGCCATCTAAAAATCACAAAAAAAAAAAAAAAAAAAAAAAAAAAAAACATGGAAGATAAGAAAATAAACATTTCAGTATTTTGACAATTTGCTGAAAATATGTGACCGATAATAAAATAATGTTTTGTAATATTGAAATACCAATTTAGTATTTTTATTTCGTTACTCACAGCCAACATAAGACGCCGGGTAAGGAAAAAGAAACCCTTGCCACTTAAAGCAATCAAATCGGATATAATGATTTCATTGAGTCTTTTGAGCTGAAATGGAAAGAAAGAAAAGTAGATAATAAAAAGATTCAGGTTTTCAAAAAAAAAAAAAAATAATAAATAAATAAATAAATAAATAAATAAATCAATAAAAAAAATAAATAAATAAATAAAAAATAAAAATACATAAATTAAAAGGAAAAAACAAATAATAATAAAAATAATTATTTAAATAAAAATTAATAATTTAAATTAGGTAATTAAGCTCTGCATTTTTTTTCTCCAAAAATAAGAAATAAAATAAATAAAAAAAAGTAAAATAGTATATGTCGGTTTTGCCGACAATTGTATACCTCCAGCCTTGAGTTATGATTATTCAAACTGTTTACCCTTTATGGGGGAGGTTCCGAAGCAGTTGGCCAATATTGACCAATTCGTATCAGACCTAAGAATGATGAAAATATTACAACGTGCCAGATTTGGACTATATCACCCACTTCCTCACATGAAATATGTGCAAACTATTGGAATATGTGGAAATATGGGTGAGGTACCAGATATAGCGGACCATTTTACTTCATCTAAAACAGATAACAATACAGGGCGACATGAAAAAAACTGCAACCAATTTCAGACTGCTGTCATTTCTAAGCCACTCGTCCGAGAGCTGTTAAAATTATTCCAGTGACAGCTCATTATATTGTTTACAAGCGTACAAAAGCGTTTTGGTGAGAATTTTCCAGAAACAAAGTTATTCGTGATGGAGATTCAAGCGTGATGGTGTGATTTCTTTATATTTGGCTGGAAAACCACCAACCAAGTGGCTATCGTTAGAGCACTCCAGCATTTAAATGTGAATAAATTGTTGTCTCCTGCCATCGCTCATTACCGTGATACTGGTAGCGTAGCTCGACACATGTCAAGGAAGTGAACGGAAGAAAACTGCAACATCAGCAGAAATGGTTCGAAAAGTAAAGAAGCTACTTGATCGAAACACGCGTCGAGTCAGTGGCCGAAAAATGGCTTGTGAACTGAACATATCGCAATATTCCTTTCAGCAAATATTGAAAAATGAGCTCGGGGTAAAGCCATTGAAATTCCAAAAAGTGCAAGAACTTACACCTCAACAGTGAGAAAATAGACACAAAAGAGCTAAAGAGTTGCTTCACTTGGCCGAAAGTGGTGAACTGCCGAATTTGCTTTTCTCCGTCTCCGATGAGAAAATATTCGTTGTCCAGTAGTTTGTAAACAAACAAAATGATCGCGTTTCCTTACCAAAGAAGTCAGCTGAAAATGTGCACCTTCGGTTGGCCACCAGAACTCAAGCGCCGGCCATGGTGATGGTGTGCGCTGCCATAATAGCCGATGATCGCTCTCCGCTCGTATTAATCGACCGTGGCCTCAGAATAAATGCCGAATATTATGGCGAAAATATTCTGGAGATGTATTAAAGCCTTGGGCACGCAAACATTTTCGTCGCAGACCATGGACCAAGACTCAGTACCATCGCACCACTCAGCACGCGCCGCCCAAGAATGGTTACAAAATGAGGTTCTTCGCTTCATTTCCAGCGCACCAAATGGCCACCAAAATCTCCGGATACCAATCCGTTTGACTATTGTGTCTGGAGTATTTTGGAAAGCAGGTTGGCACTAAAAAATACCAAAGTGTCGAACACCTTCGCGCTTCGCCGGGAATGGACCAAAATACTGCAGAGCAATATTCGGGCAGCGTGTGACTGTTTTATTGACCGTTTGAAAGGCCATAATTCGTGTCAAAGGTGAAAAAATCGAACTAATTCTAAAATTTGATGCTATTTCCGACATTTGTTTGCTTTCATTCAATAAAATTTAAATTAAAATTTAATAGAAAAATTTAAAAATCATGGCGTTTGATTTTGTTGCAGTTTTTTTTTTTATCTCACCCTGTAAGTTAACTAAGGTCCGCAATTTTTCTCAAAAAAGATTACTTTTTCAAGGCCAAATAAACGTGGGCTTTTAAGAGATTCCTTTTTTCAAGGGCCAAATAAACAAATAAACGTGGATTTTTCAAAAAAATATTTTCCAGGGATCAAAGGACGTGGATTTTTAATGAATTTTTTTTTAGGGACCAAAGGACAAATAAAAGTGGATTTTTCAAAAAAAAAAATATTTTTCAGGGATCAAAGGACAAATAAAAGTGGATTTTTCAAAAAAAAAATATTTTTCAGGGATCAAAGGACAAATAAACGTGGATTATTCAAAAAAAATATTTTTTAGGGATCAAAGGACAAATAAACGTGGATTTTTCAAAAATATATTTTTCAAGGACCAAAGAACAAATAAACGTGGATTTTTCAAAAATATATTTTTGAAGGATCAAAGGACAAATAAACGTGGATTTTTCAAAAAAATATTTTTCAGGTATCAAAGGACAAATAAACGTGGATTTTTCAAAAAAATATTTTTCAGGGATCAAAGGACAAATAAACGTGGATTTTTCAAAAAAATATTTTTCAGGGATCAAAGGACAAATAAACGTGGATTTTTCAAAAAAATATTTTTCAGGGATCAAAGGACAAATAAACGTGGATTTTTCAAAAAAAGTATTTTTCAGGGATCAAAGGACAAATAAACGTGGATTTTTCAAAAAAATATTTTTCAGGGATCAAAGGACAAATAAACGTGGATTTTTCAAAAAAAAATATTTTTCAGGGATCAAAGGATAAATAAACGTGGATTTTTCAAAAAAATATTTTTCAGGCATCAAAGGACAAATAAACGTGGATTTTTAAAAAAAATATTTTTCAGGGATCAAAGGACAAATAAACGTGGATTTTTAAAAAAAATATTTTTCAGGCATCAAAGGACAAATAAACGTGGATTTTTAAAAAAAATATTTTTCAGGGATCAAAGGACAAATAAACGTGGATTTTTTAAAGAATATTTTTTTAGGGACCAAAGGACAAATAAACGTGGATTTTTTAAAGAATATTTTTTTAGGTACCAAAGGACAAATAAACGTGGATTTTTTAAAGAATATTTTTTTAGGGACCAAAGGACAAATAAACGTGGATTTTTTAAAGAATATATTTTAGGTACCAAAGGACAAATAAACGTGGATTTTTTAAAAAAATATTTTTCAGGGATCAAAGGACAAATAAACGTGGATTTTTCAAAAAAATATTTTTCAGGGATCAAAGGACAAATAAACGTGGATTTTTCAAAAAAATATTTTTCAGGGATCAAAGGACAAATAAACGTGGATTTTTCAAAAAAAATATTTTTTAAGGATCAAAGGACAAATAAACGTGGATTTTTAAAAAAATATATTTTTCAGGGATCAAAGGACAAATAAACGTGGATTTTTCAAAAAAATATCTTTCAGGGATCAAAGGACAAATAAACGTGGATTTTTAAAAAAAATATTTTTCAGGGACCAAATACAAATAAACGTGGATTTTTTAAAGAATATTTTTTTAGGGACCAAAGGACAAATAAACGTGGATTCTTAAAAAATATTTTTCAGGGATCAAAGGACAATAAACGTGGATTTTTCAAAAAAATATTTTTCAGGCATCAAAGAACAAATAAACGTGGATTTAAAAAAAAAATATTTTTCAGGGATCAAAGGACAAATAAACGTGGATTTTTTTAAAAAAAATATTTTTTTAGGGACCAATGGACAAATAAACGTGGATTTTTCAAAAAAATATTTTTTAGGGATCAAAGAACAAATAAACGTGGATTTTTCAAAAAAAAATATTTTTCAGGAATCAAAGGACAAATAAACGTGGATTTTTCAAAAAATATTTTTTAGGGATCAAAGAACAAATAAACGTGGATTTTTCAAAAAAAAAATATTTTTCAGGAATCAAAGGACAAATAAACGTGGATTTTTCAAAAAAATATTTTTTAGGGATCAAAGAACAAATAAACGTGGATTTTTCAAAAAAAAATATTTTTCAGGAATCAAAGGACAAATAAACGTGGATTTTTCAAAAAAATATTTTTCAGGGATCAAAGGACAAATAAACGTGGATTTTTCAAAAAAAAATATTTTTCAGGAATCAAAGAACAAATAAACGTGGATTTTTAAAAAAAATATTTTTCAGGGATCAAAGGACAAATAAACGTGGATTTTTCAAAAAAATATTTTTCAGGGATCAAAGGACAAATAAACGTGGATTTTTCAAAAAAAATATTTTTTAAGGATCAAAGGACAAATAAACGTGGATTTTTAAAAAAATATATTTTTCAGGGATCAAAGGACAAATAAACGTGGATTTTTCAAAAAAATATCTTTCAGGGATCAAAGGACAAATAAACGTGGATTTTTAAAAAAAATATTTTTCAGGGACCAAATACAAATAAACGTGGATTTTTTAAAGAATATTTTTTTAGGGACCAAAGGACAAATAAACGTGGATTCTTAAAAAAATATTTTTCAGGGATCAAAGGACAATAAACGTGGATTTTTCAAAAAAATATTTTTCAGGCATCAAAGAACAAATAAACGTGGATTTAAAAAAAAAATATTTTTCAGGGATCAAAGGACAAATAAACGTGGATTTTTTTAAAAAAAATATTTTTTTAGGGACCAATGGACAAATAAACGTGGATTTTTCAAAAAAATATTTTTTAGGGATCAAAGAACAAATAAACGTGGATTTTTCAAAAAAAATATTTTTCAGGAATCAAAGGACAAATAAACGTGGATTTTTCAAAAAAATATTTTTTAGGGATGAAAGGAACATTTCAAATAAAAAAACATTTCACCGTTCTCCTCTATAATAATAAAGGGATTAAGCCTGACCATTTTGCAATAGGAAATTTTTAAAATTTCAATTTTTTTTAAGAAATGTGGTGTCTATAATTTCTTTACTGGGACCCCATTTCCCTCAAAACCTTCCTAAAAATCGTTTACGAAACCCACACGTTTCTCTGGAAATCTAATTGACAAATGGTCCACGTTTTAGCAGAAAAAAACGTGTCTAACTGATTCCTAAAATCAGTTCTGCTTCCATCCCCAAAGACGTTTTATCGTTTACTTTGAAAACTATTGGTTTTTTTTGCATCCCTTTCTTGGCGATTGAATTTCCATCAATCAAATTTCGAAAATAGTGGCTAAACATGATTGACACTTTGTTGCCAAAGAAAAATTTTAGCCCTCCACCCCTTCTTACCTCCAAACACCAATAGGCGGTGGGTATTTCATAAATTGTGCTCAAAATGCCATAGGCCGTCTCATTAATGGCTGCTGCCGACCACATCATGTAGAAGGTGCGTATGGCCACATGGAGCAGAGAGAACCAAAAGTAGATTTCGCTCATGAAATTGTCTCGATAGCTGGAACGAAAAAAAGAAAATTTATTGAGGCGGACACTTTTGTCCACTTATTATATGGTTCAGTGCCGACATTTGAGGCATTTTATTTATGAATATCCATTCCTTCAACCATTCATCCAGCTATCCTTCCTACCTCCCTCCCTCCTTCCCAAAATACTTACAGAAATACATGGAACGTCTGAACGGCTAAAAAATATAAATTCTGTGCACATGACAGCATCACCAAGCCAGACAAATCCGTGTCGTATAGCCAAAGTAAATCTGTCAATGCAAGAAAATCCTTGCGTACGCCAAGCCAAAAGTCATTTGACATATGCTGTCAAATAGCAGAGGAGATTGAATGTAAACAAAAGGGGAGGAGGAGAGAAAAAAAAAACGATATGTGACCCATTTTTGAAAGAGAGTTAGAATACACACACACACTCACCTTTTTCTGATGACACTGGACGTGCCATTTGAATTGATTGAAACGCACCGCCAAACTTTGCGACACCAGAATTAGAAAAATATCCACAAAATTCCATATGAATGTCATTGATATGGTTATCCACTGGATGGGAGAGAGAGAAAGAAAAAAGAGAAGGATATATGATTGATGAAGGTAAAAAGGATATTTATGTGGTACGCTACTCCACGTGGATTTTGCAGAGAATATTTTTTCAAGGACCAAGAAACGTGGATTTTGTAAAGAATATTTTTCAAGGACTTTTTATATTTCAAGGACTATTTTTTTAAGGACCAAATAAACGTGGATTTTTTAAAGATTAATTTTTTCAAGGACCAAACGTGGATTTTTTAAGATTAATTTTTTCAAGGACCAAATAAACGTGGATTTTTTAAAGATTAATTTTTTCAAGGACCAAATAAACGTGGATTTTTTAAAGATTAATTTTTTCAAGGACCAAAGGACAAATAAACGTGGATTTTTAAAGATTAATTTTTTCAAGGACCACATAATAAACGTGGATTTTTTAAAGATTAATTTTTTCAAGGACCACATAATAAACGTGGATTTTTTAAAGATAAATTTTTTCAAGGACCAAATAAACGTGGATTTTTTAAAGATTAATTTTTTCAAGGACCACATAATAAACGTGGATTTTTTAAAGAATTATTTTTTCAAGGACCAAATAAACGTGGATTTTTTAAAGATTAATTTTTTCAAGGACCACATAATAAACGTGGATTTTTTAAAGATTAATTTTTTCAAGGACCAAATAAACGTGGATTTTTTAAAGATTAATTTTTTCAAGGACCACATAATAAACGTGGATTTTTTAAAGATTAATTTTTTCAAGGACCAAATAAACGTGGATTTTTTAAAGATTAATTTTTTCAAGGACCACATAATAAACGTGGATTTTTTAAAGATTAATTTTTTCAAGGACCACATAATAAACGTGGATTTTTTAAAGATTATTTTTTTCAAGGACCAAATAAACGTGGATTTTTTAAAGATTAATTTTTTCAAGGACCAAATAAACGTAGATTTTTTAAAGATAAATTTTTTCAAGGACCGAAGGACCAAGATACGTGGATTTTTTAAAGATTACCTTTTTCAAGGACCAATTAAACGTGGATTTTTTAAAGATTAATTTTTTCAAGGACCAATGGACAAATAAACGAGGATTTTTTAAAGATTAATTTTTTCAAGGACCAATGGACAAATAAACGAGGATTTTTTAAAGATTAATTTTTTTCAAGGACCAAATAAACGTGGATTTTTTTAAAGATTACTTTTTTCAAGGACCAAATAAACGTGGAATTTTTAAAGATTAATTTTTTCAAGGACCAAATGAACGTGGATTTTTTAAAGATTAATTTTTTCAAGGACCAAATAAACGTGGATTTTTTTAAAGATTAATTTTTTCAAGGACCAAATAAACGTGGATTTTTTAAAAATTACATTTTCCAAGGACCAAATAAACGTGGATTTTTTAAAAATTACATTTTCCAAGGACCAAATAAACGTGTATTTTTTAGAAATTACATTTTCCAAGGACCAAATAAACGTGGATTTTTTAAAAATTACATTTTCCAAGGACCAAATAAACGTGGATTTTTTAAAAATTACATTTTCCAAGGACCAAATAAACGTGGATCTGTTAGAGATTAATTTTTTCAAGGACCAAATAAACGTGGATCTGTTAGAGATTAATTTTTTCAAGGACCAAATAAACGTGGATTTTTTAAAGATTAATTTTTTCAAGGACCAAATAAACGTGCATTTTTTAAAGATTAATTTTTTTCAAGGACCAAATAAAGCTGGATTTTTTAAAGATTAATTTTTTCAAGGACCAAATAAACGTGGATTTTTTAAAGATTATTTTTTTCAAGGATCAAATAAACGTGGATTTTTTAAAGATTACTTTTTTCAAGGATCAAATAAATGTGGATTTTTTAAGGATTAATTTTTTCAAGGACCAAATAAACGTGGATTTTTTAAAGATTACTTTTTTCAAGGACCAAATAAACGTGGATTTTTTAAAGATTAATTTTTTCAAGGACCACAAGTACCCTCTTACCTGCAATAGGGGTACCAACCACACCGTGTAGTCTATCAGCGAAAAGAACTGCCAACGCTCTCGCATGTAATAGTTTTTCCAAAACCCCGCCGTTAAGTTGCATTCCTTGATCTGCAGATGATTGCTGTAAATACCGCTGCCCACATAGCACAAGTGTTCCACTGGCTCGAGGAATAAACAATGACAGCATCAGCAGCAGTAAACAAAACAGCACCCACAACAAAAAGGAAATAAAACGGAAAACCGGAAACAATAACAAAAAGTGGCAACACAAATCAAAATACAAAAACAGAAGAACAAATAACTTCAACTACACACACACCCTCATACATACCCACCGAGCTCACGAGAAACAGGGTCCCCGTCAGACGAATGCGACGACTTAGCATTTGCGATTCTGGACATGCCGCATAGGGTCCCCGCAGAAATATCACTTCCAGGCGTCGCGTGGACTTAATCAAATTTGGCCACTTACGTGATAGCCATAGGAAAACAATGAAGCCGGTGAGGCACCCAATGCTGAAGCTCAAAGGTCCTGCAAGAGAGGCAGCATATATTAGAAGGGCACTTGTTTTGGCTGTGCAATGCAAGTGATATGTTTATGGCAAACATTGTTGCTGGCTGGCATCCTCACCTGTTGTTGTTAGCATTATGCCCATTTCGGTCACCACCTTCAGGGAGAGAAACAAATCCATGGTGGCGAACAGGCACAGCGTCAGTGTCACCAACACCGGCAGGCTACACCATTTGAAACGCACCAGGGCGATATCTGCCCTGGGCCATACTCCCAGAACCGGCATGGTGCCAAAGAAGCGTGACAACACCAAGACTACCAAAGAAAAAAAAAACAAAAAAAAAAAAAACAGAACAAAGATGAAGAAGATGGGGATGAAAAATAGGCGAAAAAACGGTGGAGTGAAATTTCACACGTGGCATAAAAAACATAAATGCTGTGACTTTTTTCGCACACGTGTAAAATTTGGCTATAAATTGATTGACAGCGAGGGAGAGAGAAAGGGCAGGAGGTATGGAGAGGTAGAGACTCAAGTGGCTTTGCAGGTGTATTTAATGGAGAGTGGGGTTTGGGTCGAATATAAATTTGTTTTAAGTTATTTTAAGATTATTTATTTTTCTTAATATTTAGCTAACGTTTTTTTATTTATAGAGAAAAGTTGAATGCCAATCATAAATTTTGACATAAAGTAAAGCCTAAACCCGAATGTAGGAAAATCCTTGGAAAAGGCGGAAAACCATGTTGTTGAAAATAAATTTCAAACAAAACAAGTAAAGAAAGTCCAAAAGTCGGGCGGGGCCGACTTTATGCTACCCTACACCACTTTGCTAATTTAGTAGAGCTCCGCATAACAACTTAAATTTTTTATGGGAGAATTCAATCAAAAACGCTATGATTATAATTATTATTTAAAGTTCAAAGGACTAAATATGCCGAAGAATTTGTATCTTTTAAATTCGGACATGTATTGCCCATTTGGTGCACAATTAATTTAAAATCGGATAAAGATATATATGGGAGCTATATCCAAATCGGAAGCGATCTTGATAAAATTTGGCAAAGATATTTCTGAGCTGTATTTGATATATTTCCCTGAATATCGTTGTTACGGAGTGCATATTACGGCTGTGGGTAACAAATACAACAAATCGGATGAACAATATATATGGGAGCTATAGCTATATCTGAACCGATCTTCACCAAATTTGACATACTAGCTTCTAGACTCAATTCGGTCGCATGTGTCAAATTCCATTCCATTTGGGCAAATATTAGACGTTTAGCGCACAATAAAAAGTAAATCGGACGAAGATATATAAGGGAGCTAAATCGAAATCTGTACCGATCTCGATAAAATTTAGCAAATGTATTTCTGTGCTGTATTTGATATAGTTCCCCAAATATCGATGTTACAGAGTGCATATTACGGCTGCGGAGGACAAAAATAACGAATCGGATGAACAATATATATGGGAGCTTGAGCTATATCTGAACCGATTTCGGTCAAATTTGGCATATTTATTAGAAGCCGTAATTTGGTCGAATATGCAAAATTCCATACTATTTGGGCTGATATTACACGTTAGGTGCACATTTAAAGACAAATCGGAAGAAGATATATTTGGGAGTTATATCTAAATTTTTGACCGATTATCTCCAATTTCAATAGGGTTCGTTCTTGGGCCAAACAAATGATTTGTGCAAAATTTCATGTGGATCGGGTAATAAATGCGACCTTTATATAGACAGACAAACGGACGGACATGCCTAAATCGACTCAGAATGTGATTCTATGCAGATCATAAAAAGGAACTATTGGTCTATCTCGCTTCCTTTTGCCTGTTACAAACAAATGTACAAAGACATAATACCCTGAAAACCTTGTGGTGTAGGGTATAAAGGAACAGTCGGGTTTACCGCCTGATGTATACCCTCAGCCAATATTCGATTATTTAAATATATTTTGACTTCGGTTATGATTATTCAAATTGTTGACCCTCTAGGTAGGTTCCGAAGGAATGGGCCAATATTGGCCATTTCGTATCGGACCTTAATAAATATTATATAAATATTGCGACGTGCCAGGTTCGGAATATATTCGAGGTAACGAATATATGATAATTTTTAGAAAATGTTGAAATGTTCGGTACCATATATGTGGCACCGAATTATTCCATTTTTATACTCCATCTAATATGGATAAAAATATTGGTATAAGCAAAATTACAAGAAAATCGAAATCTTGAACCCTATTTGGGGGAAGTACCAGAAGAACTGCTCCGATCTCTATAAAGATCTGTTATAAAGATTTTGTGCTGTTGGAAATATTGAGATTTGCCAAGTCTGAATGGATTCGGATATTAATTTCGCATTTTATGAGAAGACTTTTTCGTATTTTAGACAAAAATGTGATTGATGATGGAGAAACCCGCCTGGAAAAAGCTGGATTGAAAAAAAAAAAAAAAAAAAAAAACAATTAGGTGCTCTATTGAGACCCAGAACAAATGAAGTCTTTTTTTATAGTTTTAAGCATTTTGGCACTTTCAAGCAGTTTCCCTATCGTTAACCGCAGTTTTGATTAAAAAAAAAATAAAAAAATCGAGTGGTATGAAGTTACTTTGAAACAAGAAAAAAAAAAGATCTTAGTTCGGCCGGGACGAACTTTTAATGCCCTCCACCACTTTGAAGGATCTTGACAAAATTAAAAAAAAATCCGTCGAAAAATACCTCTTAAATGAAAACCGCAAAGACGTGGACCCACATAAGTATTTTTTTTTGTTATAGGACGTAGTAAAGTTTCCGAACTTCAAATACGAAATTTGAAACAATTCCGGTGAAAAATTTCGCTAAAATCATTAAAATACCGAGTATCGGGGTTACCGATATATGAAGGCTATACGTGGACCTATTTAGACAATTCTCTTCCAGGAGGTAAAGTACTCAGAATGAACTCCTTGTGTAGATTTTCAGACAATTTCATTGAAAAATTTAGCTAAAATCATAAAAAACCCGAATATAGGGAGGTACCACTATATGGGGGCTATACCAAAACGTGGTACCTTCGCAGGCAATTTTCTATCATAGGCTGTAGTATTCATTACGAACTTCAAATACCAAATTTGAAACAATTCCGGTAAATAATGTCACTAAAATCAACAATATACCAAATATCGGGAGGTAAAGTTATATCGGGGCTATACAAAGTCTTGGACCTGCATAAACAATTTTCTAACACAGTCTGTAGTACCTATTAGGAACTTCAAATACAAAGATTCAAACAATTCCGGTCAAAAATGTCGCTATAATCAGCAAAATACCGAATATCGGGAGGTACCGTTATATGGGGGCTATACGATATCGTAAACCTATTCAGACAATTTTCTTTCAGGGGGTCAAGTACTCAGAAGGAACTCCTTGTGTAGGATTTCAGACAATTTCATTAAAAAATTTAGCTAAAATCATAAAAAACCCGAATATTGGGAATACCGTTATATGGGGGCTATACGATATCGTGGACCAATACATCCCATCTTCGAACTTCATTTGCCCGCAGACAAAAGACTGATCTGTGCAAAATTTTAGTTTCCTATCTTTATTCGTTTTGACTCTGGCGTGATTACAACAGACGAACAGACAGACATACGGAATGGCAGACAGGGCTAAATCGTCTTAGAATTTTACGCTGATCAAGAGTATTTACAGGGTGAGATAAAAACCTGCAATAAAGTCAAAGGCCATAATTTTTGCATTTTTATTTTAATTTTATGGAATGAAAGCAAAAACTGTCGGAAATAGCATCAAATTTTGGAATAAATTTAGTTTTGTTAGAATTGGTCAGATTTGGCACGAAACTAGTATATTTTCTTTCAAATTCTTTTCGGAATTTAGTGCTTTTTAGTACCCTTAGTACACTTCTAATCCGAAATTCTAAAAACCTAGCGTTATCTCAACCTTATCCACCAACATTGACCCCGATGCAAAATTTCAGCTACAGCCATTTCGCCTGGGCATTGATGAATCAGTCACTCAATCAGATTGTGAATGGGGCGTATGATTAATTTCGTTAATTCAAATTTCTGTGAAAGTACATCAATCATACGCCCAATGTTGTCGGGGGAAAATGTATCGAGTATTTACTAGAGTTGTGCCAATCTAGTTCTTTATCTAGTTCCGGTAGTTTGTATGAAAACTGTGCGAATGAGTAGTGGGAAATTTCTGAAATCACTCATACCTTTAGGAGCTGATATACTGAACTATGAACTAGGTTGACACAACTCTCTAGATGATGACGGTCATGTACGCCCGGTGCTTGGCAAAATATAATGTACGGGGCGTATGATTTATAAAATTTAAGTTACTGTGAAATTACATCTGCAAATAACCCAATAACTACCGATTTTAAATATATACATTCTGCTTTCTCAATGAGCATAAATTAAGACAATTTTGGTCTATCTTCTGATATAGCCCCACACCAAAATTTGACTTCTCGAATTCACAAAAAATCCACCATTTGTTAGGAAGTGCTTGAAAATATTGCACAATTTAAGCCCGGAAGTCGCCAAAAGACAATTTTTCAAAAATTTTAAAAACACTTCAAAAATCCACAATTGTTGTCTGGAGGTCATTGATGAAATTTCTTTGAAAACCCCGATTTTTTGAGGAAGATTTTGTTAAAAAGTTCTTAAAAATTCTTAATTAATATTTTTGTATGTTTTGTCAATAAGGCCAGAAAGCCTATTATTGTTTTTTTTTTTAAGTTCGGCATTGGCTTCAATATCTAAGCATCAGATCAAAGTTCAAAGTTGTGTAGGGTTGACGCACTTCATAAATTTGTGATAGAAATATGAGGATGCGCGAAGTCTAGAGTCATTTTGAACATCTTCTATGAAAAGACCACCAGGTCTTCTATGAAAAGACCACCAGGTCTTCTATGAAAAGACCACCAGGTCTTCTATGAGAAGACCACCAGGTCTTCTATGAGAAGACCTCCAGGTCTTCTATGAGAAGATCTCCAGGTCTTCTATGAGAAGACCTCGAGGTCTTCTATGAGAAGACCTCCAGGTCTTCTATGAGAAGACCTCCAGGTCTTCTATGAGAAGACCTCCAGGTCTTCCACGAGAAGGCCTCCAGGTCTTCTCTGAGAAGACCTCCAGGCCTTCCACGAGAAGGCCTCCAGGTCTTCTCTGAGAAGACCTCCAGGTCTTCCACGAGAAGGCCTCCTGGTCTTCTCTGAGAAGACCTCCAGGTCTTCCACGAGAAGGCCTCCAGGTCTTCTCTGAGAAGACCTCCAGGTCTTCCACGAGAAGGCCTCCAGGTCTTCTCTGAGAAGACCTCCAGGTCTTCCACGAGAAGGCATCCAGGTCTTCTCTGAGAAGGCCTCCAGGACCTCCAGGTCTTCTATGAGAAGACCTCCAGGTCTACTATGAGAAGACGTCCAGATCTTCTATGAGAAGACGTCCAGGTCTTCTATGAGAAGACACCTCCAGGTCTTCTATGAGAAGGCCTTCTGGTCTTCTGTAAGAAGACCCTCTTGTCTTCTATACGAAGACTTTTACTTTCAACAGCGACTCAAGCATTAGTCCGACTTCAATTCATAGACTCCGATAGACTCCGATTCCCCAAATATGCCTTTAATAACATCTTATTATTGAAATGTGCATACGCAAATCTATAGGACCTTCATAAATGTGAAATGGGAACTTGTACTGGAATAAGGCTAGCTTTAAATAATAACACACACACACAATTATCATGCCTTCGTGTTACACATTTCCTAACAAAGAATAAAATCTCAATTAAAAATCTAAATTTAAAAAAATTAAATCTAACCCAAACACTTTCTGTTCTGCTTATCCTTTCCCTTCTTTCTCCATCACGCTCTCCTTCTCTCTTTTTTTTAAAACACTTACATGGTCCTAGAGCATGGTGTAACGTATTTGTAATGCTCCTGGTGCTTTGCTCCTCATATGACTGCACTTTAACTTGGACCATCTGTTCGGTTGGCTTCGATTTCTGATCCGGTTGCTACTGATGTGGATTTCACGTATTTGCTACACTTTTACAACACGTTCAAACACTCTCCCGAACACACACAGACACACTTTTACTCACACCGATACATGTAACAGTTTCGCACTTATAATTGCAAATACTTCTCGGATTGCAGAGTTTTTAATTTGGCTAAACTACTCTCGTCCGCAGCTGGGTAAAATTGAAAGAGTTTAGAATTTTATCCACTTGTCCATTAGCATTTTATGGGAGTTTTGTTGTCCAAGTGTCCGAAGTGTTTGTGTGAGTGTATGTGTGTGTGTTTGGCCAGTTGTAATGTTTCTCCATGAACAACAGAATGTTGGATGTTTTGTATTTAAATTCCATGCATTTGGGGCTCTGGTAAAAGTAAATGTTTATTAAATTAAGATAGAGATCTGACGATGCAGTGCGGTGTTTGATGGAAGAGGGTGAGGTGATAAAGAATGATAGAAAATTAAAAAAATGTGGACTTTTATAGAAGACTAAAGGGTCTTCTCATATAGAAGACCAGAATGTCTTCTCATATAGAAGACCAGAAGGTCTCCCCATGTAGAATACCCGAAGGTCTCCTCATATAGAAAATTAGAAGGTCTTCTTATATCGAAGACCAGAAGAGAAGACATTCTGGTCTTCTACATAAGAAGTCCTTCTGCTATTCCATATTAGAAGACCTTCTGGTCTCCTATAAGAAGACCTTAGGTCTTCTATATACGAAGACCTCCAGGTCTTCTATACGAAGACCTCCAGGTCTTATATACGAAAACCTCCAGGTCATCTATACGAAGACCTCCAGGTCTTCTACACGAAGACCTCTAGGTCTTCTATAAGAAGATCTCCAGGTCTTCTATAAGAAGATCTCCAGGTCTTCTATACGAAGATCTCCAGGTCTTCTATAAGAAGACCTCCAGGTCTTCTATACGAAGACCTCCAGGTCTTCTATACGAAGACCTCCAGGTCTTCTATACGAAGACCTCCAGGTCTTCTATACGAAGACCTCCAGGTCTTCTATACGAAGACCTCCAGGTCTTCTATAAGAAGACCTCCAGGTCTTCTATACGAAGACCTCCAGGTCTTCTATACGAAGACCTCCAGGTCTTCTATGAGAAGACCTCCAGGTCTTCTATAAGAAATCTTCCTGGTCTTCTATACGAATACATCCAGGTATTCTAAACGAAGACTTTCAGGTCTTCTATACGAAGACTTTCAGGTCTTCTATACGAAGACTTTCAGGTCTTCTATACAAAGACTTTCAGGTCTTCTATACGAAGACTTTCAGGTCTTCTATACGAAGACTTTCAGGTCTTCTATGCGAAGACCTGCTGGTCTTCTATACGAAGACTTTCAGGTCTTCTATGCGAAGACCTGCTGGTCTTCTATACGAAGACTTTCAAGTCTTCTAAACGAAGACCTCCAGGTCTTCTAAACGAAGACCTCCAGGTCTTCTAAACGAAGATCTCCAGGTCTTCTATACGAAGACCTCCAGGTCTACTGTACGAAGACCTTCAGGTCTTTTGTACGAAAACCTCCAGGTCATCCATACGAAGACCTCCAGATCTTCTATACGAAGACCTCCAGGTCATCTATACGAAGACCTCCAGGTCATCTATACGAAGACCTGCAGGTCTTCTGTACGAAGACCTCCAAGTCTTCCATACGAAGACCTCCAAGTCTTCCATACGAAGACCTCCAGGTCTTCCATACGAAGACCTCCAGGTCTTCCATAAGAAGACCTCCTGGTTTTCCATACGAAGACCTCCAGGTCTTCCATATGAAGGCCTTTTCTATGAGAAGACCTTCTGATCTTCTATGAGAAGACCTTCTTATCTTCTATGAGATGACCACTTGTATAAGATGACCTTCTTCTATAAGAAGACCTTCTGGTTTTCTATAAAAAACCTTTAGAAGACCTTCTGGTCTTCTATAAAAAACCTCCTGGTCTTCTATAAGAAGAAAAATTGAATTCTTGTCTTTCTCTTGACAACCTATACCTTATCTTCCGTTTTCTATATCCTCTTTCCATTCCTCTCAAATATCACGTTTGACCACCTTTCGTGATACATTTTCTGCCTTACATGCACATACACATCTACCGACACCTCCATTCTTGACCAAGCTTGCATGTCATGATTAATGGCATATTCTGGCTACACGCTGTCGTTTTGCTGGCCTGAAGAGATTGTAAACTTTAACTGCCGTCACTGATATGGATCTGGTGTCTAAAACATCAACGCCCACTGTCCACAATTTGTAGTGGGGGAAGGGGGTGTTGTTATCCCTTCGAATTGATTTTCCTTCTAAAGAATTCAATTTGTGTATGCGTTACTGTTTTTCGCTCTGAGGGAGTGTTGAAAAGCGTGTTTTCCTTTTTCGGATATTTTTTTTGAAGAGCTTTTGTTGCAGAAATGTGATTCGTGCTCAGTTGACTATTGGAATTTTCTTCGTCGGCTTTAAAGAGGAATTATGTGAAACAAAGAATGCGGTTTAAAAGGAAGTAAGGAATTTATTTTATTTTTTAAGATATTTTTATTTAAAGGCGGAAATTTGAAATTTAAAGGTCTGTATTTGGAAGGATGGGGGCACACCTTAAATTTGTATTTATTTGAAAAAGAAAATTGTAGGTGTCATTAAAACTCAGTTTGGTTTATTCTTATTATATTTCAGGAAACAAAGGACGAAAAGGATAAGGACAAGAGATTTCAACATGCCATAACTTGGCCTATTACAATATTATCTCCTTGAGTTCTTATTATAGTCTTTAACATATTTTTATTCCCAAAATAATTTTGCAGAGTTTTCAGTATCCCAGAAAAAAAAAATAAATAAAAAAAAATAAAATTATTAAATACAGAAAATATCCTATGGTTGTCAATATGATATCAACTGGACTTCGTGTCTATTATAAGTAGGATAATTATCAGAATAATTTTACATAATTTTGAATTAAATTTAAAATTTGATTAAAATTTTAAATTTCTTTTTTTTTTCAAAAATCTTTTTTTATACCCTCCCCTAGTATGGAGGGTATTTTAAGTTTGTCATTCCGTTTGTAACACCCCGAAATATATATTTTAGATCCCACAAAGTATATATATTCTTGATCAGGATAAAATTCTATGTCGATTTAGCAATGTCTGTCTGTCCGTCTATGAAAATTGGTATTGCCCCCAAATAATGATACCTCCCTATTTCGGTATGTTGATGATTTTAGCGACATTATGTACCGGAATTAATTCAAATTTTGTATTTAAAGTTCGTAATGGGTACTACAGCCTAAAAGAGAAAATTGTATGTGCAGGTTCAAGTCTTCGTGTAGCCCCCATATAACGGTACCTCCCGATATGCGGTATTTTGATGATTTTAGAGACATTATTCACCGAAATTATTTCAAATTTGGTATTTGAAGTTCGTAATGAATACTACAGCATGTGACAGAAAATTGTATGTGCAGGTCCAAGTCTTCGTATAGCCCCCATATAACGGTACCTCCCGATATGCGGTATTTTAATGATTTTAGCGACATTATGTACCGGAATTATTTCATATTTTGTTCGTAATGGATACTACAGCCTATGCCAGAAAATTGTCTGTGCAGGTCCGTGTTTTATAACCCCCATGGTACCTCCCGATATTCGGTATTTTGATGATTTTAGCTACATTATAAACAGATTTTTTTCCAAGTTTCGCATTTGAATATTGTAATAGCTTATGACAAAGTTGCCTATGCAGGTCCACGTCGTCATATAGACCCTAATATACGGCTACATTCGGTATTTATACCTAGACCACAAGGTGGTCAGGGTATTATGTCTTTGTGCATTTGTTTGTAACAGGCAAAAGGAAACGAGATAGACCCATAGCTACTTTTGAGGATCTCCATAGAATCACTTTCTGAGTTGATTTATGCATGTCAGTCCGTCTGACCGTCTGTCCGTCCGTCCGTCCGTCCGTCCGTCTGCCCATGTATTCTTGTGAACAAAATGCAGGTCGCATTTATTATCCGATTGAGATGAAATTTTCCAGACAACATTTGTTTGGCCCAAGGACGAGCCCTATTGAAATTGGAGATAATCGGTAAAAAATTAGATATAGCTCCCATATATATCTTCGTCCGATTTGCCTTTTATTGTGCACCAAACTTGTAATATCAGCCCGAATAGTATGGAATTTTGCACATACAACCAAATTAGGCCTGAATATAAGCATGCCAAATTTTATCGAAATCGGTTCAGATATAGCTATAGCTCCCATATATATTGTTAACCCGATTTGTTATTTTTAGTCCTCCGCAGCCGTAATATGCACTCTGTAACAACAACAAAATTTGGGGGATATATGTCAAATACAGCACTGAAATAATTTTCTAATTTTTTTCGAGATCGGTTCAGATTCGGATATAGCACCCACATATAACTTCGTCCGATTTACCTTTGATTGTGCACCAAACGTCTAATATTTGTCCAAATGGAAGGGAATTTGGCACATACGACCGAATTGAGTCTAGAAGCTAGTATGTCAAATTTTGTGAAGATCGGGGTTCAGATATAGCTATTGCTCCCATATATAATGTTCATCCGATTTGTTGTATTTGTAACCCACAGCCGTAATAAGCACTCCATAACAACGATATTCAGGGAAATATATCAAATGTAGCTCAGAAATACCTTTGATAAATTTTATCGAGATCGGTTCAGATTTGGCGATAGCTTCCATATATAACTTCGTCCGATTTACCTTTTATTGTGCACCAAACGTCTAATATTTGTCCAAATGGAATGGAATTTGGCACTAACGACTGAATTGAGTCCAGAAACTAGTTTGTCAAATTTGGTGAAGATCGGGGTTCAGATATAGCTATAGCTCTCATATATACTGTTCATCCGATTTGTTGTATTTGTTACCCACAGCCGTAATATGCACTCGGTAAAAACGATTTTCAGGTTTTTCTTTGCCAAATTTTATCGAGATCGTTTCCGATTTAGATATAGCTCCCATATATATCTTTATCCGATTTCAAATTAATTGTGCACCAAATGGGCAATACAAGTCCGAATTTAAAAGATACAAATGCTTCGGCATATTTAGTCCTCTGAACTTTAAATTATAATTATAATCATAGCGTGTATGATTGAATTCTCCCATAAAAACTTTTAATTGTTATGTAAAGCTCTACTAAATTAGCAAAGTGGTGTAGGGTATCATAAAGTCGGTCCCGCCCGACTTTAGGACTTTCTTTACTGGTTTTTAATTAAATTTAAAAATGGATTATAATTTAAAATTTCAAATTTTTTTTTGTTTCAAAAATCTGTTTTTTTTTTTATCAGTGAGAAATTTTTCTCTAAAATATTTGGAATGTCCTTTCGAAGCAATTGCCTTTCATCAGCTTCTAAACTACTTTTTTCTCATTTTCCTCCTTTGATTAAAAATATATTTCTTTTTCATTAAAATTTGAAATCTCCAATTGCATCCTTGATTATAAGTCATCATCTCCATTGCAAATTAAAGAAGTGCTCCATTCGACCAGTAATAAATGTCCTGTAATGAGTTAAGATAACTTTGTGTGTGTGTGTTTGTGTGCATGCAAATTGTGTTGTGGCCTTTTGAACTGCATAAGTGATTTGTCACTCTTTCCCACCTCTTCATTTGTGTGATTGCCCTGCATTACCAAAAGGCATTTAATTGTTTGAGTTCCTTTGTCGTATCAAACAGATTTTTGGTTTGTGGGACAATTCATACTTGTCAAGGAGATATGCAATCATGACTTAGGTATGCACATAGGGGCCATATGTTTTATTTCTTAGGAAATATATTTAATGCTGAAAATTATGGGGAAAGAAGGGCCTTCAAAAGAGGCCTTTTTAAAATTTATTTTTAATACATTAAGTAAGGTCCGTCAAATACAGGGTGAGATGAAAAAACTGCAACCAACTTCAGACTGCTGTCATTTCTAATCCACTCGACCGACAGCTGTTAAAATTATTCCAGTGACAGTTCATTATATTATTTGCAAACGTACAAAAGCGGAGGCACCGTTACATGGTGGCTATATGAAGACGTGGACCTGCACTGACAATTTTCTGTCTTAGGCTGTAGCATCCATTATGAACTTCAAATACCAAATTTAAAACATTTCCGGTGAATAATCTAGCTTAAATCGCCAAAATACCGAAAATAGGGAGGTACCATTATATGGGGGCTATACCAAAACGTGAATCTATACCGACAATTCTCTGTCACAGGTTGCAGTACCCATTACGAACTTCAAATGCCAAATTTGAAACAATAATGTTTTCAAAATACCGAATATCGGAAGGTACCGTTATATGGGGGCTATAAGAAGGCGTGGACCTGCACAGACAATTTTCTGTCATAGGCTGTAATATCCGTTGAGAACTTCAAATAACAAATTTGAAACAATTTCGGTGAATAACGTCGCTAAAATCATCAAAATACCGAACCTACCGGAAGCTAGAGTGATTTCCAAAGACGGACGGACATCGCTATATCGACATAGAATTTTATGCTGATCAAGAATGTATATACTGTGTGGGGTCTAAAATTTTTGTTTCGAGGTGTTACAAACGGAATGACAAACTAAATATACCCTCCATACTATAATGGAGGGTATAAAAAAATCTAGTCTCTCCGGATCTTCGAAGAGTTTAAGATGGACTTAAGCACATATTAAAATGAAAGACTCTGGTTCATTCCTATCGCCCTGTTTATTTGGACACTATTTGGAAAAATTTTTGTAATTTTTTAACTGTGCTCCCCGTGAATTTAAGCTCTACGCCTTCACTCAATACCAAATTTAGTATTTTTTGTACAATTGTAATACACATTTCCAAAACAAGTTATTTTCTTAATTAGAGATACCAACAGAGACCTCAATATTAAAATTGAGGATTCCAGCCCCATCCTTTCATCCAATACCAAATTTAATACTTTTTGTACAATTGTCGTACGAACTTTTTCCAAAACCAGATACCAATATCAAATTTCTGTATTTCAGTTCTATTCCTTTATCCAATACCAAATTTAGTACCACTTAGTACTTTTCGTACAACAATAGGACCCATTTCCAAACCATCGCCAAATCTCAAACAAAAATATCGTCTGTAATCTACATCTCAAATTTCAGAAATTTATCTTCCTCCCTTGACCCAACACCAAATATAGTACAATTTCGTACTTTTCGAGCAATTATATTACATATTTCCAAAACCTCCTCCATGTCTCAATCGCAGATACCAACAGAGGCCTCAAAATTAAATTTCAGGATTTCATCTCTATCCCTTCACCAAATACCAAATTTAGTACCATTTAGTGCTGTTCGTACAATTATAGTACACATTTCAAAAATCACCTCCATATCCTAAGCACAGACACCAACAGTGACATATATTTTAAATTTAAGTATTTCAACTTCCTTCATCCAGTACCAAATTTAGTACTATTTAGTAATTTTCGTACAATTCTATTACAAATACCGAAATCACCTCCATATGTCCAGTTTACACATAAACGGCGACCCTTTTACCAAATTTCGAACTGCAATCACTGTCTTTTCACCCATTACCAAATCGTACCAAATAAAGTACTATTTAGTACTTTTCGTATAATTATAGTACACATTTCCCAAACCATATAACATTTTATACTATTTATAATAACAGACTAGGTTCTTTTCTCAACTGCAGATGTCAATAGAGACTCCTACCTCTTCCCAATCACTCAATTCTAATAATATCGTGTACCTTATTTTTATTTTTCGTACTCTTATAGTTCGATTTTTTTGTTCCTTACAGACCCCCAAAGTATTGTATTCTATGGGAATTATTTTGGATTTTTGAACAGCTAATAGGAAAATATATGTTTGTAGTCGAAAGCTAGAATATGTACCTTCAGATTTTTTCTCTCAGCACTAAAGGTGGAATTAGACTAACTACCAAATTCCTTTGTCCTCTTTTAAATCCTCTTGATTTTGTCCAACTCTTATGGCCACCCTGTCAACAACTTGGCAGCCACATATTTTCTAATGTTATTATCTTTACTTTAACCTTTATGCAGTTCCGACTTCTTTCACTCGCCTGTCGTTATGGCGATGCCATTTTAGAAGATTTTCCACAAAAGAAAAATTACACCAAATACCACAAAAGAGAAATTTCTTTAAGATTTTCCTGTGGACTTCTGTGTTTAGGACTGCCTTGCAATTGCGGCAAAAAGAAAAGGAGCCACAAACAGAACCGACAATCGAACAAAACTGATTCCCTTTCTCAATAAAATTAAATTTCATTATTGCAATAATTACCACCACTTGAAGGGAGAGGGGGTGACATGATGAGAGGTGAAGGTGGTTGAGTGCTGGAGAAACAAGTGAACAGTCCATCACCGAAGCGGTTAGCCTTTTGTGAGTAAATATTTGCTTGGCCAAAAGGTTCCCACCCCCCGAGAGTGTTGAAAGACCACAACATTTTTATCTTGTATTGCGACTTGACAGAAGTGTAAAAAGGTTGTCAATATTCTTCAATATCAATGTTTGTGTGTGTGGGCGGGTGTGTGTGTGTGTGGTAGGCTTGTTTATTTGTTTGGTCAAGTAGCAATAATTGCATTTACTTATGTTTTTGTTGTTGTTGTTACAAAGAATTATTAACATTGTCGTTTGTTATTGTTATTGACTTTTATTGATATTGGTTTTAATTAAAAATTTCTGTTGGATAATGTTCAAATACAATTACCAGGATTCTTTTGAGGTTATTCAAGTGTTTGGATGTGGGTGTAATGGAAATTACTGGCAATGTCTGGAGGAGGATATGGGGTTATGGAATTGCGATAAAGAGGACATGAGCAACAAACATATTTTTTCAAGGACCAACGAAACGTGGATTTTTTAAAGACTATTTTTTCAAGGACTTTCAGAGCAATAAACAAGGATTTTGTAAGAATATTTTTTCAAGGACCAAAAGACCAAGAAACTTAGATTTTTTAAGGAATTTTCCCAAGGACCAAATACCAATTAATCTGGATTTTTTTCGATTTTTTTTTCAAAGACTAAAGGGATAATAAATGTGGAATTTTTAAAGAATATTTTTTCAGGAACTTTAGAGTAATAAACATGGCTTTTTTAAAGAATATTTTTTCAAGGACCTTCGGAGCAATAAATATGGATTTCTTAAAGAATATTTTTTTCAAGGATCAAATAAACGTGGATTTTTTAAAGAATATTTTTTTAAGGTTCAAATAAACGTGGATTTTTTTAAAGAATATTTTTTCAAGGACCAACAAAACGTGGATTTTTTAAAGAATATTTTTTTCAAGGATCAAATAAACGTGGATTTTTTAAATAAATTTTTTCAAGGACCAACAAAACGTGGATTTTTTAAAGAATATTTTTTTCAAGGATCAAATAAACGTGGATTTTTTAAAGAATATTTTTTCAAGGACCTATAAACGTGGATTTTTTAAAGAATATTTTTTTCAAGGATCAAATAAACGTGGATTTTTTAAAGATTATTTTTTTCAAGGACCAATTAAATGTGGATGTTTTTAAGATTAATTTTTTCAAGGACAAATAAACGTGGATTTTTTAAAGATTAATTTTTTCAAGGACCAAATAAACGTGGATTTTTTAAAGATTAATTTTTTCAAGGACCAAAGGACAAATAAACGTGGATTTTTTAAAGATTAATTTTTTCAAGGACCAAATAAACGTAGATTTTTTAAACAATACTTTTTTCAAGGACCAAATAAGCGTAGATTTTTTAAAGATTAATTTTTTCAAGGACCAAATAAACGTGGATTTTTTAAAGATTAATTTTTTCAAGGACCAAATAAACGTGGATTTTTTAAAGATTAATTTTTTCAAGGACCAAATAAACGTGGATTTTTTAAAGATTAATTTTTTCAAGGACCAAAATAACGTGGATTTTTTAAAGATTAATTTTTTCAAGGATCAAATAAACGTGGAGTTTTTAAGGAATTTTTTTTCAAGGACCAAAGAACCGTGAATATTTAAAGATTACTTATTTCAAGGACCAAATAAACGTGGATTTTTTAAAAATTAATTTTTTTCAAGGTCCAAATAAACGTGGATTTTTTAAAGATTACTTTTTTCAAGGTCCAAATTAACGTGGATTATTTAAAGAATATTTTTTTCAAGGATCAAATAAACGTGGAGTTTTTAAGGAATTTTTTTTCAAGGACCAAAGAACCGTGAATATTTAAAGATTACTTATTTCAAGGACCAAATAAACGTGGATTTTTTAAAAATTAATTTTTTTCAAGGTCCAAATAAACGTGGATTTTTTAAAGATTACTTTTTTCAAGGTCCAAATTAACGTGGATTATTTAAAGAATATTTTTTTCAAGGACCAAATAAACGTGGATTTTTTAAAGAATAATTTTTTCAAGGACCAAATAAACGTAGATTTTTTAAAGAATATTTTTTCAAGAACCAACAAAACGTCGATTTTTTAAAGAATATTTTTTTCAAGGACCAACAAAACGTCGATTTTTAAAGAATATTTTTTTCAAGGACCAACAAAACGTCGATTTTTAAAGAATATTTTTTTCAAGGACCTTCCAATCAATTAAAGTGAATTTTTTTAAGAATATTTTTTCAAGGACCTTCCAATAAATAAACGTGGATTTTTTGAGAATATTTATTCAAGGACCTTCCAATCAATAAACGTGGATTTTTTTAAGAATATTTTTTCAAGGACCTTCAAACAATAAAAGTGATTTTTTTTAAGAATATTTTTTCAAGGATCTTCCAATCAATAAACGTGGATTTTTTAATAATATTTTTTCAAGGACCTTCCAGTCAATAAAAGTGAATTTTTTTAAGAATATTTTTTCAAGGACCTTCCAATCAATAAACGTGGATTTTTTAAGGACCTTCAGATCAAATAAAAGTGAATTTTTTAAATAATGTTTTTTAAGGACCTTCAGATTAAATAAAAGTAATTTTTTTAAATAATGGTTTTTTAAGGACCTTCAGATTTTTCAATAGAATATTTTAGTTTTTTCAAAAATTATTTCTGCCTCGAAAAGTTGTTTATATTAGAGCTAAAAGGTCCTTGGATTTTCTACGAATATTTTTTTTCAAATTCTTGTGTTGCGATGTATCTACTCTCTCTCTCTCCCATTTAACACAGGTGCCTTGGTGTAGGTCACATCGTCTTGGATTGTGATTTTCATCGTCCCCGGGGACCTTCTCCCCCATAAACCTGAATTTGTACACCAAATATGCAAAACACCATGATTTCATAGAATTTGTTATAAAATTCAAGGATTTTCATTTCATATTCAAAAAGATACCATTTCAAGAGTATAATAATTTTTCCAATTCCTTATGAGTTGGCGTAATAATGACAATGACAATTCCTTAAGAATTCAGGCATCTAATTTATTCCAATGGCTTTATTCGTAAGAAGTGGGTGAGCCGAAATGCAAAATAAAACTGCCAACGCGAGAACTTGTTACACCAAAAATGGTTGACATTGACATGCAAATATTTTGACATTGCAAATATCTAAGCGAATTTGTTGTTGCTGCCGCTATCGGTGTTGGGGGTATCCATTGAAGTGAGTGACATTGATGGAGGTAGACAGTTATGAGTGACGCAATATGACATGAGATTGAATTGGTCGACCCACTTTCACAAAAACATCCTTTAAAGGGAACACCAAATATGAGATATTTTTAAAGTTTAAGCTTATTTTGTTTTCGAAATAATATATTTTAATAAAAAATCCACGTGTATTGCTCTGAAGGTTCTTGAAAAAATATTTTTTTTAAAAAATCCACGTATATTGCTCTGAAGGTTCTTGAAAAAATATTTTTTTAAAAAATCCAGGTATATTGCTCTGAAGGTTCTTGAAAAAATATTTTTTTAAAAAATCCACGTATATTGCTCTGAAGGTACTTGAAAAAATATTTTTTTTAAAAAATCCACGTTTATTGCTCTGAAGGTCCTTTAAAAAAATATTTTTTAAAAAATCCACGTTTATTGCTCTGAAGGTCCTTTAAAAAAATATTTTTTAAAAAATCCACGTTTATTGCTCTGAAGGTCCTTTAAAAAATATTTTTTAAAAAATCCACGTTTATTGCTCTGAAGGTCCTTTAAAAAATATTTTTTAAAAAATCCACGTTTATTGCTCTGAAGGTCCTTTAAAAAAATATTTTTTAAAAAATCCACGTTTATTGCTCTGAAGGTCCTTTAAAAAATATTTTTTAAAAAATCCACGTTTATTGCTCTGAAGGTCCTTTAAAAAATATTTTTTAAAAAATCCACGTTTATTGCTCTGAAGGTTCTTTAAAAAATATTTTTTAAAAAATCCACGTTTATTGCTCTGAAGGTCCTTTAAAAAAATATTTTTTAAAAAATCCACGTTTATTGCTCTGAAGGTCCTTTAAAAAAATATTTTTTAAAATATCCACGTTTATTGATCTGAAGGTCCTTTAAAAAAATATTTTTTAAAAAATCCACGTTTATTGCTCTGTAGGTTCTTGAAAAAATATTTTTTTAAAAAATCCACGTATTTTGCTCTGAAGGTTCTTGAAAAAATATTTTTTAATAAAAAATCCACGTTTATTGCTCTGAGGGTTCTTGAAAAAATATTTTTTTAAAAAATCCACGTTTATTGCTCTGAAGGTCCTTTAAAAAATATTTTTTAAAAAATCCACGTTTATTGCTCTGAAGGTCCTTTAAAAAAATATTTTTTTAAAAATCCACGTTTATTGCCCTGAATGTCCTTGAAAAACTATTTTTTTTTAAAAATCCACATTTATTGCGCTGAAGGTCCTTGAAAAATATTTTTTAAAAAATCCACGTTTATTGCTCTGAAGGTCCTTGAAATTTTTTTTTAAAAAATCCACGTTTATTTGTCCTCTGGTCCTTGAATAAATATTCTTTAAAAATCCACGTTTATTGATTGAAGGTCCTTGAAAAAAATATTCTTTAAAAAATCCACGTTTATTGATTGAAGGTCCTTGAAAAAAATATTCTTTAAAAAATCCACGTTTATTGATTGAAGGTCCTTGAAAAAAATATTCTTTAAAAAATCTACGTTTATTGATTGGAAGGTCCTTGAAAAAAATATTCTTTAAAAAATCCACGTTTATTTGTCCTTTGGTCCTTGAAAAAATTACTCTTTAAAAAATCCACGTTTATTTGTCCTTTGGTCCTTGAAAAAATTACTCTTTAAAAATCCACGTTTATTTGGTCCTTGAAAAATTACTCTTTAAAAAATCCACGTTTATTTGGTCCTTGAAAAAATTACTCTTTAAAAAATCCACGTTTATTTGGTCCTTGAAAAAATTACTCTTTAAAAAATCCACGTTTATTTGGTCCTTGAAAAAATTACTCTTTAAAAAATCCACGTTTATTTGGTCCTTGAAAAAATTACTCTTTAAAAAATCCACGTTTATTTGGTCCTTGAAAAAATTACTCTTTAAAAAATCCACGTTTATTTGGTCCTTGAAAAAATTACTCTTTAAAAAATCCACGTTTATTTGGTCCTTGAAAAAATTACTCTTTAAAAATCCACGTTTATTTGGTCCTTGAAAAAATTACTCTTTAAAAAATCCACGTTTATTTGGTCCTTGAAAAAATTACTCTTTAAAAAATCCACGTTTATTTGGTCCTTGAAAAAAATACTCTTTAAAAAATCCACGTTTATTTGTCCTTTGGTCCTTGAAAAAATTAATCTTTAAAAAATTCACGTTTATTTGTCCTTTGGTCCTTGAAAAAATTAATCTTTAAAAAATCCACGTTTATTTGTCCTTTGGTCCTTGAAAAAATTAATGTTTAAAAAATCCACGTTTATTTGTCCTTTGGTCCTTGAAAAAATTAATCTTTAAAAAATTCACGTTTATTTGTCCTTTGGTCCTTGAAAAAATTAATCTTTAAAAAATCCACGTTTATTTGGTCCTTGAAAAATTAATCTTTAAAAAATCCACGTTTATTTGGTCCTTGAAAATAGTAATCTTTAAAAAATCCACGCTTATTTGGTCTTTGAAAAAATTAATCCTTAAAAAATCCACGTTTATATGGTCCTTGAAAAAAGTAATCTTTAAAAAGTCCTCGTTTCTTTAGTCCTTGAAAAAATATTCTATAAAAAATCCACGTTTATTGGTCTTTTGGTCCTTGAAAAATTATTCTTTAAAAAAATTGTCGATTATTGCTCCTTTTTCCTATTAGCCCATTAGTATTTGGTCAAAAATAAAATGCAATTAAATTTCATAATTTTTGACGCACGATTAATTTTCTAAATATTTTGTTTTTTGTTGTTATTTAACTTTTTCAATGACCTACTTGAAAACTGCATTAATTTCCATAAATCTCGTTAATTTTAAAACCACATCCTTCATAACTGGACTCGTTTGGGGTGTGGAGCCTTCAAGTGTAAAAAATATTCAAACACCAAATAATTAATGTAAAATGTGTTGCCTACTTTTGGGAGGGGAGAACACAACAATGGGAGTTGCTACAGTTTGTTTTTTTCACCAATCATGTTTGATGAATGGACAAATATTTTTCCAGCTCAATGAATGAATGAGCAGTGAGCCAACCTTTAGGCAAGGATATTTGCCAGTAAGGGGTTCGGGTGTATGCCAAAGTAATAATTATTGTGGAAAAGTTGAAAAAAAAAAAAAAAATACGCCAACATGCAAAAATTACATTTTGCAAACCAAAACGACAATAATAACAACAAGAACAATCATTAAAATAATAATAATAATAATTCAAAACAATTTGCCATTTCCAGGGGGTAGCAACATTTCCAACCAGGTTCAGTTGGCATTGTAATGTGGAAAACTCAACATTGGGCCACACCGTGAGAGAGAATATTTTTCAATTTTTTTCTCGAATAAAATTGAAAAAAAAAAAAAAAAAAACCGGCAAATTATGAAAATTCTTGCAACGCAACGTAATCTGAGTTCCTCAAAACGCCATTTGTTGGAAATTAAATTTTGGCAACCACATCAAATATTAAACAATGAACATGAGTAAGTTGCATGTGGGAGTGTTCGTATGTGTAATTTAGGCTAATTTAATTTTGAGTGTGTGTGTGTTGGTAAAAGTGTTTTCTCTTTATATATGAACTGTTTATTTGCTCGCTCTTCACACACACACACACACACCAAAATATTTATCTTTAACTGTTAAATTATGCAAATGTGTTTTTTTGCCTACTTTGTAAAGGTTTGTTGCCTACTTTTAGGCTAAGCAGTGAAATGACCTACTTACTTTCCTTCGAGGAGATGTAAGACCGTGTGAGAGAGAGACACAATCTTAATTATAAATAAATGTTTGCATAATTTAATAATGTCTAATGAGAAGAAAGTTGTTTACATTTTTAATGGGGTCTCCACCCCCAATCTCATAAATCCTAATGCGACGACAACAGATGAGAAAATTGTGGGCAGTGAATTGGAATTTGGTTGCTGCTGCAACAATTGTTCTTATTCCAAAAAAAAAATCCAGACAATTATAAATATTTCTTCAAGAATATTGTCTAGCACGTGTAAAAATGTAAAATTGAGCTGGCATTTTCAATAATCATAAAGTGGTTAATTAGGGACAAAGGCAATGGGAAATTTTTTGAGAGCAATGAAAAGATTTGGGTGATTATTTATTTATTGGGATGCTGGCAAGTGCCTGTAATTTTGTTTGGGTTATATTGAAAGCGAAAAGTATGGGGGAACGATTTTAATTACCATTGGAACAAACACGTGTGTCTTAGGCACGTAAGTCATAACTAATTTCTTTGAGATTTTTTTGAAAAAAAAATATTTTTTCCACGAAATTCTTAAACAATATTTTGTTTAATCCATGATTTTTTGGCCAATAACTCTTCCAAAAATAACTATTTTTGGCTAGGAAATTAAAAAAAAGAATTCTTAAGGATTCATGACATTGGTCAAAATGTCCTATTTTAAAATCCTAAGTTTGGAAAAAATACTTTTGGAAAATACTCATCCTGTGCCCTTGAAATAATATGTTTCGAAAATTCGGCGTTTAAATGGTTTTTCAAAAGAAGTATTTTTAAAAAATGCACGCTTTGTAGTGGACCCCGAGGAAGAAGTCATGATTGGACAAGGACTCCTTAAAAAATTCAAATATATTGGTCTTTTGATCCTTGAAAAAATTAATCTTTAAAAATATCCACGTTCTATTGGTCAATTGACCAAAATCTACGTTCTATTGGCCGATTGACCAAAATCCACGTTCTATTGGTCAATTGACCAAAATCCACATTTATTTGGTCCTTGAAAAAATATTCCTTAAAAAATCCACGTCTGAGTTGGTCCTTGAAAAAATATTCCTTAAAAAATCCACGTTTATTTGGTAGTTGAAAAAATATTATTTATTCTCTTGTCCTTGAAAAAAATATTCCTTAAAAATCCACGTTTATTTGGTCCTTGAAAAAATATTATTTATTCTTTGGTCCTTGAAAAAATATTATTAATTCTTTGGTCCTTGAAAAAATATTATTAATTCTTTGGTCCTTGAAAAAATATTCTTTAAAAAATCCACGTTTATTTGGTCCTTTGGTCCTTGAAAAAATATTATTAATTCTTTGGTCCTTGAAAAAATATTCTTTAAAAAATCCACGTTTATTTGGTCCTTTGGTCCTTGAAAAAATATTATTAATTCTTTGGTCCTTGAAAAAATATTCTTTAAAAAATCCACGTTTAATTGGTCCTTTGGTCCTTGAAAAAATATTCTTTAAAAAATCCACATTTATTGGTCCTTGAAAAAAGTAATCTTTAAAATATCCACGTTTAATTGGTCCTTTGGTCCTTGAAAAAATATTCTTTAAAAAATCCACATTTATTGGTCCTTGAAAAAAGTAATCTTTAAAATATCCACGTTTATTGGTCCTTAAAAAAAGTAATCTTGTTTTGTTGGTCCTTGAAAAAATAATTTTCAAAAAATCCACGTTTATTGGTCCTTGAAAAAAAGTAATCTTTAAAAAATATTTAATATAATCTTTATTGGTCCTTGAAAAAAGTAATCTATAAAAAATCCACGTTTATTTGGTCCTTGAAAAAATTATTCTTTAAAAAATCCACGTTTATTAGTCTTTTGGTCCTTGAAAAAATATTCTTTAAAAAATCCACGTTTATTTGGTCCTTGATAAAATATTCTTTAAAAAATCCACGTTTATTTGGTCCTTGAAAAAATATTCTTTAAAAAATCCACGTTTATTTGGTCCTTGAAAAAATGTTCTTTAAAAAATCCACGTTTATTTGGTCCTTGAAAAAATACTCTTTAAAAAATCCTCGTTTATTTGGTCCTTGAAAAAATATTCTTTAAAAAATCCACGTTTATTTGGTCCTTGAAAAAATATTCTTTAAAAAATCCACGTTTATTGGTCATTGAAAAAATATTCTTTAAAAAATCCACGTTTATTGGTCCTTGAAAAAAAGTAATCTTTAAAAAATATTTAATATAATCTTTATTGGTCCTTGAAAAAAGTAATCTTTAAAATCTTGTCTTGTGTAAACCAAATCCTTGTAAAAATTTGTACAGGAAGTCCTGGTTAAAATGTTCTTTATTCAAATATTGGTGCAGACTTTTTTAAAAAGTTCATTATTTTTGCCCAGGTATTATTTTTAAAAATATTTTCCACATTAAATCTTTATATTTTAAGTTCTTAAATTTTTATTTGAAAAATCCTCAAGTTGTGCCTTTGGAAAATTATATTCACTGATGGAGTGGTTTAAAAAAAAAATTTAAAAATTCACGTTTTGTAGTGGACCCTGAAGAAAGAGTTCACGATTTTTAAACAAGAAATTCTAAAAAAAAATTCAAAAACTTACAACTTTGAGTAAAGAACCGTGAATAAAAAATCAATTACTTTTTTAATGATATTATTCTTGCAAAAGGAATGTCCTGAAATCCTTGTAAAAATTAGACAAGGAAGTCATGGTTAAAATATTCTCTTTTTATGAAATATTGGTAAAGAAATTTCATGAGCAATGACATACACCCTCTCTAGCAATATGGCTGAGGGTGTAAAGAATACTTTAACCAGGACTTCCCGGACTAATTTAAGGACATAAGATAAGCATGTTATAAACAATTTTGGCAATATTATCATTCAATTCAAACAGTCACTAATTTGTATACCCTCAGTCATATGGCTAGAGAAGGTATACACAGGGTAAGATACAAAAAACTGCAACAAAGTCAAACGCCATAATTTTTAAATTTTATTGAATGAAAACAAAAAATGTCGGAAATAGCATTTAATTTTAGAATATGTTTAGATTTGTCCGATTTGGTCACCTTTGCCACGAATTATGACCTTCAAATTCCCAATGAAACCGTCACACGCTGCCCGAATGTTGCTCTGCGGTATTTTGGTCATTCCCGGCGAAGAGCTTGCTTGAGGTGATCGACATTTTGGTATTTTTTAGTGCCAACCTTGCTTTCCAAAATACTCCAGACACAATAGTCCAACGGATTGGTATACGGAGATTTTGGTGGTCATTTACGCTGGAAATGAAGTGAGGAACCACATTTTGTAACCATTCTTGAGTGGCGCGTGCTGAGTGGGATGGTGCTGAGTCCTGTTGGAATGTCCAAGGTCTGCGGCCAAAATGTTTGCTTGCCCAAGCCTTTTATACACCCTCCAAAATATTTTCGCGATAATATTCGGCATTTATTCTGATGCCACGGTCGACTAATACGAGAGGAGAGCGACCATCGGCTGTTATGGCGGCCCACACCGTCGCCATGGCCGGCGCTTGAGTTCTGGTGGCCAACCGAAGGTGCTCATTTTAAGCTGACCTCTTTGGCAAGTAAATACGATCATTTGTTTGTTGTTGTTTACAAACAGCTGGACAACGAATGTTTTCTCATCGGAGACGGAGAAAACCAAATTCGGCAGTTCACCACTTTCGGCCAAGCGAAGCAACTCTGTGGCTCTTTTGAGTCTATTTTCTTTCTGTTGCGGTGTAAGTTCTTGCACTTTTTTGAATTTCAATGGCTTTACCCCGACCTCATTTTTCAATCTTTACCGAATGGAATATTGCGATATATTTAGTCACGAGTCATTGATGGGCAACTGCGGTGCGGGTTTCGCTTATTTACTTTTCGAACCATTTCTGCTGATGTTGCTGTTTTCTTCCGTCCAGTTCCACTTTCTTGACGTCGGGCTACGCTACCAGAATCACGTAAACGAGCTTCGGTACGAGAAACAAAAGAATTATTCACATTTAACTGCTGGAGTGCTCTAACGATAGCCACCTCTGGTTTTTCAGCCAAATATAAAGAAATCACCCTATCACGCTTGAATTCCATCACGAATAACTTTTTTCCGGAAAATTCTCACCAAAATGCTTTTGCAAGCTTGTAAACAATATGATGAGCTGTCACTGGAATAATTTTAACAGCTATCGGACGAGTGGTTTGGAAATGACAGCAGTCTGAAGTTGGTTTCAGTTTTTTTCAGCGCGAGGTGTTTTCGAGGTGTTACAATATTTTGAAAATAATCTACGATCTATAGCCAGGAAGGTCTTGGAAATACTTTGACAAATATTTGTGAAAATTCTACTAACTGTAGACGGGAAATCGTTTAAAAGTCCTTAAGTAGTATTTTTAAAAATCCACTATCTTTAGACGGGAAGTCCGGAAATCAACGAATTAAGACAACAATTTCTCAAAAAATCGTTTGTCAAATATTTTTAGAAAAAATCCACAATTTTTAGTCAAGATGCACTTCAAAGGCTATTCAACAAATATTTAAAAAATTGCTTGATTTACAATTGGAAAGTCCTTAAAAAACCCTTGACAAATATTTGAAATAAAATTAGTAATTTTTAGCCAGAAAGTCCTTAAAAATTCTTTTAACGACTATTTTTAAAAATTTATTATCGGGGAGTCTTTCAAAAGTCCTTTAAAAAATTTCCATTTATAGCTGGAAAGTTCTCCAAACATTCTTTGCTGGGAAGTCATAAAGAAGTGATTGAAGAATTTAAAAAAAACTAATGATTTTTAGCCGAAAATCCTTAAAAATCTATTAACGGAACAAAATTTCAATGAAATCCACAGTTTTAAGACCCGAAATCCTTTGTCAGACATTTTGTAAAAATACACCTATTTATAGCTGGAAAGTCCTTTAAAAATCCGTTAATAAATATTTTTAAAGTACCCAATATTAATAGAGGGGAAATGCTTAAAAATCATTTTTCCAAATATTTAATAAAAAAAACTTCGAATCATTCGAATTTATTTTTTTCTAAAAAGCCACAAATTATAGCCAGAAAGTCCTATAAACATTTTTTTTGAAGAATATGTTTCAAATTCGTGATTTATAGCTTGGAAGTCCTTAAAAAGGTCCTTATAAAATTTATGTTTTAAAAATTCCACGATCTATAGCCATGAAGTTGTTGGAAACGCTATTAGCTAATATTTTTTTAGTCGCAAAGTTCTTAAACATCAATTAACAGATACTTACAAAAAATATACGATATGTATCTGGAAAATCCTTTGATACATTTTTTATTGAAAAGTCCTTAAAATATGTTTGGCAAGCATTTTTAAAAAGTCCGCGTTTTATAGCTGAAGTCCCTTAACTTTTCTTTGATAAATATTTCAAAACAAATCTAAGATTTACGAAAAGGAAATCCTCATAATGTCTTTGAAAAATATTTTTTTAAGAATCTACGATTTGTTCTTAAAATTCCCCTCTCCGGAGATATATTTTATTTTTACGATATTTTCCCATTTATTAACATCATATCCTTGTGACCCATATATTTTCACCATTAACCATTTATCTTCATTCTTTTTTTCAGTTCCATATTTTTTCATATGAAATCGGCCAATGGTAAACAGAGCCAACGTAAATCTCTGATGATGAAATGTAAGAAATCCACAACTGCCATCCCTCCCCATACCACATTTTTATTGCAGAATATGAAATAATTGTCTCCCCCTTACATGTGGCATTTTACAAATGTTCAAGACTTAATCAAAAAAATATTTAAAAAAAACATATCTTTGCAGTAAAACATCAGATCTTACGCAGGGGTCGCAAAGAGGATTACATGCACGTGGGAAGTTTTCAGGAAGCCATACGTCCAGGTGTTGTAAAATGAATAATCATTATTTTAATTATGAGTATTATTTGTTGTTGTTGTTTTATTGTTTTGTTTTCGGAATTTTTATGACGGTAATGAAATGGATATTTTGTTGTTGTTCTTCTTTTTTCTGTTCAGTTTTACTTATGGCTCAAATATTTGCTCTGATGCCGGTGGAGGGCATCACATCGAATTCTTCGGACGATTTACGTTTCTCCTGGACATCGGTGCGTACCTGGTATTCGTTTATTGCAACTGTCCTCATTGGCATTTGTTCGGCCTTCAATATTGCCTATGCTTTTCGGGGAGTTTTCAATTTCGATTCAGTGGGTAAGTGGATTTTCTGTGGTTGGTCTTAATTGTTTTCAGTTTATGGACGTTTAAAAGGCCAAGGAAAATTTTGAAGGATTTTACAAAAGGTTTTGGCAAATGTGGTTTAAAGTCCTTGGCTATTTAAAAAAGTATTTTATTTTTCCTCTTTTAAAAGGAGATCACAAATAATAGCTAAAAACCCCGAAATGTCAATATTTAAGGAGTTATGGCCATTTTAAAGTATGCTATTTTTCCTATCTAAAAAAGTGATCAGAAATAATAGCTAAAAACCCCGAAATGTCAATATTTAAGGAGTTATGGCCATTTTAAAGTATGCTATTTTTCCTATTTAAAAAAGTGATCACAAATAATAGCTAAAAACCCCGAAATGTCAATATTTAAGGAGTTATGGCCATTTTAAAGTATGCTATTTTTCCTATCTAAAAAAGTGATCACAAATAATAGCTAAAAACCCCGAAATGTCAATATTTAAGGAGTTATGGCCATTTTAAAGTATGCTATTTTTCCTATCTAAAAAAGTGATCACAAATAATAGCTAAAAACCCTGAAATGTCAATATTTAAGGAGTTATGGCCATAGCCATTGACAGTATGCTATTTTTCCTATCTAAAAAAGTGATCACAAATAATAGCTAAAAACCCCGAAATGTCAATATTTAAGGAGTTATGGCCATTTTAAAGTATGCTATTTTTCCTCTTTTAAAAAGTGATCACAAATAATAGCTATAAACCCCGAAATGTCAATATTTAAGGAGTTATGGCCATTTTAAAGTATGCTATTTTTTCCTCTTATAAAAAGTGATCACAAATAATAGCTATAAACCCCGAAATGTCAATATTTAAGGAGTTATGGCCATTTTAAAGTATGCTATTTTTCCTCTTTTAAAAAGTGATCATAAATAATAGCTATAAACCCCGAAATGTCAATATTTAAGGAGTTATGGCCATAGCCATTGACAGTATGCTATTTTTCCTATCTAAAAAAGTGATCACAAATAATAGCTAAAAACCCTGAAATGTCAATATTTAAGGAGTTATGGCCATTTTAAAGTATGCCATTTTTCCTATCTAAAAAAGTGATCACAAATAATAGCTAAAAACCCCGAAATGCCAATATTTAAGGAGTTGTGGCCATTTTAAAGTATGCTATTTTTTCCTCTTATAAAAAGTGATCACAAATAATAGCTATAAACCCCGAAATGTCAATATTTAAGGAGTTATGGCCATTTTAAAGTATGCTATTTTTCCTCTTTTAAAAAGTGATCACAAATAATAGCTAAAAACCCCGAAATGTCAATATTTAAGGAGTTATGGCCATTTTAAAGTATGCTATTTTTCCTATCTAAAAAAGTGATCACAAATAATAGCTAAAAACCCCGAAATGTCAATATTTAAGGAGTTATGGCCATTTTAAAGTATGCTATTTTTCCTATCTAAAAAAGTGATCACAAATAATAGCTAAAAACCCCGAAATGTCAATATTTAAGGAGTTATGGCCATTTTAAAGTATGCTATTTTTCCTCTTTTAAAAAATGATCACAAATAATAGCTAAAAAACCCGAAATGTCAATATTTAAGGAGTTATGGCCATTTTAAAGTATGCCATTTTTCCTCTTTTAAAAAGTGATCACAAATAATAGCTAAAAACCCCGAAATGTCAATATTTAAGGAGTTATGGCCGTTTTAAAGTATGCTATTTTTCCTATCTAAAAAAGTGATCACAAATAATAGCTAAAACCCCGAAATGTCAATATTTAAGGAGTTATGGCCATTTTAAAGTATGCTATTTTTCCTATCTAAAAAAGTGATCACAAATAATAGCTAAAACCCCGAAATGTCAATATTTAAGGAGTTATGGCCATTTTAAAGTATGCCATTTTTCCTCTTATAAAAAGTGATCACAAATAATAGCTATAAACCCCGAAATGTCAATATTTAAGGAGTTATGGCCATTTTAAAGTATGCTATTTTTCCTCTTTTAAAAAGTGATCACAAATAATAGCTATAAACCCCGAAATGTCAATATTTAAGGAGTTATGGCCGTTTTAAAGTATGCTATTTTTCCTATCTAAAAAAGTGATCACAAATAATAGCTAAAACCCCGAAATGTCAATATTTAAGGAGTTATGGCCATTTTAAAGTATGCTATTTTTCCTATCTAAAAAAGTGATCACAAATAATAGCTAAAACCCCGAAATGTCAATATTTAAGGAGTTATGGCCATTTTAAAGTATGCTATTTTTCCTCTTTTAAAAAATGATCACAAATAATAGCTAAAAAACCCGAAATGTCAATATTTAAGGAGTTATGGCAATTTTAAAGTATGCTATTTTTCCTATCTAAAAAAGTGATCACAAATAATAGCTAAAACCCCGAAATGTCAATATTTAAGGAGTTATGGCCATTTTAAAGTATGCCATTTTTCCTCTTTTAAAAAGTGATCACAAATAATAGCTAAAAACCCCGAAATGTCAATATTTAAGGAGTTATGGCCGTTTTAAAGTATGCTATTTTTCCTATCTAAAAAAGTGATCACAAATAATAGCTAAAAACCCCGAAATGTCAATATTTAAGGAGTTATGGCCATTTTAAACTATGCTATTTTTCCTATCTAAAAAAGTGATCACAAATAATAGCTAAAAACCCCGAAATGTCAATATTTAAGGAGTTATGGCCATTTTAAAGTATGCTATTTTTCCTCTTTTAAAAAATGATCACAAATAATAGCTAAAAAACCCGAGATGTCAATATTTAAGGAGTTATGGCCATTTTAAAGTATGCTATTTTTCCTATCTAAAAAAGTGATCACAAATAATAGCTAAAACCCCGAAATGTCAATATTTAAGGAGTTATGGCCATTTTAAAGTATGCTATTTTTCCTATCTAAAAAAGTGATCACAAATAATAGCTAAAAACCCCGAAATGTCAATATTTAAGGAGTTATGGCCATTTTAAAGTATGCTATTTTTCCTCTTTTAAAAAGTGATCACAAATAATAGCTAAAAACCCCGAAATGTCAATATTTAAGGAGTTATGGCCATTTTAAAGTATGCTATTTTTTCCTCTTTTAAAAAGTGATCACAAATAATAGCTAAAAACCCCGAAATGTCAATATTTAAGGAGTTATGGCCATTTTAAAGTATGCTATTTTTCCTCTTTTAAAAAGTGATCACAAATAATAGCTAAAAACCCCGAAATGTCAATATTTAAGGAGTTATGGCCATTTTAAAGTATGCTATTTTTCCTCTTTTAAAAAGTGATCACAAATAATAGCTAAAAACCCCGAAATGTCAATATTTAAGGAGTTATGGCCATTTTAAAGTATGCTATTTTTCCTCTTTTAAAAAATGATCACAAATAATAGCTAAAAACCCCGAAATGTCAATATTTAAGGAGTTATGGCCATTTTAAAGTATGCTATTTTTCCTATCTAAAAAAGTGATCACAAATAATAGCTAAAAACCCCGAAATGTCAATATTTAAGGAGTTATGGCCATTTTAAAGTATGCTATTTTTCCTCTTTTAAAAAATGATCACAAATAATAGCTAAAAAACCCGAAATGTCAATATTTAAGGAGTTATGGCCATTTTAAAGTATGCTATTTTTCCTATCTAAAAAAGTGATCACAAATAATAGCTAAAAACCCCGAAATGTCAATATTTAAGGAGTTATGGCCATTTTAAAGTATGCTATTTTTCCTATCTAAAAAAGTGATCACAAATAATAGCTAAAAACCCCGAAATGTCAATATTTAAGGAGTTATGGCCATTTTAAAGTATGCTATTTTTTCCTCTTTTAAAAAATGATCACAAATAATAGCTAAAAAACCCGAAATGTCAATATTTAAGGAGTTATGGCCATTTTAAAGTATGCTATTTTTCCTATCTAAAAAAGTGATCACAAATAATAGCTAAAAACCCCGAAATGTCAATATTTAAGGAGTTATGGCCATTTTAAAGTATGCTATTTTTTCCTCTTTTAAAAAGTGATCACAAATAATAGCTAAAAACCCCGAAATGTCAATATTTAAGGAGTTATGGCCATTTTAAAGTATGCTATTTTTCCTCTTTTAAAAAGTGATCACAAATAATAGCTAAAAACCCCGAAATGTCAATATTTAAGGAGTTATGGCCATTTTAAAGTATGCTATTTTTCCTCTTTTAAAAAGTGATCACAAATAATAGCTAAAAACCCCGAAATGTCAATATTTAAGGAGTTATGGCCATTTTAAAGTATGCTATTTTTCCTCTTTTAAAAAATGATCACAAATAATAGCTAAAAACCCCGAAATGTCAATATTTAAGGAGTTATGGCCATTTTAAAGTATGCTATTTTTCCTCTTTTAAAAAATGATCACAAATAATAGCTAAAAAACCCGAGATGTCAATATTTAAGGAGTTATGGCCATTTTAAAGTATGCTATTTTTCCTATCTAAAAAAGTGATCACAAATAATAGCTAAAACCCCGAAATGTCAATATTTAAGGAGTTATGGCCATTTTAAAGTATGCTATTTTTCCTATCTAAAAAAGTGATCACAAATAATAGCTAAAAACCCCGAAATGTCAATATTTAAGGAGTTATGGCCATTTTAAAGTATGCTATTTTTCCTCTTTTAAAAAGTGATCACAAATAATAGCTAAAAACCCCGAAATGTCAATATTTAAGGAGTTATGGCCATTTTAAAGTATGCTATTTTTTCCTCTTTTAAAAAGTGATCACAAATAATAGCTAAAAACCCCGAAATGTCAATATTTAAGGAGTTATGGCCATTTTAAAGTATGCTATTTTTCCTCTTTTAAAAAGTGATCACAAATAATAGCTAAAAACCCCGAAATGTCAATATTTAAGGAGTTATGGCCATTTTAAAGTATGCTATTTTTCCTCTTTTAAAAAGTGATCACAAATAATAGCTAAAAACCCCGAAATGTCAATATTTAAGGAGTTATGGCCATTTTAAAGTATGCTATTTTTCCTATCTAAAAAAGTGATCACAAATAATAGCTAAAAACCCCGAAATGTCAATATTTAAGGAGTTATGGCCATTTTAAAGTATGCTATTTTTCCTCTTTTAAAAAGTGATCACAAATAATAGCTAAAAACCCCGAAATGTCAATATTTAAGGAGTTATGGCCATTTTAAAGTATGCTATTTTTCCTCTTTTAAAAAATGATCACAAATAATAGCTAAAAACCCCGAAATGTCAATATTTAAGGAGTTATGGCCATTTTAAAGTATGCTATTTTTCCTCTTTTAAAAAGTGATCACAAATAATAGCTAAAAACCCCGAAATGTCAATATTTAAGGAGTTATGGCCATTTTAAAGTATGCTATTTTTCCTCTTTTAAAAAGTGATCACAAATAATAGCTAAAAACCCCGAAATGTCAATATTTAAGGAGTTATGGCCATTTTAAAGTATGCTATTTTTCCTCTTTTAAAAAGTGATCACAAATAATAGCTAAAAACCCCGAAATGTCAATATTTAAGGAGTTATGGCCATTTTAAAGTATGCTATTTTTCCTATCTAAAAAAGTGATCACAAATAATAGCTAAAAACCCCGAAATGTCAATATTTAAGGAGTTATGGCCATTTTAAAGTATGCTATTTTTCCTATCTAAAAAAGTGATCACAAATAATAGCTAAAAACCCCGAAATGTCAATATTTAAGGAGTTATGGCCATTTTAAAGTATGCTATTTTTCCTATCTAAAAAAGTGATCACAAATAATAGCTAAAAACCCCGAAATGTCAATATTTAAGGAGTTATGGCCATTTTAAAGTATGCTATTTTTCCTCTTTTAAAAAGTGATCACAAATAATAGCTAAAAACCCCGAAATGTCAATATTTAAGGAGTTATGGCCATTTTAAAGTATGCTATTTTTCCTCTTTTAAAAAGTGATCACAAATAATAGCTAAAAACCCCGAAATGTCAATATTTAAGGAGTTATGGCCATTTTAAAGTATGCTATTTTTCCTATCTAAAAAAGTGATCACAAATAATAGCTAAAAACCCCGAAATGTCAATATTTAAGGAGTTATGGCCATTTTAAAGTATGCTATTTTTCCTCTTTTAAAAAGTGATCACAAATAATAGCTAAAAACCCCGAAATGTCAATATTTAAGGAGTTATGGCCATTTTAAAGTATGCTATTTTTCCTATCTAAAAAAGTGATCACAAATAATAGCTAAAAACCCCGAAATGTCAATATTTAAGGAGTTATGGCCATTTTAAAGTATGCTATTTTTCCTATCTAAAAAAGTGATCACAAATAATAGCTAAAAACCCCGAAATGTCAATATTTAAGGAGTTATGGCCATTTTAAAGTATGCTATTTTTCCTCTTTTAAAAAGTGATCACAAATAATAGCTAAAAACCCCGAAATGTCAATATTTAAGGAGTTATGGCCATTTTAAAGTATGCTATTTTTCCTCTTTAAAAAGTGATCACAAATAATAGCTAAAAACCCCGAAATGTCAATATTTAAGGAGTTATGGCCATTTTAAAGTATGCTATTTTTCCTCTTTTAAAAAATGATCACAAATAATAGCTAAAAACCCCGAAATGTCAATATTTAAGGAGTTATGGCCATTTTAAAGTATGCTATTTTTCCTATCTAAAAAAGTGATCACAAATAATAGCTAAAAACCCCGAAATGTCAATATTTAAGGAGTTATGGCCATTTTAAAGTATGCTATTTTTCCTATCTAAAAAAGTGATCACAAATAATAGCTAAAAACCCCGAAATGTCAATATTTAAGGAGTTATGGCCATTTTAAAGTATGCTATTTTTCCTATCTAAAAAAGTGATCACAAATAATAGCTAAAAACCCCGAAATGTCAATATTTAAGGAGTTATGGCCATTTTAAAGTATGCTATTTTTCCTATCTAAAAAAGTGATCACAAATAATAGCTAAAAACCCCGAAATGTCAATATTTAAGGAGTTATGGCCATTTTAAAGTATGCTATTTTTCCTCTTTTAAAAAATGATCACAAATAATAGCTAAAAACCCCGAAATGTCAATATTTAAGGAGTTATGGCCATTTTAAAGTATGCTATTTTTCCTATCTAAAAAGTGATCACAAATAATAGCTAAAAACCCCGAAATGTCAATATTTAAGGAGTTATGGCCATTTTAAAGTATGCTATTTTTCCTATCTAAAAAAGTGATCACAAATAACAGCTAAAAACCCCGAAATGTCAATATTTAAGGAGTTATGGCCATTTTAAAGTATGCTATTTTTCCTCTTTTAAAAAGTGATCACAAATAACAGCTAAAAACCCCGAAATGTCAATATTTAAGGAGTTATGGCCATTTTAAAGTATGCTATTTTTCCTCTTTTAAAAAGTGATCGCAAATAATAGCTAAAAACCCCGAAATGTCAATATTTAAGGAGTTATGGCCATTTTAAAGTATGCTATTTTTCCTGTTTTAAAAGTGATCACAAATAATAGCTAAAAACCCCGAAATGTCAATATTTAAGGAGTTATGGCCATTTTAAAGTATGCTATTTTTCCTCTTTTAAAAAGTGATCACAAATAACAGCTAAAAACCCCGAAATGTCAATATTTAAGGAGTTATGGCCATTTTAAAGTATGCTATTTTTCCTCTTTTAAAAAGTGATCGCAAATAATAGCTAAAAACCCCGAAATGTCAATATTAAGGAGTTATGGCCATTTTAAAGTATGCTATTTTCCTCTTTTAAAAAGTGATCGCAAATAATAGCTAAAAACCCCGAAATGTCAATATTTAAGGAGTTATGGCCATTTTAAAGTATGCTATTTTTCCTCTTTTAAAAAGTGATCGCAAATAATAGCTAAAAACCCCGAAATGTCAATATTTAAGGAGTTATGGCCATTTTAAAGTATGCTATTTTTCCTCTTTTAAAAAGTGATCACAAATAATAGCTAAAAACCCCGAAATGTCAATATTTAAGGAGTTATGGCCATTTTAAAGTATGCTATTTTTCCTATCTAAAAAAGTGATCACACATAATAGCTAAAAACCCCGAAATGTCAATATTTAAGGAGTTATGGCCATTTTAAAGTATGCTATTTTTCCTGTTTTAAAAAGTGATCACAAATAATAGCTAAAAACCCCGAAATGTCAATATTTAAGGAGTTATGGCCATTTTAAAGTATGCTATTTTTCCTATCTAAAAAAGGGATCACAAATAATAGCTTAAAACCCCGAAATGTCAATATTTAAGGAGTTATGGCCATTTTAAAGTATGCTATTTTTCCTCTTTTAAAAAATGATCACAAATAATAGCTAAAAACCCCGAAATGTCAATATTTAAGGAGTTATGGCCATTTTAAAGTATGCTATTTTTCCTGTTTTAAAAAGTGATCACAAATAATAGCTAAAAACCCCGAAATGTCAATATTTAAGGAGTTATGGCCATTTTAAAGTATGCTATTTTTCCTATCTAAAAAAGTGATCACAAATAATAGCTAAAAACCCCGAAATGTCAATATTTAAGGAGTTATGGCCATTTTAAAGTATGCTATTTTTCCTCTTTTAAAAAATGATCACAAATAATAGCTAAAAACCCCGAAATGTCAATATTTAAGGAGTTATGGCCATTTTAAAGTATGCTATTTTTCCTCTTTTAAAAAGTGATCGCAAATAATAGCTAAAAACCCCGAAATGTCAATATTTAAGGAGTTATGGCCATTTTAAAGTATGCTATTTTTCCTATCTAAAAAAGTGATCACAAATAATAGCTAAAAACCCCGAAATGTCAATATTTAAGGAGTTATGGCCATTTTAAAGTATGCTATTTTTCCTCTTTTAAAAAATGATCACAAATAATAGCTAAAAATCCCGAAATGTCAATATTTAAGGAGTTATGGCCATTTTAAAGTATGCTATTTTTCCTATCTAAAAAAGTGATCACAAATAATAGCTAAAAACCCCGAAATGTCAATATTTAAGGAGTTATGGCCATTTTAAAGTATGCTATTTTTCCTATCTAAAAAAGTGATCACAAATAATAGCTAAAAACCCCGAAATGTCAATATTTAAGGAGTTATGGCCATTTTAAAGTATGCTATTTTTCCTCTTTTAAAAAATGATCACAAATAATAGCTAAAAATCCCGAAATGTCAATATTTAAGGAGTTATGGCCATTTTAAAGTATGCTATTTTTCCTATCTAAAAAAGTGATCACAAATAATAGCTAAAAACCCCGAAATGTCAATATTTAAGGAGTTATGGCCATTTTAAAGTATGCTATTTTTCCTATCTAAAAAGTGATCACAAATAATAGCTAAAAACCCCGAAATGTCAATATTTAAGGAGTTATGGCCATTTTAAAGTATGCTATTTTTCCTCTTTTAAAAAGTGATCGCAAATAATAGCTAAAAACCCCGAAATGTCAATATTTAAGGAGTTATGGCCATTTTAAAGTATGCTATTTTTCCTCTTTTAAAAAATGATCACAAATAATAGCTAAAAACCCCGAAATGTCAATATTTAAGGAGTTATGGCCATTTTAAGTATGCTATTTTTCCTCTTTTAAAAAATGATCACAAATAATAGCTAAAAACCCCGAAATGTCAATATTTAAGGAGTTATGGCCATTTTAAAGTATGCTATTTTTCCTATCTAAAAAAGTGATCACAAATAATAGCTAAAAACCCCGAAATGTCAATATTTAAGGAGTTATGGCCATTTTAAAGTATGCTATTTTTCCTATCTAAAAAAGTGATCACAAATAATAGCTAAAAACCCCGAAATGTCAATATTTAAGGAGTTATGGCCATTTTAAAGTATGCTATTTTTCCTCTTTTAAAAAGTGATCACAAATAATAGCTAAAAACCCCGAAATGTCAATATTTAAGGAGTTATGGCCATTTTAAAGTATGCTATTTTTCCTCTTTTAAAAAGTGATCACAAATAACAGCTAAAAACCCCGAAATGTCAATATTTAAGGAGTTATGGCCATTTTAAAGTATGCTATTTTTCCTCTTTTAAAAAGTGATCGCAAATAATAGCTAAAAACCCCGAAATGTCAATATTTAAGGAGTTATGGCCATTTTAAAGTATGCTATTTTTCCTCTTTTAAAAAGTGATCGCAATAATAGCTAAAAACCCCGAAATGTCAATATTTAAGGAGTTATGGCCATTTTAAAGTATGCTATTTTTCCTCTTTTAAAAAGTGATCGCAAATAATAGCTAAAAACCCCGAAATGTCAATATTTAAGGAGTTATGGCCATTTTAAAGTATGCTATTTTTCCTCTTTTAAAAAGTGATCACAAATAATAGCTAAAAACCCCGAAATGTCAATATTTAAGGAGTTATGGCCATTTTAAAGTATGCTATTTTTCCTATCTAAAAAAGTGATCACACATAATAGCTAAAAACCCCGAAATGTCAATATTTAAGGAGTTATGGCCATTTTAAAGTATGCTATTTTTCCTGTTTTAAAAAGTGATCACAAATAATAGCTAAAAACCCCGAAATGTCAATATTTAAGGAGTTATGGCCATTTTAAAGTATGCTATTTTTCCTATCTAAAAAAGGGATCACAAATAATAGCTTAAAACCCCGAAATGTCAATATTTAAGGAGTTATGGCCATTTTAAAGTATGCTATTTTTCCTCTTTAAAAAATGATCACAAATAATAGCTAAAAACCCCGAAATGTCAATATTTAAGGAGTTATGGCCATTTTAAAGTATGCTATTTTTCCTGTTTTAAAAAGTGATCACAAATAATAGCTAAAAACCCCGAAATGTCAATATTTAAGGAGTTATGGCCATTTTAAAGTATGCTATTTTTCCTATCTAAAAAAGTGATCACAAATAATAGCTAAAAACCCCGAAATGTCAATATTTAAGGAGTTATGGCCATTTTAAAGTATGCTATTTTTCCTCTTTTAAAAAATGATCACAAATAATAGCTAAAAACCCCGAAATGTCAATATTTAAGGAGTTATGGCCATTTTAAAGTATGCTATTTTTCCTCTTTTAAAAAGTGATCGCAAATAATAGCTAAAAACCCCGAAATGTCAATATTTAAGGAGTTATGGCCATTTTAAAGTATGCTATTTTTCCTATCTAAAAAAGTGATCACAAATAATAGCTAAAAACCCCGAAATGTCAATATTTAAGGAGTTATGGCCATTTTAAAGTATGCTATTTTTCCTCTTTTAAAAAATGATCACAAATAATAGCTAAAAATCCCGAAATGTCAATATTTAAGGAGTTATGGCCATTTTAAAGTATGCTATTTTTCCTATCTAAAAAAGTGATCACAAATAATAGCTAAAAACCCCGAAATGTCAATATTTAAGGAGTTATGGCCATTTTAAAGTATGCTATTTTTCCTATCTAAAAAAGTGATCACAAATAATAGCTAAAAACCCCGAAATGTCAATATTTAAGGAGTTATGGCCATTTTAAAGTATGCTATTTTTCCTCTTTTAAAAAATGATCACAAATAATAGCTAAAAATCCCGAAATGTCAATATTTAAGGAGTTATGGCCATTTTAAAGTATGCTATTTTTCCTATCTAAAAAAGTGATCACAAATAATAGCTAAAAACCCCGAATGTCAATATTTAAGGAGTTATGGCCATTTTAAAGTATGCTATTTTTCCTATCTAAAAAAGTGATCACAAATAATAGCTAAAAACCCCGAAATGTCAATATTTAAGGAGTTATGGCCATTTTAAAGTATGCTATTTTTCCTCTTTTAAAAAGTGATCGCAAATAATAGCTAAAACCCCGAAATGTCAATATTTAAGGAGTTATGGCCATTTTAAAGTATGCTATTTTTCCTCTTTTAAAAAGTGATCACAAATAATAGCTAAAAACCCCGAAATGTCAATATTTAAGGAGTTATGGCCATTTTAAAGTATGCTATTTTTCCTCTTTTAAAAAATGATCACAAATAATAGCTAAAACCCCGAAATGTCAATATTTAAGGAGTTATGGCCATTTTAAAGTATGCTATTTTTCCTATCTAAAAAAGTGATCACAAATAATAGCTAAAAACCCCGAAATGTCAATATTTAAGGAGTTATGGCCATTTTAAAGTATGCTATTTTTCCTATCTAAAAAAGTGATCACAAATAATAGCTAAAAACCCCGAAATGTCAATATTTAAGGAGTTATGGCCATTTTAAAGTATGCTATTTTTCCTCTTTTAAAAAGTGATCACAAATAATAGCTAAAAACCCCGAAATGTCAATATTAAGGAGTTATGGCCATTTTAAAGTATGCTATTTTTCCTCTTTTAAAAATGATCACAAATAATAGCTAAAAACCCCGAAATGTCAATATTTAAGGAGTTATGGCCATTTTAAAGTATGCTATTTTTCCTCTTTTAAAAAATGATCACAAATAATAGCTAAAAACCCCGAAATGTCAATATTTAAGGAGTTATGGCCATTTTAAAGTATGCTATTTTTCCTATCTAAAAAGTGATCACAAATAATAGCTAAAAACCCCGAAATGTCAATATTTAAGGAGTTATGGCCATTTTAAAGTATGCTATTTTTCCTATCTAAAAAGTGATCACAAATAATAGCTAAAAACCCCGAAATGTCAATATTTAAGGAGTTATGGCCATTTTAAAGTATGCTATTTTTCCTCTTTTAAAAAGTGATCACAAATAATAGCTAAAAACCCCGAAATGTCAATATTTAAGGAGTTATGGCAATTTTAAAGTATGCTATTTTTCCTCTTTTAAAAATGATCACAAATAATAGCTAAAAACCCCGAAATGTCAATATTTAAGGAGTTATGGCCATTTTAAAGTATGCTATTTTTCCTATCTAAAAAGTGATCACAAATAATAGCTAAAAGCGCCGAAATGTCAATATTTAAGGAGTTATGGCCATTTTAAAGTATGCTATTTTCCTATCTAAAAAAGTGATCACAAATAATAGCTAAAAACCCCGAAATGTCAATATTTAAGGAGTTATGGCCATTTTAAAGTATGCTATTTTTCCTCTTTTAAAAATGATCACAAATAATAGCTAAAAACCCCGAAATGTCAATATTTAAGGAGTTATGGCCATTTTAAAGTATGCTATTTTTCCTATCTAAAAAAGTGATCACAAATAATAGCTAAAAACCCCGAAATGTCAATATTTAAGGAGTTATGGCCATTTTAAAGTATGCTATTTTTCCTATCTAAAAAAGTGATCACAAATAATAGCTAAAAACCCCGAAATGTCAATATTTAAGGAGTTATGGCCATTTTAAAGTATGCTATTTTTTCCTATCTAAAAAAGTGATCACAAATAATAGCTAAAACCCCGAAATGTCAATATTTAAGGAGTTATGGCCATTTTAAAGTATGCTATTTTTCCTATCTAAAAAAGTGATCACAAATAATAGCTAAAACCCCGAAATGTCAATATTTAAGGAGTTATGGCCATTTTAAAGTATGCTATTTTTTCCTCTTTTAAAAAGTGATCACAAATAATAGCTATAAACCCCGAAATGTCAATATTTAAGGAGTTATGGCCATTTTAAAGTATGCTATTTTTTCCTCTTTTAAAAAGTGATCACAAATAATAGCTAAAAACCCCGAAATGTCAATATTTAAGGAGTTATGGCCATTTTAAAGTATGCTATTTTTCCTATCTAAAAAAGTGATCACAAATAATAGCTAAAAACCCCGAAATGTCAATATTTAAGGAGTTATGGCCATTTTAAAGTATGCTATTTTCCTCTTTTAAAAAGTGATCACAAATAATAGCTAAAAACCCCGAAATGTCAATATTTAAGGAGTTATGGCCATTTTAAAGTATGCTATTTTTCCTCTTTTAAAAAATGATCACAAATAATAGCTAAAAACCCCGAAATGTCAATATTTAAGGAGTTATGGCCATTTTAAAGTATGCTATTTTTCCTCTTTTAAAAAGTGATCACAAATAATAGCTAAAAACCCCGAAATGTCAATATTTAAGGAGTTATGGCCATTTTAAAGTATGCTATTTTTCCTCTTTTAAAAAGTGATCACAAATAATAGCTAAAAACCCCGAAATGTCAATATTTAAGGAGTTATGGCCATTTTAAAGTATGCTATTTTTCCTCTTTTAAAAAATGATCACAAATAATAGCTAAAAACCCCGAAATGTCAATATTTAAGGAGTTATGGCCATTTTAAAGTATGCTATTTTTCCTCTTTTAAAAAGTGATCACAAATAATAGCTAAAAACCCCGAAATGTCAATATTTAAGGAGTTATGGCCATTTTAAAGTATGCTATTTTTCCTATCTAAAAAGTGATCACAAATAATAGCTAAAAACCCCGAAATGTCAATATTTAAGGAGTTATGGCCATTTTAAAGTATGCTATTTTTCCTATCTAAAAAAGTGATCACAAATAATAGCTAAAAACCCCGAAATGTCAATATTTAAGGAGTTATGGCCATTTTAAAGTATGCTATTTTTCCTCTTTTAAAAAATGATCACAAATAATAGCTAAAAACCCCGAAATGTCAATATTTAAGGAGTTATGGCCATTTTAAAGTATGCTATTTTTCCTCTTTTAAAAAATGATCACAATAATAGCTAAAAACCCCGAAATGTCAATATTTAAGGAGTTATGGCCATTTTAAAGTATGCTATTTTTCCTATCTAAAAAAGTGATCACAAATAATAGCTAAAAACCCCAAAATGTCAATATTTAAGGAGTTATGGCCATTTTAAAGTATGCTATTTTTCCTCTTTTAAAAAGTGATCACAAATAATAGCTAAAACCCCGAAATGTCAATATTTAAGGAGTTATGGCCATTTTAAGTATGCTATTTTTCCTCTTTTAAAAAGTGATCACAAATAATAGCTAAAACCCCGAAATGTCAATATTTAAGGAGTTATGGCCATTTTAAAGTATGCTATTTTTCCTATCTAAAAAGTGATCACAAATAATAGCTAAAAACCCCGAAATGTCAATATTTAAGGAGTTATGGCCATTTTAAAGTATGCTATTTTTCCTATCTAAAAAGTGATCACAAATAATAGCTAAAAACCCCGAAATGTCAATATTTAAGGAGTTATGGCCATTTTAAAGTATGCTATTTTTCCTCTTTTAAAAAGTGATCACAAATAATAGCTAAAAACCCCGAAATGTCAATATTTAAGGAGTTATGGCCATTTAAAGTATTGCTATTTTTCCTCTTTTAAAAAATGATCACAAATAATAGCTAAAACCCCGAAATGTCAATATTTAAGGAGTTATGGCCATTTTAAAGTATGCTATTTTTCCTCTTTTAAAAAATGATCACAAATAATAGCTAAAAACCCCGAAATGTCAATATTTAAGGAGTTATGGCCATTTTAAAGTATGCTATTTTTCCTATCTAAAAAAGTGATCACAAATAATAGCTAAAAACCCCGAAATGTCAATATTTAAGGAGTTATGGCCATTTTAAAGTATGCTATTTTTCCTCTTTTAAAAGTGATCACAAATAATAGCTAAAAACCCCGAAATGTCAATATTTAAGGAGTTATGGCCATTTTAAAGTATGCTATTTTTCCTATCTAAAAAGTGATCACAAATAATAGCTAAAAACCCCGAAATGTCAATATTTAAGGAGTTATGGCCATTTTAAAGTATGCTATTTTTCCTATCTAAAAAGTGATCACAAATAATAGCTAAAACCCCGAAATGTCAATATTTAAGGAGTTATGGCCATTTTAAAGTATGCTATTTTTCCTATCTAACACAAGTGATCACAAATAATAGCTAAAACCCGAAAGTCAATATTTAAGGAGTTATGGCCATTTAAAGTATGCTATTTTTTCCTCTTTTTAAAAAGTGATCACAAATAATAGCTATAAAACCCCGAAATGTCAATATTAAGGAGTTAGGGCCATTTAAAGTATGCTATTTTTCCTATTCTAAAAGTGATCACAAATAATAGCTAAAAACCCCGAAATGTCTAATATTTAAGGAGTTATGGCCCTTTTAAAGTATGCTATTTTTCCTATCTAAAAAAGTGATCACAAATAATAGCTTAAAAACCCCGAAATGTCAATATTTAAGGAGTTATGGCCATTTTACAGTATGCTATTTTTCCTATTTAAAAAAGTGCTCACAAATTACTAGCTAAAAACCCCGAAATGTCAATATTAAGGAGTTATGGCCATTTTAAAGTATGCTATTTTCCTCTTTTAAAAAGTGATCAAAATAATCGCTTACAACCCGAAATGTCAATATTAGGAGTATGGCCATTTTAAAGTCTGCTATTTTCTCTCTTAAAAATGATCACAAATAATAGCTAAAAACCCCGAATAGTCACTATTTAAGGAGTTATGGCCATTTTTAAAGTATGCTATTTTTCCTCTTTTAAAAGTGATCACAATAATAGCTAAAACCCCGAAATGTCAATATTTTAAGGAGTTATGCCATTTTAAAGTAGCTATTTTTCCGCTTTTAAAAAGTGATCACAACTAATAGCTAAAAACCCCGAAATGTCATATTTAAGGAGTTATGGCCATTTTAAAAGTATGCTCTTTTTACTATCTAAAAAGTGATCACAAATAATAGCTAAAAAACCCCGAACTGTCAATATTTAAGGGTTATGGCATTTTAAAGTATGCTATTTTTCCTCTTTTAAAAAGTGATCAACACATAATAGCTAAAAACCCCGAATGTCAATATTTAAGGAGTTATGGCCATTTTAAAGTATGCTATTTTTCCTATCTAAAAAGTGATCACAAATAATAGCTAAAAACCCCGAAATGTCAATATTTAAGGAGTTATGGCCATTTTAAAGTATGCTATTTTTCTATCTAAAAAAGTGATCACAAATAATAGCTAAAAACCCCGAAATGTCAATATTTAAGGAGTATGGCCATTTTAAAGTATGCTATTTTTCCTCTTTAAAAAGTGATCACAAATAATAGCTAAAACCCCGAAATGTCAATATTAAGGAGTTATGGCATTTTAAAGTATGCTATTTTTCCTCTTTTAAAAAGTGATCACAATAGCTAATCGTCAATATTTAAGGAGTATGGCCATTTTAAAGTATGCTTTTTTCCTCTTTTAAAAGTGATCACAAATAATAGCTAAAAACCCCGAAAATGTCAAATTTAAGGAGTTATGGCCATTTTAAAGTATGCTATTTTTCCTCTTTTAAAAAGTGATCACAAATAATAGCTAAAAAACCCCGAAATGTCAAATTTAAGGCGTTATGGCCTTTTAAAGTATGCTATTTTTCCCTTTTAAAAAAAATGATCACAAATAATAGCTAAACCCCGAAATGTCAATATTTAAGGAGTTATGGCCATTTTAAAGTATGCTATTTTTCCTCTTTTAAAAAAGTGATCACAAATAATAGCTTAAAAACCCGAAATGTCAATATTTAAGGAGTTATGGCCATTTTAAAGTTTTTTTTTCCCTATTTTAAAAAGTGATCACAATCATAGCTAAAAACCGAAAAGGTCATATTTAAGGAGTTATGGCCATTTTAAAGTATGCTATTTTTCCTATCTAAAAAATGATCACAAATAATATAGCTAAAAACCCCGAAATGTCAATATTTAAGGAGTTATGGCCATTTTAAAGTATGCTATTTTTCTATCTAAAAAGTGATCACAAATAATAGCTAAAACCCCGAAATGTCAATATTAAGGAGTTATGGCCATTTTAAAGTATGCTATTTTCCTTCTAAAAAAGTGATCACAAATAATAGCTAAAACCCCGAAATGTCAATATTTAAGGAGTTATGGCCATTTTAAAGTATGCTATTTTCTCCTCTTTAAAAAGTGATCACAAATAATAGCTAAAACCCCGAAATGTCAATATTTAAGGAGTTATGGCCATTTTAAAGTATGCTATTTTTCCTCTTTTAAAAAGTGATCACAAATAATAGCT